>NC_032016.1:700433-730152 GCF_001865875.1 Lupinus angustifolius | reverse complement strand
GGGGGGGGGGGTACTGCGATCCCCATCAGATAGGCAATGGCTAAAGATATCCTTTATAAAATTTTGGGCAGCCTTCACCATTTGAGCTACCTTTTGGGGTGAGTTAGGCCCAACTGCACCACTAACAAGATGAGCTAGTTTTTAGGGTGGAGTTAAGCCCAATTATTCTAACATGATATTAGAGTCTGTATGACAAAGTGGTTAGGAGTTCAACCCTTTTGTCCCTATTCTTATAAATAAATAAAAGAAGTTAAGTTTAGCACAAGATGAGTCTGTGCATAGTCCACGCTTCAAGCCCAGAAGGCTATTGCGTGAGAGTTTGTGTTAGATAATATAAAACCATTCATGTTCCTTCATCCAACGGCTTAAGCTTTTGGCAGAGTTGGTTCTTGACGTGTTATCAGAGTTAGCCTCTATGTTGGATCACCCAGAAAATTTGTTCCTGCAATATTCCACCCTCCAGATAGATCATTCTTGGGCATGAGGGCGTGTTAAGGTATTGATCTCCCACATCGCTTGAGAATATAAGCCAAGAGCCATTTATAATAACTTGAGCGATCCTCCTCCTATGAGCTAGCTTTTTGGGTGGAGTTAGGCCTACCTATTCTAGTAGAACACTACAGGTTGTGGTAGTTTTGGCCTAAAATGCACCCAACACCCATATGTGCTTAAATTGAGCTTACGACTCACAACATAAATACAACCAACAACTTATCTGATTTTTTGTTCACTGCACACACTGTATGACGCACATGACAGGCATGTCCGTTAGTGAAACAAGCTTATATAAACACTTGACTTTATCCATAATTGCTTCTATCAATTGTCTTCCTTTTAGTTTTGTACATCTGTTCTTACATTGTTCTGCTGTTGTCTCCTTATGGGATTATTTGTATATCATTTCTGGAGAATGTTGGGTGTGCCTGATGTCCTTGGACTAATTTTGATTACTAGCTTTACTGGTATAAAGCGCTTGGTCTTTTTATAGGGATACCCTTCATATATATGTTGAGGGTTGGGTAGCTTTGCTTCAATGTTATTTCTGTTTTTGTTCTATGCTTTATTTTTATTTTGAGGAGGATCTTGTATCCTAACTCTTGATAATAATTTCTGTCGTAATGAGTTTCATATGCCCTTCTGCCCAACAAATAAAAATAAAATAAATACAAGCTCCAAGGCATTCATAACAAGAATAGTGGCTGTAAATTGTTTATGTGAGGCATGTTTATATAACCTCTCGTTCTTGTACTTGACAGTTTCCACCATGCTTCCTCCTTTTATTTTTATACTTCACATGCTCATTCGCTAAGTGGAGATAGTATGCATGTAAAACATACCAGTTTGTAGGCATTAATAGCAAAAATGTATGTTTTAGGTGATAGATAACTTATTGCCATCAAACTCATCCTTTGTCATTTACTTCTCTTGAACATGTACTTCTGCCCCACAATTCCTTCCCATTAAACTTTTAACTTCTGCCATTCTTAACATGTATGGCAGTATTCACTGCAAACTGTTTACAGATTTAATGATCGATAAGTTTTAGAATACAGGGAAGAACAGTTAACAAAAGTTACTTGTCCACACAGTTTTCAAATTCTTCTTTGATAGCATCTTTTACTCTTCCAAGCTCCAGATCTCAATTATAGTTTTCAATAGTGGATCACATCCAACCCTAAAAATGCTATATTGGGATGGCTGATATATTGAAAATTATATAAAAGAGTAATAAATTATAATAACTATACATATAGAAATGCTCTTAAGCCCATGTGTATTCTGAGTCTTGACTCAAGGAAGGAAGCGACTAGAATATCCTAAAAAGTAGGGAAAAGTGGCTAAAGCATGGGGTAAACCGTTGATTTTACCCCACATAACATAGAAATCATGATGACTGCAATATCACCTGTGACAGGCTACTCTGAAAAGCACGACGTGACATGCAGAGAATTGTGGCTAGGTGGTGCAACCGCATAATAGTGCTGCTATCGACGTGTTTGATAACCTTAATCATGATTTCTTTTCTAATTTGAAATTGTAAGGAGATAAATACCACATCTGAGCCTGATAGCTTAAGCTTTTAGAATAGTTGGCTCTTGACATGGTAAGTAATTGAGTCTCCGTGGTCAAGAAGTCAGTAGTTTGATCTTTACGACACCCATTCTCAGAAGAATTGATTAACTATTAAATTATATATGGTTTCATTGCTATTTAACTGTAGTGTATCTTTATATGTTGGATAATTTAGATTTGTGAATCTTTCCTTACAAATAACTTCAATATCAGTTGCAAACTTGTTTGCACCTTTGTTTCATCTGTATTCTGTAGTTATGTTTTTTCTTGTCAAGGAACAATTTTGCTAAATCCTATGCAGGAGTAGTACACTCTCAGGCTAGTGTGATATCCTTCTTGGTATCCTATTGTACTTTATCCTAATTTTGAAGCAATTTTGTATTACTTGGTCTCATTTATCCAATACCCATACCTTTAACCTGTGTCCCTACTCCCTACTTGGCTACTTCTTAGACTAAGTTGATGTGATTGGAGTGATAAATTTACATTATGGATACATGCCTCTCAATCATTCATGTGACTATAATATATTTTAGTTCCTTGTGTTGTTAAGTTACTATGTTCTACAGTTCTTAATGCATGTCATATAATACAATGGAAGCAGGGAATTGATTTTGTACGTATTGGAAGAGCTGAAGCAGTGCATGAGGATGTCAGAGAACACTGCCTTTCAGGTTTGCCAATTCATTGATATTACTCTTCCTTTTAATTTGTTGTAAAATTTGTGTTAAATCTTATAGTAGTTGTTTCTACTCCAGCAACACATGTAAAAAGTGTTGAAGATATCAAAATAAGGTTAGAACAAGTCAAAGTTGTTGCAGTTACTTGTCTGGGCATTTCCAGTCCTTTACTTGCTAACACAAGATTTGATGTATGTATTATGGATGAAGCTGGGCAGACCACTCTACCGGTATGTTTCTTATTCTTTCCATGTATTTTACAGGGCACATGTGATACTCCTTACTGATATGTACTGATTTAGTATTACAAAGAGTATTCAAATTACACCATGAACTGAAAAAATAAAAAGATCATCTTGAGCCTTGTAAGTGTGTCATATTTTGCATTTAATCTTCAAAGTTAAGACTGACTATTCGATGACCTTGACATGGATTTTCCTTAATTGAATCATTCATCTTATATCCATTTTCTGCAATTCTTGAAAGATTGATATACCTTCCAAAAGTATGACATCTTTTCACCAAAAAAGGTTCTTTGAAACTGTTTAATGGATATCATGCTCAATATCTACATTTTGTGGAGCTATAGCACCGGTTTGGCACGTAGTGGCCTCTGGCAGCTCCAAGAGCTCTGTCGCAGAGCATTTTTTTTTGTAGCTCCTGTCATGGCCAAGATGGTTAGTTTCTGATTGCTGCTATTTTGTTTAAGTAGTATCCGTCCCTTTGAACAGAGAATCCCTTTGAATGATTTTCTTGGCAGTCCAGCCCTCTTCCAGCCAGACCACTGCTTCAGGTATCTCAGAACTCTGTTCATTCTTCAAAATGGGCAAGTTCAGGTGAATGCATAAATTGATTTAACCATGCTAAAAGTTAATTTTAAGAGGCAAGTAGATTTCCTCCCACATGTCTCTGATTTTTTTCCTTTTTCACTAATCCTCCCTTAGCTCTAGCTGGCTGAAGTCTATTATTGGGTTCAGTAGATGTTCCAGGCACTTTACACCATTGTAAAAACCTTTTTCTTTATTCAGATCAAGAATGTTTTTTTCGCTGACTAATAACTATACCTTCTCCTTTCCTTAGATCTAGCAAATTCTATACCAAGAATGTATTTCAAATGGCCAAGCTCCTTGATTTCAAGAACATCAGCAAGTTTCTTCAAATTAATGACTTCATGAGCCAACAATATTATAAATTCGTAGTTGCAAGAGATGAACATGTTGCACTACATGAGTGGATGGACTTACACGACAAGATACGATTTAAAATAAATTCATTAGAGAGAAAGTAAGGTTGCACCTATTGATGAAAATATGGTTGAATCTTGCCTTAGGTGGTTTGACCACGTGAGGAGAAGACAATAGCAACCCCAATAAGAAGAATAGATAAGGTGGTGGATGGCCCAATAATTTGATAGAGGGGAATGAAGAAAGTTTATAGGTGAAACCATCGAAATGTTCTTAGATTTGTAAATGAAAATTTAAGAACTTGGTTTACAATAGGATTCAATGGTGTCATTTGATCTGTGTAGCCTATCCCACCTAGTGGGGAACATGTTGTTGTTGTTGCTGTTAGAAACCCTAATAAGAAGATTAGATCAGGTGAAGGATAGTCCAATAGTTTGAGATAGAGGGAAACCAAGAAAATTTATAGGTGGAACCATTAAAATGAACTTAGATTTAAATGGAATTTTTAAAGGAAATTTATGATAAGATTCAATGGCTGTCTTTTGATATGAGATTTCTTGAATCAACCTTTCCAGATCTTTCTAAAATTTTAGTGTATTGTTCATCAAGTCCTTCTTGAGTTTCATACATGCTTACGACCTTAAATATCTCCTTTCAACAATTTCTATATTTAATGATCCCATCATGGAATCTTTGAACATCAACCACATTAGCCTTTCAAGACTTATTCATCCCATTCCTTGCTCCTACTTGAGTTCCAGAGTTTAGAATCCCGAATATCTAAAATTTAAGCTTGTTCTTCAGATTGCTTTATTTCTTGAAGGTATATTAAGTTAATCTTCCTTCTAATCATGATTTCAGCTGTCAAGTTCTTCAGCATGCTTTCTGCTACGAATTTAGGAGTGAGTTTAGTTTTCTTCATAGTGAAGAATGGTCAGAGTGAGTTTAGGATTTTTCATTAGTGGCTAAGTGAACAACAACATAAGTGAGTCTAACATCACATCTTGATTTAAAACCTTAAGGCATTAGGTTTATGAGTTTTTCCACTTATATCTTGTTTAACATGCCTCATTCCATTATTTTGGATGACAAATCTGCTTCTCTTGTGATTTGTGAAGTAGAAGTTGCCAAAGAGAGCTCCAATACCATGAGTCAATGAGTCCTACATTGCTTGCTTCATTGTCTTGAGAGTGATTTAAGTTCCTTTTGGGTTACTCCTCTCTAACCAATTGGTTTTGAAATGGAACCTTGACATGGTATTAGAACAAGAGCCCAACTTCTCTCCAATTGTCATTGGCCAAAAGATACCCTTTTGTCATGGGTCAAAGGTAAATTGCCTCATTGTCTTGAGAGTAGTTCAAATATTTGTTGGGCTACTCCAGTCTTTGCCCATTGATTTTGAGATGGAACCTTGACACTTCCTATTGCTTAACACAACACTTCTCTTTTATCCAAACTTGGGGACTACCTTATGTACAGTAAGGCAACAAAGCATGATATAATAAGGGCTAAGAAAAACAATAGTTTATGTGGATGTATTTATGCATCAAATATTGTTATTCCAGGTATCCTTGGGCCCTCTAACTTTTGCTTCGGTGTTCGTACTTGTTGGGGATCATTATCAACTACCTCCGCTTGTCCAGGTATGCTCTTCAGTTCATTCTTCATATATGCAACTCAAACTCATATAACCCTTTCAAATTTTGTGCGTGATAATTCTTAGAGTACAGAGGCACGAGAGAATGGCATAAACTCATATAACCCTTTCAAATTTTGTGCGTGATAATTCTTAGAGTACAGAGGCACGAGAGAATGGCATGGGGGTAAGTTTGTTTCGTAGACTCTCAGAGGCACATCCACAAGCAATTTCAGCATTGCAGAGTCAGGTATGCTTTTGCTGCTACACATTCAATTTGTTTCATTCTCTGTTAATTTCACTTACTAAGTTAAAATGTTTACAGTACCGGATGTGTCAGAGCATTATGGATCTGTCAAATGCCTTGATATATGGTGACAGGTTGAGGTGTGGTTCGTCCGAGATAGCTAACAGAAAACTGGAATTTTCTGGCTTAAAATGTGGTTTTCCTTGGCTAGAAGATGTAAGGAACACTTTAAATTCTGAATTGTCTTATTTGTTGAGGATTTGCTTTTAATGCTGAATGAATTTAATCTATTCATATGACCTTTTCTCATTGATGGCTGAATTAATTTTGATTTGCTTTTTGTAGCAATTCTTTTGCCTGCTTGATTATGCTTTATTTCTTATGGTGCTCTTGTTAGATTTCGCATCCAGGCCTTTTTCTTCTACTCTATTGTTATTGGATGTATAGTGGCTATTGATGAATGAAAACATCACTTATGTTTGAATTTGGCTTGTGTTTCCATTGCATGTTTCAAGATGAAATTTCCTATATTTCAAAATTTCCTATCTTGTACATATTGTGATTTGTATAGTTTCCCTAGGTCACAGAGTTATCATGTTAGGTAGAAAGAAACTAGATTGCATGAAATACCTTGTGCTTGTATTCACCGTGCTAAATATAGATACTAGATAGTTTTAATTAATAATGAGGAATACTCTAAGATTTGTAGTTAATTTAGCTTTCACGGATGAAGGCTAAAGTTCCAGTTTTAATGTAATTTTTAATGAACTTCACAATCATCAAAGATAAAAGGTTGTTGACTACACAATAACAACATTTACACTGATATATCTAAAGTAGAACTGGAACTTATTTATGTTTGTATATGTATGCAGGTTTTAGTTCCAAGCAGGCCAGTGGTATTTATTGATACTGGTTTGTAAATATCATTTTCCTTTTTAATCATTGATTCTATAGGTCAATGTGGATAGGTTTGATTATATAATTGTTTGTTTTTTGGGGTTTTAGATATGTTGCCTGCTTTGGAGACAAGAGATCAGAAGATTATAAAGAACCCTCTTGAAGCTCACATAATTGCCGAGGTATGCCATTTTCAAGATGATATATTTTTTAGGGTAAAAACCAAAATTACACCCTTGCCTTATGTGCACTTTTGTCATTAACTTTTAAAATATGCAACAAGGTCCCTAAGCTCTCAAAAGTGTGCAAAGTTGTCCAAAATCATGATAGATGCTACTCTTTGGACGGATGATGTTAATATTCAATTACATCATTCAAGTTTGCCTCATTTTAACCCTGTTCTTTTACCTTTTAAAAATGTGTGACATGGTTCATAAACTCCCAAAAGTTCACTAAGTGGTCCAGAATATGACAATGCGTGTGACACCTTCCGTCCAAAGTTTGGCGTGTTGTTTGTCACGATTTTCAACCTCTTTGTACACTCTTTAGATTTTATAGACAAACATGACAAAGTCTTGGATATCGCATATTGATTTTTGACATATTTGCACCGTGTTGATTGACCACATTATACTGCGAAGGTTTTTTGGTTCCATAACTGTCCCTTCTTACCAAGTAGTTGATGGTTTTGAATAACCAAAATAAAAATAATTTTGACCATGTTAGAAACTGGTTTTAGAGATAGAAGAAGATAGATCTAAGTAGAAGAAAAGTGATTCAAGATCAATGTGATCTTGAATGCTTGCTGAATTTTATTGAAAGAATGAAGAATTACAATGGAGTTTACACCAATTGTTATTTGGAATTCCCTCTAGGATGATAACTGATTCCTGAATCAGTTACAACCTCCTTTCCTACTTTTCCAAAAGATAACCTCTAGTTACATCATAGTTTCTATTTATAGAAACTCCTTCCCCTAAGTAGCTCTCAACCGAAAAACAGAAATAGAAAAACAGAAAACAATCATTCTTTTCTTTTATTTCTTCTTACATACACATGCTTAATAGGAGCCTTATTCCTATTCCTATCAATACTCCCCTAAAAGACCCACCTTGTGCTCAAGAGAAAAAGAGGGAAACTTCTCTTGTAACAAAGCAGCTTCTTCCCAAGAGTTGTTACAAGGTGCTAGATTATCCCACTTGACTAAAACTTCAACCTATGCTTGTTGATTTTCTTTCCAGTCCACTATATCTTCTGGTTCAACTTCCAACTCATACTCTTCATTCAGTAATGGAGGAAGTGGTTGAGGTTGTTGACTAGGTTTGAGAGCCTTCTTGAGAAGAGAGACATGGAAAACTGGATTTATTCTTGCCTGACTAGGAAGGTCCAGTTTGTATGCCACCTCTCCTATCCTGCTCAGCACTTTATAGGGTCCATAGTACCTAGCAGCCAACTTGGCAAAAGGTCTTGAAGCCAAAGACTTAAGTTTATAAGGCTGTATTTTTAAGTAAACCCAATCTCCTTCCTCAAATTCCACTTGTCTTCTATTTTTATCAGCCTGTCTTTTCATCTGATCTTGGGTCTTAGTGAGGTTATGTTTGAGTTCTCCTAGTATGAGGTCTCTTTGCTGCATTAGCTGATTAACATCTATTACCTTAAATGGAAACTCCCCAGCCTTGATCAACATAGGAGGATCTCTTCCATATAAAGCTTTAAAAGGAGTCATACCAGTGGAGCTATGATAAGTAGAATTATACCAAAACTCAGCCCAAGATAACCATTTTGCCCACTGCTTAGGCCTAGGCCCTACAAAGCATCTTAAGTATCCTCCAAACACCTGTTAACAACTTCTGTTTGCCCATCAGTTTGAGGGTGATAAGATGTGCTAAGCTTCAGATTAGTGCCAGCCAGCCTAAACAATTCTCTCCAAAAACTGTTTATAAAGATGGGATCCCTATAAGAGACTATGGAAGAAGGAAACCCATGCAACTTTACAACCTCATTAACAAAAGCCATAGCTACCTCCTTGGCAGTAAAAGGATGACCTAGGGCATAAAAGTGAGCATACTTGATAAATCTATCAACTACTGGTATCCCTTCCTTGGACTCTAGGTAGGCCCCCATGAAATCCAAGGAAACATCCATCCAAACCTGTGATGGTAGGGGTAAGGGTTGCAACAATCCTTCAGGGGTTAGTGTACAATGTTTGTTCCTTTGGCATACATCACACCCTTCCACATAGTCTTTGATATCCTTCTTCATTCCAACCCAAAACACATAGCTAGCTATTCTTTTGTATGTCCTGAAAAAACCAGAGTGGCCTCCCATAGGTGTTTCATGGCATTCTTTTAGAATTAAAGAGATTCTGTTGGAACTCTTTGAAATAACCAATATGCCCTTGTTCAACAATAACCCTCCCTTGAACTCAAACCCTTCATGAGACCCTAGTGCAATGATCAAGTCTTGTATTACCTGTTTCCATTTAGGATCTTGCCCCACCTCCTGAGTCCAGTCATCTATCTCAACCACAGAAACCAAAGATATGGCTGCATACATTCCTTTTCTAGAGAGAGCATCAGCAGCAGAGTTATCCCTTCCTGGCTTGTATTGGATTTCAAAGTCCATACCTATGAGCTTGACTGTTCATTTAAATTGCTCTTCTGTAAATAGCCTCTGATCAGTGAGGAATTTCAGACTCCTCTAATCAGTTTTAACAATAAAGTGTCTACCAAGTAGGTAATGCCTCCATCTTTGCACAACTTGCACCAAAGTCATCAACTCTCTTTCATAGTCTGACTTTTGTTGGGACCTCAATGATAACCCCTTACTCCAAAAATTTAGAGGTCTACCTTCTTGCATTAGGACAGTTCCCAACCCCTGACTAGAGACATCTGTTTCCACCACAAATTTCTTAGAGAAATCAGGCACTGCCAATAGTGGAAGATTCTGCATGGCAGTCTTCAAATTCTCAAAAGCTCTTGTGGCTTGTTCAGTCCATTTGTAGTTGTTCTTCTTCAATAAATCAGTGAGAGACTTTGCTATCTTGCCATAATTCTGTACAAACCTTCTGTAATATCCAGTTAGTCCTAGAAAACCCCTTAATGTCCTTAGGCATAGGCTAAGAACTCATGGCTTCAATCTTGGTTGCATCTGCTTCTACCCACTTCCCTGAGATCATATGGCCTAAGTACTCCAATCTCTCCTGAGCAAATGTACACTTCTTCTTGTTTGCCTCGAGAGAATTGGCTTGCATCACCTCCAAAACCAGCTGCAAATGCTCAATATGGGTTGGAATGTCTCTACTGAATACTAGGATATCATCAAAAAAAATCAATACAAATCTCCTCAGGAAGGGCTTTAAAATCTCATTCATCAATGCTTGGAAAGTCGATGGTGCATTGGTGAGGCCAAAAGGCATCACCACAAACTCATAGTGCCCCTCATGTGTCCTGAAAGCAGTTTTTCTATGTCATCTTCTCTCATCCTGATCTGATGGTAGCCTGACTTCAAATCCAGCTTAGAAAACACACTAGCTCCTCCTAACTCATCCAATAATTCCTCTATAATGGGAATAGGAAACTTATTCAGAATGATTATCTTGTTAAGGGCCTTATAGTCAACACAAAACCTCCAGCCTCCATCCTTCTTCCTAGCTAGAATGATAGGACTTGAGTATGGACTGATACTTGGCCTTATTACTCCAGCATGCAACATCTCCAAAACCAACTTTTCAATCTCAGTCTTTTGATAATGAGGATACTTGTAAGGCCTCAAATTGGGAATGTTTGAGCCTTCCTTGAGGTGGATAGCATGATCATGTCTCCTTTTTGGGGGAAGTTCTTGAGGGTCAACAAACACTTCCTCAAACTTGCCCAATACTTCAACAACCTCTAATGGAACATTCTAGACAGATGTGGAATTAGCTTCTATACCCCCCCTAAAATTTAACATCAACCCATCCCCTTCTTCTTTCAAGAAGGCTCCTAAGGAAAGTTGTGTTTTGGTTAAAGTTGGATCCCCCTTGATTGTGTACTTCACTCCATTCCTTCTTAGAGTCAATTCTAGCTTGCCAAAATCTGCTTTGACTTCACCCAAGCTAGCTAACCACTCTAGGCCCAAAACCACATCTACTCCTTTTAAAGCAAACAAATACAAATTCTGCTTGATATCTAATCCCTGCACTACAAGTGTCAACTAGTCACACCTTCCTTTGCAATGTATTTTATGTCCATCCCCCACCTCTACCACATATTTAGGAGTGACCTGCACCTTGAGTTTCCATTTATCTACCAAATTAGAAGCTATAAAGTTGTGGGATGCTCCACAATCAATCAGCACCACAACTTCCTTTCCCTCCAGAAAACCAGTCACCTTCCATGAGTGGGTAGAGGTCAACCCAGCCATAGCCCAAAGTGATAAATGTAAGGAGTTAAGATTGGCCAGCATAGACTCTTCACCGCTTAACTCTTCCTCCTCTTCAAGTAGGATCATTCTCAGTTGCCTGTTCTTGCACCTATGATCCCTACTATAAGATTCATCACATCTGAAACACAATCCTTTTTCTCTCTTTTCCCTCAACTCAGACCCTATAAGGTGTTTAAAGTTTCCTCCCCTAGTATTGTTACTAGATCCTACACTACTCATGGCCACTGAATTGCTACCTCCTAGAGGTTGTTCACCCTTCTTATCTCCCCAAGTTTTGGATTCTACAGTCACTGATTTACTAGGGAATGATTTACTAGGGAAGGTGTTCCTAGAAAAATTAGTAGACCTAGTATAATTTGGGGGCTCACCTTCTTCTGCATTATTAAATTTTTATCCTCTATCATAAGGGATTTTTGGATTACCTTAGATAGAGAAGGATGCTCATATAATCTGACATCTGCTTTGATTTCTTCTTTGAGTTCATTCAGAAAAATGCCCTTCACAAAGTCTAGGTCAATCTCCTTCAGTGCCCTCACATACTTTTCAAACTCCTCTACCTACCTTTCCACAGTTCCCTCCTGTTTTAAAGCCAAAAGCTGCTCAAATGGGTTCTGCACCATTGATGGCTAAAATCTTCTAATAACTGCCACCTTAAACCCCTCCCAAGATGCTTGAGGATTGCACCTACTCCACCAATGGTACCAGTTGAGAGCCTTCCCTTCCAGTGCCACCATAGTAGCCTGCATCTTCTCTTCATTTACTAAATCTTTCAGCAAGAAATATCTTTCAAGCCTCTATGTCCATCCGAAAGCATCATCCCCTGAAAAGATGGGAATCTCTAGCTTCCTCCACCTCTCCCTTCCTCGATTGTCCCTTACTTCATGCTCCCCCCAAATTCACTTCCTTCATCTCGCGAATTAGGAACCCTAGCTTTAGTGGTGAGTTGGGCCAAGTCTCCTCCAATCTCTTCATCCTCACCTCATTCAATACGGTACGAATGCGTTGCTCTTCCCTTTCCTTTCTCATTTCCTCTCGTTCCAGAACCCAATCTTCTGCATTTCTTGCCATGCCTCTTGTAGACACCATGCACGAATTTCTTTCCTAGAAGCGTGTAATCAGGGCACCAAGATGGTGCTCTGATACCAGTCTTAGAAATTGGTTTTAGAGATAGAAGAAGATAGATCTAAGTAGAAGAAAAGTGATTCAAGATCAATGTGATCTTGAATGCTTGCTGAATTTTATTGAAAGAATGAAGAATTACAATGGAGTTTACACCAATTGTTATTTGGAATTCCCTCTAGGGTGATAACTGATTCCTGAATCATTTACAACCTCCTTTCCTACTTTTCCAAAAGATAACCTCTAGTTACATCATAGTTTCTATTTATAGAAACTCCTTCCCCTAACTAACTTTTAACCGAAAAACTGAAAACTATCATTCTTTTCTTTTATTTCTTCTTACATACACATGCTTAATAGGAGGCTTATTCCTATTCCTATCAGACCACTATTTTATATTTTGTAAACCAGTAATCCAATAACCAAATGATAAAATAGTTTTAACTTTTAACCAATAATTAGCCACTGATACTAATAATAGAGACTCATAACACATTCTGTACAATTTTATGGATGTTGATGTATGCAAAAGCTCTTAAGAAAATATAATAGTTTTTAATCTACCTCTAGTATAAGTACCAATGGTTAGTTTCTTCCATTTTTTGGTTAATACTACAACAACGACCAAGCATGGATCTAACAACACCATAATGCTCTGTTATAAATCATGTTCATTAACAAAGCATTGATCTCTACATCTTTTTTAATTATATCGCCTATGTTTTTTCTTGGTTTCGCTATTCCTCTAGAATTTGGACTAGCCTCCATTTGATTTACTCTCCTTATGGAAGCTTCTATCACTTTCCTCCACACATGTTCAAACCACCTAAGGAGCGATTCTACCATTTTTCTACCGTAGGAGCTACTCCAACTTTCTCCCCAACACGCTAGCAATAATATTGGCTAACATAAATTCCTTCACTATATTGTATTTTGGTTAACTTGAATAATCAATATATTTGCTAAGGAGTATTTTGGGACAGTCGTCCCTCTTTGAAAATGCTAGTACCATCTTTAAATGGAAATAGGTCAACATGAAACCCCAAGCACAATTTGGTGGTCTGACTGACTTTGTTGTTTATACTTATTTATAATTTATGCTCTGACTTGCTCATGCCTGCAAAAAATATTTTCATTTATTTTATAATGCAGATATCAAAGGAATTGGTCAATAATGGGATTGCAGTAGAACAAATTGGCGTTATTACCCCCTATAATGCTCAGGCAAACCTCATTCGACATGCTGCTTGCATGACTTCCTTGGAGATACATACCATTGACAAATACCAGGTAAGGCTAAGGCTAAAGCAAATATAAAAGTGAAGTTAAAAAGTTGGCCTTTAGACTTTTTTAGCATTCATTGCAAAATTCACATGGCTAGGTTTGCATTAACTACGGTACGGGCTGAAGCAAATGTAACTGCATACTATTTTGTATTCCACTTACATTTAAGAACATAACTTAGTTGTTCATGTCTTTTCATTTCTATGGTGCGTCAATCATACAATATGGTGATGAAATTATGGGAGATGTAAAGTTAGAGTAACTCATATTGTAGGAAAGATGGTAGAATTGTGCCTTAAGTGATTTGGGCATATCTGGAGGAAACCGTTGGAAGCCTCAGTAAGGAGATTAGATCAAATGGAGGTTAATCCAGTTTCTAGTGGCAGAGGGAGACCAAAAAAAACCATAAGTGAAACGATTAGGAAAGATATAAAGATCAATAATCTGTTAATGAACATGATATATGATAGAGCATGTCGTCCTCGATCTATGTAGCCGACCTCACCTAGTGTCACTAATGCTTGGTTGTTGTAAAAGACTTCTAACTCAGTCATCTGTTTATCCAGGGTAGAGATAAGGATTGCATTTTAGTATCTTTTGTAAGGTCTAGTGAAGATCCAACAAGCAGTGCTGCTTCTTTGCTTGGAGATTGGCACAGGATAAATGTGGCTCTCACTCGTGCAAAGGTGATTCAGCTATTCTTACATTTTTATTCCCTTTTCACTGGACAATTTTCACCACACTAGATAATAATCAACCTTCACTACGGTATGATTATATTTTGAATAAATGGTGTTTTTCTATTTTCCTTATAATAATAGTATAAATTGTTTTTGGTCCCTGTGGTTGTTTTGAATTCTAGTCTCTACATTTCCCCTTTTCAGATGAGTCCTATTAGTTATAAACATTTTTAGATTAGTCTCCTTTTGTTCCTTAACTATCATGCCATTACAATTTCTTGAGATGCCAAACATGTGAATGACATCACATGTTTCTATTCTATGTGAAATGTCAAATTGGCATATCATCCAACATTGTCAGTGTTATAGCTTAGAATAGCAAAGTGGGGACTTGTTTGAAAATGTTTATAGCTATAGAGAATTGTCTGAAAAGAAAAAAATGTGTAGAGACCAAACTAAGAAATAGTGTAAACTATACTCCAGGAGTAAGTTAAAAAAACCTTGTTCCATATCTTAGCCATCTATTCTATAAAAATCTAATGGTTTATGTGATTTGATTTAGTCAGTAGATCTGAACCATTTAATTTTCATAGAATGAATGACTAAATTGTGGAGTAAATTTTTTTAATTTACTCCTGGGGAGTAAGTGGATCCCCTCAAAAAGTTAATTTAACTTGTATTATTTTTGAAGAACTGTCATTTTTAACTAGTTTTGAATTTCTTGTGCTGAATAGAGAAAGTTGATCATGGTGGGGTCTCGTAGAACTCTATCAAAGGTTCCACTACTGAAGCTTCTCATTAAGAAGGTTGAGATGCAGTCTGGAATTTTAAGTGTCTCTAAGAAGGACATCTTTCAAACAGGTGAGCTCAAGAGATGTTCCCAAATGAGATGAGTGAATATTCTTTCACCATTATTAAGAAAAGGTTGTGCAATTTTGTTACTATCACCCATCAAATTTCATGTTTAATGGTGATATTGAATTAGAAATGTAAATATAGAATATTTAATAAGATAACCATTCTTTCATTTCCAAATATCTTTGCTCAAAGATAACAATATGCTTCCGAAATAAACTGTGGTGAATTCTTTTAGCACCATCCTTTTTTTCATTCATAACCACACTTCCACCACCGGAAACCGTGTTTCAGGTAGTGTAAAAAAGATGGTGTTAGAAGAATCCACCATGAGCTAATCAAAATACGTCCAAACTATACCAACTGCCACACTACTACACTTGAAGAAATAAAGCCTGCACTTGATATTTAAGTGAATTATATTCAGCCATCAACATATGGTGTTCACTATGAGACAACTCTTTGTAACTACACAGCTACCCTAATGAGACCTTATACCGCCGATTCAGCAGCTGAGTCGCGTATATTAAGAGAGCTTTTACATGTCCAAGTTCTGACCCTGAACCAGAACTGTGAATCAAGGAATGCGCATGGCTTTTCTATGTTAAAATATGGAGAGTATGGGTTTGAAACTTGCTTTTGCTCTTTGTTACACCCCTATGACTCTTGTTTATGTTATCAAGGGCTACCCCACAATAGACTGATTAGTCCAATAGAATCATAATATTATTTTAGAGAATTCAATTCATGTGCTGGTACCCTTAAGAAGCAAACATTATCACTTGGGCATTCACTACCTTTTCTCTATGTCTTCTTGCCTATCTCTTGCTGTTCTGGCCAAATATGCCAATCATGTAGCTAAGCCTAGACTTGTTCTTTTGTTATTTGCTCCTTTTGGGTCTTCATCCATTATATATATATATATATATATATTTTATCGGCAATTGTTATTTGTGCAATTCCCTTTTATTTGTCAAGTAATCTTTTAGGTCATTTGAGTTCTTTTAATTGTCTTACCCAATGTTATGAGACCAAGACATGATGGTCTAAATGCTGACCGGACTTAAAAATGACTCTAGTTTGCATTCTTAATTGAATGAGGAGTTTGACCGCTTTAAACTGAGAAAATTTCGATCTGACTGTGTTAAACTTAGCTAAATTTCAATAACCTGGAAAGTAAATCAAATGGTTCATGTAATTTAAAAGAATATTATTCTTATATTTTATTTTATTTTTATCTGAAAAAGATGAAGAGATATAATTGTTAATTATATAAAATTTTGCATTCATATAAAATTATATTATAGATAATTATTAATTGCATATAAAATTGTTCTTTCTGACGGATAGTTTAACTGTTTAAATCGATTTAATCTAATATAGACATCTTTCTTTTTACTAATAATCTATAGGGCTGGTTCCCTTCCCGGGTTGAGATTCAGAATGAAAGATGTTATTAATAATACTCTTTTTTCAACATACTCATCATCATTTAATGGACCCACGTTATTTCATTAATCTCACATGTAAATCCACATAAAATGCCAAAGAAAAAACATTATTAAAAGAAAAGTGAAATCCTAATATTTCTCAGCATCGACATATTCACAACTTTAATTGGAGATACCTTTATCACTGTTGCCTAGGAAACCCATGTGGTGGACCTTCCTTCACCAACACTGTACCAAACATGTATCTTGGATCATACTTGAATGCACATGTCTGAATCACAACTTCCATAAATCATGCCGCTCAGCTAACATTGCCCTACTTTGTCAACTATCAATCAAATGTGAAGACCAAATGTTAAGAAACACTCCAATATTTATACATTGTCATGGTAAAGATTTATACAATGTCATTATATCATTCATCATTCATTTATATAGAACTATTACCTCTTATATTATCTGTGCATACATTTTTTTCTCTTATTATATATGTATAGTATGAATAGTAAAACTAAAAATATTTAGTATAGTATTACTCAAACATTTATAACCTAACTTAAATATGTAAGAAGTGTTAATTTTTTGTAATAGAATCATCATATATACACATTTACCCCTTAAAAATTCTTATATATTTACATGTGTACAATACTCCCCAATTCTCTTATCTCATGGTCATTAATTTTCTAAACCAAATTTAATTCAATATTGTAAAATGTATGAATTATTTAAGGACTTGGATCTTGTCCATCTATTAAGGAAATGGAGAGTATTATACGACTTTATCTTGTTATCTATATATGTATGTAGTGTTGTCTCATAAACAGGATAAACACTTCCGGAGAGTAATATATAACTAATATTTTGTTTAAAAACTATTTGTGAATATTTTTGTAGCAACTCTTATGTAATTGTATTAGATTAATATAATAATTTTGACATCTGATTATGTTAAAACTTCAAGTAACTAATAATCAAATCCTTGCAAGACAAGAAAATATTGATGTTGCCGGTGACCAAATAACTTTGTGGTAAACATTGAAAAACACAACTTGTGTCTCACACTATATAACATTTTATTTACTATAAGTTGTAATTGATCAAAAAAAGAGAATAAAATATTTTCTTATACCAAGAGATAATTTATGTTTTCAGTTAGTAAAAATATGATATATGTACTACTTTATTAGTTTTAGAAATATTTATATAAAAAATAATAAAATATGACACATATGATTTTAATAATTATCTTTATGTTAAAATATAATTTATTTTTTTAAAAATATTTAATAATTATATTTGAACTTAAATATATATTTTTCGACTAATGAACTAAACATTAACAAGTATAGAAAGAGATAAAACAAGAAACACAAACTCTCACCACCACCACTCACTTTTGCTTTGCTTTGCTTTCCAACTACGTCCTTTTCTTTATTCTCTTGGATACCCTTTTCTCTCATGTTTTGATACCTCTTTTTCACTAAAAAAAGATGAACTCAAAATCTTAGTAACTTATACAAAATCAAACAACTTCAATGTTTTTTTTCCATTTATTGAGGTGATGATTACATTCACATAATGGGTTCTGTAAGTACCTCAAATCCATTTGCACCAAATACTGTTTTCAAAGATTGTTCTCAAGGAATTTGCAGCATATATTGTCCTCAATGGTGTTACATAATTTTCTCACCACCTCCTCCTTCAATAACAACACTTGGTGCTGATGACTTAGATGATGATTCTTCATCAAGTTTTCAATTTTCTCCTCTTATAGTTGCTGTTATTGGAATCTTAGCAAGTACTTTCATCTTGGTTACTTACTATACCATCATTTCAAGGTTCTGCAAGAGTAGAAATAATGATCCTACCAACTCAGAAATGGAGCATAATCATGAAGGTGGTGTGAACAATGAGTTGGTTCAAGTTTCTTCTTCATCTTCTGGCTTAGATGAGACTCTCATCAAATCTATAACAGTTTGTAAGTATAAGAAGAATAGTGTTTTGGTTGATGGTAGTGATTGTTCTGTTTGTTTGAGTGAGTTTGAAGAGAATGAGAATTTGAGATTGTTGCCTAAGTGTAACCATGCTTTTCATATTCCTTGTATTGATCCTTGGTTGAAATCACACTCGAGTTGTCCTTTGTGTCGATCGAATATTGATCCGAATCAAAGAGATTGTAGTTCGATATTGATGGAAGTACCAACTACCATGAACATGAGTATCAATGCATTGGAATACCAGCATATGAGTGATGATGTTATTATAGTTATTCAGAGTTCTGAGACAAGTGAACAGCAAGAAGATTCGGTTAGTTTCGGAGATGAAGTTCTACCAAAGTGGCCAGCGGAAAGTGCTGCTGCTAATGATGATGAAGATAATACTATTGAGCAGTTAGATGTGAATAATCTAAGAAGGGTTTCGGTTCGCGATATACTGAACGATAATGACCATGATGTGGAGTTGCAGAGGGAGGGATCTGATACTGGATCATCAAGAGGAGCTTCTGAAGGAGAACAAAGTGAAGAGAATGGTAAAAGAGAAGTGGTGAATATGGTAAAGAGATCTATGTTCACAAGGTATGGTAGTAAGTAAGGGAATGAAAAATTCTGTTCTTCCAAATTGATGATGCCATGTTTTCAAGATCTTTGAATGATATCTTTTTTGTCCCGATAAGAAAATTGTATTAAAACATAGCAGAAGCGGTGCCCGCCCAATTCAAGAGCTTCTTTTAATGATTACTATTATTAGCTTAATTGAAATTCTTGAAGAACAGGGTTACTGAATATGAAATTTTACATAATTTTAACCTTTGTTATAGCAATTTGTAAGAGTGGTGTCTCATGCTGTCAACTGATAATAAGTCTCAGTTTTCACTCACTAGTCAATTACTTTTTGCTTCAATGTTGTAATGTTTTATTTATGTAGGATAGTACTAAGGGATGATAGCATGTAATCTGAAGTCCTAAAAATTATACAAAGAAAAAATATAATTTGGTTATCAATATTAAAGAAGGGTTCAATGGAGTTAATTGAGAATTTGAGATTAGTGAATGATAAATTGCCTAACACATTGTTTTTTTAGAAGGAATTTCATTATAAACAGAATATAGTAGTTTACATTCTAAACTAACCAACTGTACATAGTTGTGTTCTTTGTTTGAAGACTAGGAATTTCTATTTATCTTTTAGAGTTAAAATCAACAAGGGAAGTGAGAGTTTAAAGAGTAGTTTACACTCCAATATTGTAGCTGCAATTGTGATTCCACACTCTAATTCAAAACCTTGAAAGGAACGCTAAGCGCAAAAATGAGGCAAAGAAAGCTAGCATTAAAGAAAAACATGTTAATTGACTTTTTTTCGGTTGAAATGGAAGACTTTTATTAGTCAAACTGAGAATCAGGGACAGAATCTAGCAAGTGCTCTAAGAAACTAGCTACTGTATTGTTTGTTCTCCTATAATATGCTGGAGCTTCAGAAAGCTGAATTGTTTACCTCCTTCCAAGCCTTCTTGGATTATTTCATCAAAATATATATTATTCCGCGTCTTCAGTACATGAGTGAGTCCAATTCCTAAGAGTGTATCGTGATTTGAGAGCCTAAACTAGTGCTAATGTCTTCGCAATCTTTGGATCCATTACCGTATGCGTGGAGTGAGCAGCAGCATCAGCTAAGAATGCTGGGAACTACCTTCACGTAACGGGGCAAACTCTCATCCGGGATGCAGGTACTAGAGTTTCTGGTTTGGGGGCATTCCAATGATGCAGCCTTGGTCAGAACTTGCTGAACATCCAGTTGCCATCTATTATGAATACATTCATTCCTCGTGAACCAGATTTGTTACATGGTGTTGAAAACTATAGCTAATGCTTCCTTCTTGCCCTCATTGATCAAGCTTATGATTAAATCATACATATGCGAACGACCGATCTGTTGGACATGGAATGACAATGGTAAAGCGAACCAGATAAGTGCTACTTTTCTGCATAAGAAGAGAGCATTCATACCTGACAGTGGCCGACTCCTCTCGTCGCAAGAGCTTTCCAAACTGACAGAATATCCCTGCCTACCTGCCATGCCAATTCGCGGTATCTTGGTATACAAGTTACACTACAAAGTTTAGTCCACTGCAAATATGGAAAAGCACATTCCTGATTAATTGTTGATCCCAAGTTCCCAACATTCAGTGATAATGTTAATAAGATCCCTCACTCTTTGTAAACATGTCCAGAACAATGGTATCTAGAATGAAGCAAACAGTCATAGATCTCACGGCACCATTTGTCTTCCCCAATATCAAATTTGTTGTCATCACTAACTTTATATAGGAAAAGAATCATCTTCGGTACTAGAGAGGTAAGTTGTTATTTTTACATTTGTATTCAAGGATAAAAATGTCATATTATCTTCTGTTTTTCATATTATTTGTAATGTACTTGTCTCTCTAGTATTGGAAAGGATCCTAACTCCTCTCAATATAGATCCGTGGATGGCCCATTTCTCATGAAAGATACTTTGACCAAGTGAAGCTTGGGTAATGTCCCTTTCATGCCTTATCCATGTCCCAAGTCCTTTAACCAAGTGAATGGTGTAAGATATAATAAAAAGTAACTTAACCCAATATATAATATTGGTATCCCTTATACATTTTAGTTTTAGGTAATGTGTGATTTCTTATAATAGTATACCTTAATTAAAATATTTCGCTTATTGGAAAATCTATACATCAATCTCCACGTAAGTGAATATCTAGCTCTACCTCTTTCAATGCATGACATTTTTCACCAAATCTTCCATGAACTTCCTCCAGATAAGAACTTACTCTTAATTCAACGTAAGCCTTTTGGAGTGTTCTAACTTTTAACAATGTCACCAAGAGACTAGCCCTTCTTTAAACTTGTACCTTCTTCAAACAAAACATGTCATATAACTATCCATTGTTGTGGGGACTTTCAACACAATGAAACTTTCTTGCCAAAGTTCACCAATAATTGTTATCTTTAATATTTAGTCTAGCTAAACTATGGAGTTTCCTTGGAAAGCCTCAACAACTATTATTATTGTCTATACCAACAATTATAGCTCAAAGAACTACTATACTTCACTTTAAAGAGTACACTCACATCATACACCTTGCATCAATGTCAACCAATATTCGTACCCCACCCTGCATCCAAGCCAGTGGTTGTGATTATGCAACACTATGAATTTATGTCAGACAATGCCAGTGTTACATACCTTGCATCCAAGCTTAATGCGGCCGATGTCACAACCTGCATCTATACTAATGCGGCTCGTGTTACATCTTGCATCTCTACCCAGAAAAACAAGATTCAACTCTTAATTTTTTATCCTCCTTCTTTCTCAACAAGGGTGCCTACTTTGAATAAGGAAAATGAATTGGACGATGTACATGCCACTCATGATAGTCATCAAAAAGGGTTATGTGAGAACCTTACTATTTGACCAGATTATAAGTATAGTCCAGATTATATTAATTAGTCATATTTATAAATCATGTTCAAAGTCATATTATATGTTATGCCATGTTATAAGTTAAGTTATGCTTGATATTTCTCGAGACATGTTTCACAATATTATTTTTCTAAGAAAACTTACATAGTTGATTATGAGGATATCCCTCATTGGAGTAGTAAATTGGATGTTCCATCAATGAGTACAAAGGTTAGAACAATGCCCTGCAAGTTGATAATGTATTTGCTCTATGGAAAGAATAATTAGAGGATATAGGTTGTTTGTGTAGTATAAATAATGTCGTATATAGTATAAGAACAATGTAGTTTATGTGTGGTATGAAAAATACGGATTTGCTATTGTAGTAAGAACATCATAGTTTGTGTAGTAATTGATATGAAGGAAACGAACTCGGCGGGCGACCGAAGCCCCACTGAATGGCAGCCATAACTATAACAGTCCTAAGGTAGCGAAATTTTTTGTTGGGTAAGTTTTGACCCGCACGAAAGATGTAATGATCTAGGCACTATCTTGGAGAGAGACTCGGTAAGAGTACTGGACTTTCGAGTATTGAAAAATAATGATGAGATATTTTTACATGTTTTTTATTTATGTAATTAAGAAAATCTAAACTCGTAAGTTTTTATGAGTATCACGTGTGTATCCAGTACTAGACTCTGAAGTATAAGAAAGGAACCCAACTCAATATGAAGTATGCTTGTATGTAATTTTAATATTGAATTTTAAAAGAAAGTATTTGATCGTGATATAATACCTAAACAAGTATAAAGTGCTTTAAAAAATTGAACTTTTAACCTTGTTGTGATCTTAACCGAGGTTGTAACTTAAAATTTGACATTGTTTATAGTTTTAAACTAATGTTGAAAGTCGATAAAGGACATTAGTTAAAATTTATAGTTGATGTCGAATGTTAACTTTCAATATCAGATAGATTTTACAACTGATTTAGTTTGTCCATTTTCGACATCAAGTCATAATTGATGCTGAAACTTCAAAGTTTTTAACGTGTTAGTTCCAAACATTTATTCAATTATTGATGTTAAATGTCGATTTAACTAGTGTTGAATGGCTTTTCTGGACCTATGTTTGTCATTATGTGTAGCGATGAGTTGTGATTTCTTTAAATAAAAATGATATATTAATAACCGATTACCTTTTGAAGTCCTTTAAAAGTTGCCATATTTTATCTCTTTGAGTGAGCTCCATAGATTAAGCAACTAAGATATGCAGGTTTGAATCCCATATAGTGTACCTAGACAGTTTCTCGAAGAGATTATCTGTCCCGAAAAACTCTATCTCTTTCTATCTCTATTTAATCAAATTACATCACCTAATATAATTATGTTTTTATAAGTTTTTTTATTTAATTGAATGATACATTATAATTTAATTTTTCCCCCTTTTCTCCTTGAAATGAAGTCCCATTGGACCAAAAAATTGTCATATCTATTCTCCAAAGATGAATATCACCCTACGTGGTTTTTGCCTTCAACCTTGTTCATTTTTTCTGAGAAGAATAACATTAAAATTGAGTATAGGAGATATGCAACCCACAATTACAATGTGAATTGTATATTGTTTACAACAATCCCACTAAACTACTAATATGAAATTAGTAGTTACGCCCCCTGTCACATTTTAATTTTCACTTTAACATTCTGAAGTTTTTTCATATTGTTTGTTACTTTGGAAAAACGTGTTTTTATTCCTCTTTTGTCCTTATTGCATTAAATATAGTGTAATAGTTGTGAGTAGGAGTTCTTAGAAAGAGGAAAAAATGTATGCACTCGGTATATTAACTCTTTTAAAAAAAAAGTACGTTATTATTATATGATTCATCATTCATACTTAATTACTGTTGACTATTCAAATAAAATAATTCAAATAAATGAAGATGATACAATGACTGTATATAAATTTTTATACTAACAATATATAACTATATATTACCTCTCTTAGAAATAATTTAGTCAAAATACATTATCTAAAATTGATAATTTAACATATTTAATGATTATCTTAATATATATGCGTTACATAAGTAACAAGTAAAATATGATATTACTAATCTATTATACGAATTTTTGTACTGAAAGTTCGAATTCCTCTTTTTTATCTTGACAATTTAAATATGAGAATAAAATATTTATTCATGTCAAGAGATAATTTATTTTCTTAAATTCAATTAGTGTTTGACATCTGTCTTATGTCTTTATTCGAGAAGTTTTCATTTTAAAATATATTATAAAAAGAATAAAACACATGTCAAATGTTGAATAAATTTATGGGGATAAATTATCTCATATTATGAGGAGACATTTTATTCTCTTTAAATATAGTCTTTGTCAGTCTAATTAAATTGTTGTCATTATATTCAGGATGTGGAGTATGGAATTGGATCGCATGATTAACACACGATAAAAAAATTTTATAGTGGAACCTAGAAACTGTCTTGGATTTACTTTCAGAAAAATCATTTTTGATCAGAATTGTATATCTAATATCTAAACCAAAAGGATGTTTGAGAACTTATGGAGAATCTAGATGAAGAGTATTTTTGCAAACTCTAGCATCAATGTTACTTCAATCTCAACCATAGCAGTAAAGTGAATACACTTTAAGATCAACATGTCAGGTTCAAAAATATAATAGGATGTTAGAAAGAATCATATAATCATATAATCATATAACTACGTAAGCAACCTAAGATAATGAGCATGGAAGCAATTTCTTTATTTTGCTCCATTTTTTTATTCTTATTTATATCTTTCATGTAATAATGGAATGGTTGCATTGTCTTAGTTCTTTTTAAAAAGAAAATACAATATTTTCTAGTATAAAAAGATAGATTATTTCCTTCAGCTACTAAAATCATGACATGTATCATATTTTATCATTTTTAACAAAAATATTTCTAAAACTAAACAAAAGAATACACATGTCAAACTTTTACTAGCCGGAGAAGATAAATTATTTTCTGGTACAAGGAGATATTTTATTTTATTTACTTATTTTTGGGCTACACGTTGTCTTGATTTATCTACATTGCATGCTAATGTAGCATATAGTAGTGTTCATTATGTAGGCTAGTGTACACTTTGTTGAAGTGCAAAATAATGTAAGACAGAATATGAGTGATAGTGAGTTATAGGTGCAGTGAAGGGAAGTGAGGACAGAAAAAGAAAATATTAACAAAGTATAAGTCATAAAGTATTTTTATATGATTTTGATGTCAAACTTTGTTATACAAATAACATAATTCAGGTAGGACAAAATTTGTTGAGAGTTTAAATTAGCATAAATTAAATTCCAAATTTCTGAATGTTAGACTCTTTTTTGATACTACCAAAGATATCCCCACATTGTTAGGTAAGGAACTAATCCTTTCGGGGTTATAGCTACCCCTCCTAACAATTGTTACTTTCAGGAATCGAACCATCGACCTTGAGAAAAATGTTGGACTTAGATTCTGAGTTTAATTGGGTTTCCAAACTTATCCTTATAAATTGTGATTTTCAAGGTAAAAGTTAAGAAAAAGAGAATTCAAGAGTAGAGACCGAATTGGCATGAAATAAAAGATAATTTTCCAGTTTACTCCTGAAAAACTATCATCATGAATTCATGATGCATACCACAAAATTTATAGGTTAGCACCTACCACATTACAGATCTAGCACAATAGAATCAACACTTCGCTGTCGAAAAAGCTGTTATTTTAAAAGTAGTTCTTCACTGACAAACTGATTTCCAAAAGATTCTCATTATTTTCAACAACTAGTCTCTTCACTCCAATAAAATTGGAAAAATGAAAGGATAAAACAAGAGACCGGATTCCGGAAACATCCGGCGAAAGGTTACACTGAAGTTTAGTTCAACATGAAACTAAATAGAAAAGGACACACAAGTTAACTAGCCATGGGATGGTTAGAAATATACTCAATAGCAAGATGAGTAGAGTCAATTTTATCAGCTTCCTTGTCTGGGATTTCCAGCTTGAACTCCTCTTCTAGTGCCATTACGATTTCCACATTGTCCAAGCTATCCAAACCTAAATCCTTCTGGAAATGTACATCCGGAGTCACCTGTAGAGCAAGAGAAACCGGCTTATAATTTACGTTTACAACAAAGTTTCATGACGAAATATGAAAATTGTAACTCTTTTAACTATGTATTGGTGATCAATTTGTTGGTGATGATGATAGTTTTTTAACTTCTACCAACAAATAGGCAAAATGGAACATACTAGAGACATTTTCCACGAGAATATCATCAAAACGAAGTACAAAGGTAGACCAGGATAAACACCCTGAAATCCAATTTCACCATCTCATCCCCAAAAACTTTTTCCTACGCATGACTTTATCCACACTAAGATAAAACAACAAAAAACAGTTAACACGATCATAAGCATTCTCATAGTCTAGCCTAAAGTCAAGACCCGATTTTCTCTTAGGATGCAACTCTGACCACCACCTCATTAGAAATAAGGGAGGGATGAAGGATTCGTCTATCAGGAATACAAGCACTTTGATTCCAAGAAATGGTATAAACTATTAAAAAGGATTTCACCAACTCTGGAAACTAGAACTTTAGTGATGATCTTACAAAAACTGGAAACTGAACTAATAAGGTGAAAATCCTTAACTTTGACAAATCCCTTTTAGGAATAAATGAGATAAAAGTACAGTTTATCACACAAACTTCAACGTTACCACTACGAAAGAATTCAACAAACACCCTGAGGCCAGGCTTGACTCCAACAGAAGAAACAAGAAGTAAAGTCACTAAACTCTGTCTTTCCTCAAACCAAAAACAAGGTTACAGACTTCCTTCTCCTCAAAAGGCATTTCCAACCAACAAGCCTTACTCCAAGTAATGCCACACCAATATAAATCATCAAAGAACAGCCTAAAAGATCGAGATTTCAAAAGCCACAACCTCAGATTAACATAAAGTTGCACATATATGCCACACATTAATTTAAATATGTACGAGTACTGGTGGAATTGTTGAAGGGAGGTCAGTTATAAGGAACCAAAATTTTGTTGATTTAAAATATACGCGTAAGTCCGAGTCTGACTTTAAAGTTCAAATCCAGGTGGGGAAAATGAGGAATAAGGAAATGGAAGGCCACTCTAGCCTACTCAAGAAATCACATTGACTTTAAAATAAGATCATTTAACAATGTGTTTTTTTATAGAAATGGGTTAAGTTTTCAAAATTTTAATAACATTTACAGAACCCAGCTACTTTATATTTCATTGAGTATCTTTTTAATGAAAATAAAGCTTAGAGAGTGAGAATGGACGAATTACTACATAGGATAAGAGGACAAGATTGATCCAACATAAAATAGGAAAATGCATCAAAACATGGGGGCTGTAATGAAGTCCAATCCATTGCATATTCAACCCAGATTACCCTTATAAAATAAGAGCTAGGTGATACCTTCCACGTAATGTTCAAAATCATGTGGGATATAAATAAATCAAATGAAGGGAATTCAAAAGATCAAACAGAAATTTCCAGAAATTATGCTTTATTCAATTATAGGAATTCAAAATTACTACCAAATCAAAATTTTGAAGTAAAAACTACATTAGTATCAAATTCAAATGAAGTTGCATGCACCACAAGGAGCCAAACAAAGTATTTGTTCACTTTCCATGAATTAAAAGTTGTAAGAATAAGAGTAAGCCGTAGAAATTATTAATTATGGTTCACCTAAAAAATTGTCTTGATGGAATATAACCTCAACTCAAGGGAAAGCAAGGAACAGAAGATCACAGTGAAGTATATCCAGATACAAATTAATTATTTTATCACAAGGCGTTTAGAAAACCGTCATTCCATTATCAATTATAAGACTGCACACATGTAAGTTTTAACCTTGACCACAACAGTAGGAGCCTCATGGATAGGGTCACCCATTTAGGAAGACATTGAAGGAAACCTTTCTTCAAAAAACAATTCAATCAAAAAAGAAATAGTTTGAGCTTCAATGTGCCCAAATTGTATCTAGTTTTTTATACAATGATCAATCCTTATCGGTTGAATAATAACTCTGCTGAAAAATATGAAAGAATTAGCACATCCACATATCCAACATAAATCTTTCACAAATTCCTCAGGTGCCCAAACAAACACTACCTAGATGTTATTGACCTAAATTTCCAAAATGTGGTGCAATGTAATTCTATAAATCAACAACATAATGATTTGGAAATACCCAATTCTAATTTTTCATACTGATTAAGACTACAATACAAGTACAGAGACAACCAACAAGGTTAATGAGGTAAATTTTCAAGATATGGCTAAATGAACATAACAAAAATTGGTTACCCGTTTCACATATTCCACACAAATTCAGATCGCAAACAACACCCAGATGGAAAATTTACAAACTTTGGGAAAACTCTTCTAGGTAAATCAAAATAATAACAATTTGGGAAAACTATTTCTCAAATTTTCACACTACTCATGATTATCAACAAAAAATCCGAAATTTTGAGGGAACCCATTTATTTAATAACGATTCAGGACACAAATTTCTCATTTCCACACACTGAAAACACAACCCAGATGGGTAAATGATGTAAATTTCAAATTTTTACTGTAACCCATTTGAATAAATCAAAAAAATAACGATCTAGAAAACCCAATTCTCATTTAAATTAGAACCGATGGTAAAAGGAAAAAAGGTCTTAGAGAGAGAAAAAAGAGAGAAATAGATACCTTAGAAGGATCAACTTTGGGGAAATCCCTAACGACAGAGAGGACTCTGTCGATGACCTCGTCCTTGGTGATATGATCATCGTGTGAAGACATGGAGCGGAGGGAAGCGCCGCCACGCCATGGAGCGGTTTGGATTGGCACACGGAGATGGCGGAGTACGGCTGCTCTAAGTGCCATTTCTCTCTCTCTCTGGAAATGGGAGTGGGAATGAGTGTGAGGAACTTCTCTTCTTTTTGTGTATTGGTGTATTGGTGTTAAGATAAATAGGTCACCCACTTACTTCTTGTTTTTAGGATTTAATAAAGAGAATAAACTATTTGATTATTATATTATTTGACCAGTAAAAATAGGATATGTGTATTATTTCATTTAGTTTTAAAAATATTTTTTTAAAAAATGAATAAATTGGATGCACGTCATGGTTTTAGTCAGTGTTGTGAGAACCGGATTGGACCACGGTCCGACCGGTCTGACCGCTGACCGAACTTGAAAACGGCTTTGTATTACAATTTTAACCGATTGAAAGTTCTACCGCTTTGGACAGAGAAATTTCGGTCTGACCGTGTTAAACCCGGTTAAACCAAATTAACCCAGAAAATTAATCGGGCGGATCACTTAAAAATAAAAAATGGAATACTGCTCTAATATTTTGTTTTACTACCATAAAAAAATGAAGATGTTATTACTTCAATATAATTATACATAATTATTAATTTATACGGTTTTACATTTATATATAATTATATATTATATATTTATAGATAAAAATGATTAATTATGTATGGAATGGCCCGTTCAAACCAGACAGTTTAACTGTTTAAACCGGTTAAACCTAATATGGGATCCTTACCGGTTTGACGTCCGGCACGGGTTTCACGACATTGATTTTAGTGGCTGTAGAAGATAACCTATCTTCTTATATAATATGATAACTTATTTTTAATATATATA
>NC_032016.1:605092-700333 GCF_001865875.1 Lupinus angustifolius | reverse complement strand
TATATAAATCGACTATTTTTACATTGTCGTCACATCCTCCTCCATTCATGTGTCAACTAATATGACTCTTAAATCAAAGTAATATAAATCAATGGTAAACAATGTATTATGGGTATAAAAATAATTATACTAACAATGAATAGATATTACACTCGAATGCTATTTTATTATATGAAAGTTCTTTATTTAGTTTTAAAAAATTGACTTTAATAAAAAATTATTATCTATGTTTTATTAATGTAAAGATTTATACACAGTTAATATATTATTCATCAATTATTTGTAATTACTTTTTTTAATAATCGATGATGATTAAATATAAATAATAGATGATGTAGTTATAGTGTATAAAACTCTTTATATTATCATACATTTTTCACTACAAAATTGAAAGTGCAAAGTGTCAAGGATTGCACTAGCAATGTTTTGCCTATGTTTTGATGAAAACAATGAGTTAGTCAAAGCTTGAAGATGTATCAACAATCAACATGCCGAGGGCTCAAGTGGTGACTTATTAGACTTATGTTATAATTCTTTATTATATTTTTAGAAGTCTAAGATGTTTGCCATAGATTTGAGTCTAGGTTAGGTAAACTTAGGTGTGAGTCTCACAAGACTTAATAAAGTAATTAATCTACTAAAATGAGACATCATCTAGAAATATATGATAATTAGGTTAATGCATTTTAATACATTGATTTTATGCATTAAATGTATTATATTTGGATATCATGTATTGCATGAGCATATATCATATAGGTAGTTCACCATACATTAACAAGCTGATTTTACAATGTTTAATCGATTATGAAAGTGTTAATCGATTAACAGAATCACAGTTTCAACAGAAAACTGAAAAACTGAAACTGTTATTTTCAACAATCCGTTAATCGAATAAATGGGTACTTAATCGATTAACTGAGACTTTAGACAGTTTTCTATTTAAACTGAAATCATAGCATATGTGGCATAAGAATCCATACATTTTTACATCATTCTCTCTGCATATTTTTGAGTTACTCACTATTATATTTAGGAGAAAATATTGCATGTTGCATTAGGAGAAAGATTAGATCATGCTAATGCTTTAAGTTTCATATTCATATTGCATGTTCTTTGAAAAGCTTTCTTGCATCATTCTAGTGTTTCTTGGAAAGAAAAGAGATAGTTTTTAATGACTGCATAATTTCAGAAACCTCATGCATGTACATTCATATTAGACTAGGACGTCTTGTGAGTTCTGACTTAGGTTTTAGTCTTTGATCTTTATTGTAAAATCTGAGCATCAAGTACTCATTCATAACTCAAAGCATTGTAATTCAAGGATTGGGAAAATCCTAGCTGCGGTTAGGTAAGGTGTTCTTCACAAAGACTTGGAGGTCTTGGGATAAAGAGCGATACCTTGGTTGGGGCCAAATCGCGGTAAGAAAGATTTTCTTAGGAGGCGATTTTAGGAAAGGTCAAACCAAGGGTGACTTTGGGTTCCAAGAAAGGAGCATTTGAGTCTTGTAATTGGAAGTGTGTATGTAACGATACATTGTTCTATAGTGAAGAAGAAAAATCTCCTAGATCAGATGAGAGGACTGGATGTAGTTTTACAGTGGATAGCAAAATGAACCAGGATAAAATCCTTGCGCAATATTTTCTATCCCCTTCTCTTTTATATTTCAAGATGTTTTAATTCGAGTTTGAAGCTCATATTTTTCATGCTTATTCCTTGCTATATCCTTGTTAATATTGCATAAAAATATCTGATGTATCTCTGCTTATCTGTTTGTAAATAACTATGCAAGAAGTTGTTCTGGTAATTCTGTTTATGTTACTAGTTAATCGATTATGAACAGTGCTTAATTGATTAACTGAGCATTTTTCAGCAAGTGTGTAAAAACAAAAAAGTGGAACTTGAGCTCCGCCACACCTATTCAACCTCCCCTTTCTAGGTGTATTCTGCCACTGATACCTAACAAGTGGTATCAGAGCTAGTACGTCGTGCTAGCTCAACCGTATCCGTGTGGCGATGGCAGTGATGGTGCATCCATTAACCGCCCTCCCGTATTCAGTGGCGATGACTATGCCTATTGGAAGGTTCGCATAAGAATCTATATCGAGGCAATTGACACGGACATTTGGGATTATGTTGTCAATGGTCCATACATTCCACTTCATATGGTGGATGGCAAGTCTAAAGAAAAGCCTAAAGGCTTATGGACGGATTTTGAGAAAAGAAAGGTCCAACATGACCTTAAGGCCAAGAACATTATTACTCCGGCCTTATCTTATGACGAATTCTTTAGAGTCTCGCAGTGCCTTAATGCAAAAGAAATGTGGGATACTTTGCAAGTTACCCATGAAGGCACGAGTGAAGTTAAGCACGCTAGACTAAATGCGCTTACACATGAGTACGAGTTATTTCGCATGCTTCCTAATGAATCTATATGTAATATGAAAAAACGTTTTACTCATGTTGTAAATCATTTTGTCACCCTTGATAAAACTTTTACTAATGGTGATTTGTCTAACAAAGTTTTGAGGTTTCTTGACAGGAGGTGGCAACCAAAAGTAACCGCGATAATGGAATCAAAGAACTTAGACAACATGTCATTAGCTACTCTATTTGGGAAACTCCAAGAACATGAAATGGAGCTAGGGTGCTTGACATTGAATGAAGAGTCAGTCAAGAATGGAATCGCACTCAAGACTACAAGATTTCAAGAAGATCAAGAAAGTGAAGATTTCAGTTCAGATTCTGATTCCGATGGAGACTTGACTCTCCTATTTGAAAAATTCAAAAAGTATCTCAAGAAGAAAGGAGGGATCAAGAATGTAAAGAAAGAAGTCGAGAACTCAACCAAGAAAAGCAACATTCCCAAAGAAGACTTCACTTGCTATGAGTGTGGAAAATCGGGACACATGAAGCATCAGTGCCCGAGCTACATCAAGAAAGTCGGTAACAAGAAGAGCAACTCTCGAATGTCCAAGTCAAAAGGAGTATACAATGTTTGGGACGATTCCGAGAAAGATTCGACTTCAAGCTCACCCGATGAGGAGAAAATTCAAAGGTATGCCTTATGGCATAAGTGCATAAGAAGTGCACATCTAGTGATGAAGATGATTCTATTCAGGTACATTCCTATACTTCATCATGCTATAATAACTCTCCTCCATACGATGAATTATATGCAGCTTATGTTGAAATGCCTGAGGAATTAAGGAAAAATGTTAAAATAAATATAAATAGAAAAAGAGTTATCTCCTTGCATGAAAAGAAAATAATTGAAATGCAAAAGGAATTATCTGAGCTTAAACTTGAAAATGAAACTCTTGATCTTATCTATGCATGTGCCTCATGTGATTGCTCTACTTCTAAATTATGCCAACCCACTATATGTGATACTTGTGAGAGTTTAAATGCTGAAAATTCTGTTTTGAAAGAAAAACTTTCAAAGCTCACATATAGTCAAGAAAACCTTAACACATTGCTTGCTAATACAAGAAGCGTTGGTAACCGATCTGGAATTGGATATAAACTTGAACCGAAGAAACGACCATGTAGTAATCCAGTAGTTCATATGCATAAGAAGTCAAATAATAACATGCCTACTTGTTTCTATTGTGGTACACATGGTCACACATGCACTACATGTTTTATTAGAAAATTTGGTGTGCCAAGTGGCAAATATGTTTGGGTAAAGAAGGGGCAAGATCCCTTAGTTACTAACAAGAAGGGACCCAAAATAACTTGGGTACTCAAAAGAGACAAGTAAATTGTGTTTGCATGTGTGCCAAATGACATTTGAGCATCAAGGGATAAATCACATATGTGCTACATGCTTTATTAGAAAATTTGGTGTGCCAAGTGGCAAATATATTTGGGTAAAGAAGGGGCAAGATCCCTTAGTTACTAACAAGAAGGGACCCAAAATAACTTGGGTACTCAAAAGAGACAAGTAAATTGTGTTTGCATGTGTGCCAAATGACATTTGAGCATCAAGGGATAAATCACATATGTGCTACATGCTTTATTAGAAAATTTGGTGTGCCAAGTGGCAAATATATTTGGGTAAAGAAGGGGCAAGATCCCTTAGTTACTAACAAGAAGGGACCCAAAATAACTTGGGTACTCAAAAGAGACAAGTAAATTGTGTTTGCATGTGTGCCAAATGACATTTGAGCATCAAGGGATAAATCACATATGTGCTACATGCTTTATTAGAAAATTTGGTGTGCCAAGTGGCAAATATATTTGGGTAAAGAAGGGGCAAGATCCCTTAGTTACTAACAAGAAGGGACCCAAAATAACTTGGGTACTCAAAAGAGACAAGTAAATTGTGTTTGCATGTGTGCCAAATGACATTTGAGCATCAAGGGATAAATCACATATGTGCTACATGCTTTATTAGAAAATTTGGTGTGCCAAGTGGCAAATATATTTGGGTAAAGAACATTATAATTGAATGATTGAAATTTGCTTTAAAATGAAAACAACCTAACAAGTGCTAACAAGTGGTGATAACAAGTGGCATACATATGTGTTTAATCATTCCATGTCTAAACTGTTTACATAATAGATATGTCATGCAAAATCTGTCTATATTCAGCTTTAGGGTCAGAAATCAATGCATTTGTTTAAGTTTCTCAAACTAGTTATTGCTTAGGCTAATAATTACAGTTTTTTAAAAATAAATTGCTATATCTCTTCTTACTTTTGATTAGAATTGAATATTCATATCTTTTTGATAATGTCAAAATGGAGAGAAATTTTGATTGTTGTGTACCTAACAAAAATAATTTGTGACTACTTGAATTGAAAGAGGTTTATTAGTAGATAGGATAATTGCAAGATAATATAGAAAATAGAGAATATGTTATACATTTAGAGGTGTTAAAACGGACTACCTGGACGGATTCGGATAGCCCACATCGGGTTTGGACTAAATCGGATCGGGTTAAAAAGCCCGAATACAATTTACGGATACCAAATTGTAGCCCAATCCTGTCATAAGCGGGTTGCAAGTTGTGGTGGGTGAGATCGCATAATATTAAAAAAATATTTAAATTTTAACTTATTTAATTTATTTAATATATATATTCTACCCAAAAAATATATTTAATATATATATACTTTGATATTAATGTGTAACTTTTTAACACACTTCCTATGCCCAATAAAACCAAACTTATATTTCTAATGTCTTGTTTTTGAGGTAAGACGTGAAGTCCACATATATAATTTTTAACATAACTAATTTATTAAATATCTCATTTTTATTGGATTCTCACTCTATAACACAATATAATTTAGATTTCACTATAATATATAACCTTTTGGACATTATCAAAAATATTATTCTTGGTATGTTCTTTATCAACATATTTATTATGAACTATTATATTAAATTTGGTTGTGTGAAATTTTCTATGGGAAAAATTATGTTGTTTTAGTTTTGTTGCAAAGGTTATGTTCTTTATTATGTTTTTGTTGTAGAAGTTAAATCTAATTAGGTACACAATTAAGAAAAGAAAAGTGAAATCTATATGGTTTAATGTCTTCTAATTTGATTTGATACATTATTTTTTTATTGGGCTTAAAAGGATATTATGCAAAATGGGAAAAATAATATAATGTTTAACTTTATAACATTATTGTAATTTATAAATATTTATGGTATAAAAATTACTCTAGTTTTTATTCAAAGTTCATAACATAATATTGATTATCTATTTTTATTATAAGTTGTTTTGTAAAATAATTTTTACCTAAGGCTTATTACCAAGCCAAAGGTTCCAAAAAAGATTAAAAAATAGGGAAAGCGGGTAGCCCGAGCCCGCCAAGGTAAACCAGGCCCGAGCCTGGTTTTCATATAGTCCGACCGGGCGGGCTAAAAATCTCGGATGCTTTAAAAAGTGTCTAAAATGATAATCAAGCCCTATAAATTTCCAGGCATTGGCGAGCTGGCCCAACCGGGCTGACCTGTTTTGACACCTCTATATACGTTAGATTAATATCTTAATTCTTTTTCTAGTATCAAAGATATTTCTTATCTTTTTTGATAAGAAACTAACATTTTGAAATGTATGACTATCTTGTTAGAAATTCATAGTGTATAATTAAGATGTGCATCATATATTTAATACAATTATATCGGCTATTTATTTTGGGTTATAAAACAAACAATCTAATTAATGACAACCTATAAGACTTCTGAAACTGATAACAGATATGGACTTAATGAGTGGATACCCTAACGGTTGGCCCTAACAGGAACCCTATAAGTTAATACATAAGGAACGGTTATGGTTCCCAAGACAACAAATCACAAATAGTTTTCACCTCTCCCCATCAGAGAGAAAACGAATGTCCCAAAAGGAATTAAGGATTTGGTTGAGGAAGACCAACATACCAAAACTCTCTCAAAAGGTATATCAAATGAGTAGATCATATAACATGGATTCAGGTATGACTTTGTATCCTTGTTTTATATTATGTGTGAGAATCATGATATTCAAGATCCTAGGTTTGGTATTTCACCAATCATCAGGAAATATCTAACAAGTGGTATCAGAGCTTTAGGTTCTGAATATTACAGTTCTCCAATAAAGATGTTTTTCCCCAATTTTATTTGAACCCTAATTTTAAATTTGGGAATCTTATACTTCTGCTAATGTGTTTGTTGATGATTTGTTCTTTTTCTTCATATTCATGTAATATGCTTCAACTAATATTTTGTATGAAGAATTTTATGCTTTTGATTCAAGATATGAGACTCTATATGTGCAACAAATCCTTATTATGTGAATTCTTATTTATTTGCTGCAAACCATAATCTTACTAGTTTTCTACCACCGGGATATAATGCTTTGAGGGCAACTCTCTTACAACAAGAGAAAACAAATGTTGATAGGTTGCTTAAACCAATTAAATCAACTTGGAAATCAAAATGGGTTAGCGTAGTTTATGATGGATGGACTGATTCTCAAAGAAGGCCTTTAATTAATTTTATGACCACAAGTGATGGATCCCCTATTTTCTTAAACTATGTTGATGCTTCAGAGGATATTAAAAGTAAGTATTATATAGTTGATCGAATGGTAGAGGTTATAAAAGAAGTAGGGGAAGAAAATGTCGTCCAAGTTATAACAGATAATGTTGTTGCATGTAAAGGTGCAGGAATGATCATTGAAGCTTCATTTCCTAAAGTTTTTTGGACCCCGTGTGTTGTTCATACATTGAGGAACATATGTGATCCTCAGAAAACTGAAAGAAATGAGTTAGTTTATGAAGAATGTTGTTGGATTACTGAAGTTGCTGATCAAGTTTGCTATGTCAGGAACTTTATAATGAGTCACACAATGAGGTTGACCATGTTTAATCACTTCTCAAGTTTGAAATTGCCTGCTGTTGCTGAAACGTGTTTTGCCTCAATTATAGTGATGTTGAGAAGGTTTAAATTTTTGAAGCATTCTTTACAATAAATGGTTATTAGTGAAGAATGAGATTCTTATAGAGAGGGTGATACAAAGCATACGACAAAGGCCCAAGCTGTAAAAGAACATATTTTGAATGACATATTATGGGACAAAATCACATACATTTTAGGTTTTACTGAACCTATATATAGTATGCTTAGAGCTTGTGATACAGATAGTCCTACACTTCATTTGGTCTATAGATGTGAGATACTATGATAGAGAAAGTGAGGTCATCTATATTTAGGCATGAGGGAAAATATATAAATAATGATTCATAATCATTTTACAATGTTATTTATTTAATCCTAATTGCTAGATGGACCAAAAGTTGCACTCCTCTCCATTGTATGGCTCACTCCTTGAATCCTAGGTAAAAATAATCTTTTAAATTAAGTTTTTTAATTATTTGTTACCTATTATAAATATACTACAAATACAAATTATATATAATTGTTTTATTATTTATAGGTACGATAATGATGAATGGATTCAAGAGGCTCCAAATAGGCATGCCCTTCACGAGGATGAAGAGATTTCTATGGAGAGAAATAAGTGCTTGAAAAAGTTGTTTAGAAATGACAAGGATAGAATGCAGGTTTCACTCGAATATGCAAATTTCTCATCAAAGTCTGGTAGTTTTGATTCTTTTGACTCAATTGAAGATATGTGGAGATTAGACCCTAAATCTTGGTGGGTCATACATGGTTTTTCTGCTCCTCTCCTTCAAAAGCTTGCTTTGAGGCTTCTTGTGCAACCTTGCTCCTCATCGTGTTGTGAAAGGAATTGGAGCACATATTCATTCACTCACTCTGCAAAAAGAAACACGTTAAGAAAAGAAGACATGGTTTATGTACATGCTAATTTGCGACTCTTGTCTAGGAAAAGTGAAGAGTACAAGCAAGGGGATACTAAGATGTGGGACATTGCTGGAGATGTGTTGGAAAATTTTGATAGTGCTGGAACTCTTCAAGTGGCCACACTATCCCTAGATGAACCAAAAGTAGAAGTAGAAGTTGTCCTCTTTACAGATGATGGTCAAGGAGGAGAGGAAACTGATACTATTTCTGTTTCTAGGGCTAGACAATAAGCAATTTTATGAATTATTCTACTATATTTTCTAGTTTTGATACTTTGAATTTTGGAGGCAATGATTTTCATTTTCCATTATCATTTTTTACTTTGGATATTTTTATTTACACTTATAATTTTATCATATTTTATCTATTTTTTATTAATTTATACATATATCCCTCAACGTATCGTATCCTATATTTTAGAAAAAATGTGTGTCGACGTATCGAATACGTATCATATCTGATACACGTATCTGTATTTGTGCTTCATAGGTGAACATGTCTTGTTTTGTATATATTACCTGACTTGTTTGTTTAAATGATTGCAATACTTATGATTTGTTGCATTGGTTGGTGGCTAATTGCATTTTTAAGTGGTTGTTATTGTTAAAGCATTGTTTCTGTTTGGACAACTTGCCCTACCATTTTTTAATCACGTATAAAATGGGAATATTTTTTATGGAAAATTCAGAAGGACCATCACTGGAATTCGAAATGCAATCATTGTGATGAGAATGGTACAATGTTATAATAGGCTATAATGGATATATGTATTTATATGTGGATATAAATAATATATGTTTTGGATTAAGGTTATGTTAAATCAAACTCAACTAAATGGTTTTTTTAGAAAATAAAATTGATTGACATTTTAAGAGAATCTATTAAACAAGAAGTCGCCAAAGTGACATCTTTTTATGTGAATTGTTCATAATAAATGTCAAATGCTAGTGCATATATGTATTCATGCGAGTATTAATCGGCATAAAGGAAGATTGTTATTTGGCCGAATTATATACACACATGTGATGATAAACATATGATTATTACAAAGTTTCATATGTGAATAATAAGTCAATCCAAAGAATGGTTTATTATTTAAAACACATTATGATTAATGGTTGATCATTATAAACTAGAGTACCATTAGTGGTTGATATAAAATATCAAGCCAATTGTATGTTTGCAATTTATGCAAATAGTGACCGGCGTAAAGGAAGATTCCTATTTGGCCCAAATTAAAAACATATTTGTAGCAATAAATATGTGATAATCATATGACTTTTCATGTGAATATTAAGTCGGTCCAAAGAAAGGTTTATTGTTTGACATGACTGATTATCAATGTTTGATTAATACATTGAGTCTATCACTTACAAGTTAATATTTTTGTCCAAAGACTGAATATTAATGTTGTGATAGGTAACTCATGATGTATTCCATCATCATTTGAATTTAAGTATTAAAGTTGAATGTGAGTTTAATTGCAAGTATGATTGCAATTTGTTTTATTCTTTTACTAGTGCTGCAAATATTTCTGCTAAAATTAAGAACATATCATTGCTGAATGAGACAAACTTTAAGGTCTATAAGGAAGTCGTAAAAATTATACTAGGCTGTATCGATTTAGATCTGACACTTCAGGTGGAGAAATCAATTTCTACTCTGGAAATCCTCGATGAGGTTAAAATTGAGAAATTGGAACATTTTAACCGAATGTGTCTAATGATCATGAAACACTCTATTCTAGAAGCATTTTGGAGCTCTATTTATGGGGGTCAGAGTGCAAGGAATTTTCTTGAAGAAATAGAACCATACTTTGCCAAAAATAAAAAGGTGGAGACGAATATCTTTTTGGCTAAACTCATCTCCATGAAGTATAAAGGGAAATGGAATATAAGGGAGTACATTATGGAGATGTCTAATCTCGCATCAAAACTCAAGTCACGTAAGTTAGAGTTTGGTGATGACTTGCTTGTGCACTTGGTTTTGATCTCGCTTCCTGCATACTTTGGGCCATTCAAAGTGAGCTATAACACTCAGAAGGACAAATGGTCTCTCAATGAGTTTAAATCTCATTGTGTGCAAGAGATAGAGAGACTGCAAAGAGATAAGACGAAAAGTGCTCATTTGACTATGACCTCTCAAAATAAGAAAATAAAGAACAATAAGGATGTTGTGAAAGGCTATTTGTGTTTTCCCCCAGAGAATGTGGAATTATTCTGTAATACACTATGTCAGGCAAACCTAGCATGAAGGGTGTTGTTGAGCGATTAAACTGGACTCTTAAGGATATGATGAGAAGTATGATTAGTCACTCTTTCTTACCAGAGTCTCTTTGGGAGAGTTTTGAAGACCATAGCTTATATCCTTAATAAGGTGCCAAGTAAAACAGTTAACAAAACCTCATATAAGCTTTGGAGTAATAAAAGATCGAGTTTAAAACAGTTGCACATTTGGGGTTGTCCAGCTAAGGCGTGACCTTATAGGCCTCATGAAAGAAAACTGGACTAAAAAATAGTTAGCTGCTATTTTGTTGGCTATGTTGAACGCTCTCGGGGCTATATATTTTATGATCCCACTTCAAGAATTTTTTGAGACGGGAAATGCAAGATTTACTAAGGAAATTAATTTTGGGAGGAAGAGGACATAAAGAATGTTGTCTTTGAGGAAGAACCTATCACTAATGGTGAGCAAGTTCTTCTACCTATTGTCATTCAAGGAACAACTTTGGTAATAGAAGATAATGTTCAGAATATTGTTTCTAACAATATTCTTGAACAAGACAACAATGAGGTTCTCCCTCAAGTACCTATATAATAAATTAAACAACATCAAGAAGTAGAAGTGTCATTAAGGAGATCCACTAGAGAGAGGAGAAGTGAAATTCCTGATGATTATATTGTATTTCTTCAAGAACATGAGGATGACATCGTGTTAATAAAGGATGACCCATTGAACTTATGTTAAGCCATGAAAAGTTCTAACTCTCAAAAGTGGATTGATGCCATGAAGGATGAGATGACGTCTATGCATGATAATGACGTTTGGGATCTTATCAAATTACCTGAATGTGCGAAACCTATTGGTTGCAAATGGATATTTAAAACCAAGAGGGATTCGAATGGTAATATTGATAGATATAAAGCTCGTCTAGTTGCTAAAGGCTACACTCAGAAAAAAGACATTGATTATAAAGAAACATTTTCTATAGTATCTTTGAAGGATTTATTTTGAATAATATTGGCACTAGTAGCTCCTTTTGATTTAGAGTTATATCAGATGGGTGTTAAGACTGCGTTTCTATATGGTGACATTAAAGAAACAATCTATATGCCGCAACCATAAAAATTTGTGTCAATTGGCTCAAAGTCTATGGTTTGCAAATTAAAGAAATTCATATATGTCCTTAAACAAGCTTCCCATCAGTGGAATCACAAATTTCATCAAATTGTTACCTCATATGGTTTTGAGGCAAATAAAGTTGATATTGCGTGTACCATAGGTTCAGTGGGAGTAAATTTATATTTCTGGTATTATATGTCGATGATATACTACTTGCTAGCAGTAATATGTGACTATTGCATGAGAATAAGATATTTCTAACGAAGAATTTCGAAATTAAAGATCTTGGGGAAGCATATTTTGTATTAGGTATTCAGATACTGAGAGATCACTCTCAAGGTATCCTAAGGTTGTCACAAGAAAACTATATAGATAAAGTCCTGGATAGATTTGGCATGAAAGACATTAAAGTAGGGGATACCCCTATAGATGAGAGAGAAAAGTTTAGTCTCGACCAGTGCTCCAAAAATGACCTTGAAAGATACGAGATGCAAAAGATTTCTTATGCATCTGTAGTAGGAAATCTAATGTATGCTCAAGTTTGTACACGACCGACATAACATTTGTCGTGGGAGTTTTAAAAATATATTTGAGCAATCATGTAATGCATCACTAGAAGACAGTAAAACGTGTTATATGTTACTTAGAACAAAGGAGTACATGCTCACTTATCAGAGGTCTGAGAATTTAGAGATCATTGGGTACTTTGACTTAGTTTTTTTGGGTGTCTAGACATTAGACATTTCACATCTAGATATGTGTTTATCTTGGCTGAAGGTGCTATCTCTTGGAAGTCTGCTAAACAGACGCTCATAGCTCCTTCAACCATGGTTGTGGAGTTGATGGTTTGTTTTGAAACATCAGACCGTGGCATATGGTTGCGGAAATTTTGTCATTGACTTACGTGTGGTTGATGGTACTAAAAGACCACCGAGAATTTATTGTGACACTAAGTCTGCGGTCCTTTACTCCAATAATAATAGGAGTTCTACAAAGTCAAATTTTATTGACATCAAGTTTCTGGTTGTTAAAGAAAGTGTTCAAAATAGACAAATTTCCATAGAATATATATGAACAAATTTTATGCTAGCTGGTCACTAAGGGTTTGGTACCTAAAGTCTTTCATGAGCATATTTCCCATATGATTATTGCTCCTTAGGATACTTAGTTCAGTGGGATTCTATATGCTTTATGATTTACTTTGGACGTCATATATAGTTTTATGCATAATAAAGTTGATGAATTATTGTTCTATTTTGAACTTGTGCATTGTAACTATTGTGTTGCAATTAACGACTTTAGATTGATCTCACTAAAGAATAAAGAATGACCAGTTGCAATTAGACATGTTTAAGACCACATTGCATGAAATTTTCATGTCACTCATCCATATTTGATCTATGTCATTTAGTATATTGGTATGGTGATCATCGTGGTCGAGTCACGTTTGAATGTGATGAAGGTCACGGTGGTTCCATAGTTGATATATGAGATGAACCAGATTGTATTAAGGAGAAGTCTAAAATAAATAGCATATAGATGCATGCCTAAAGAATATATGATATAATTGTTTCATGAAAAATATGAAGCTCAAGTGGGAGATTGTTAGAAATTCATAATTTCTAATTAAGATGTACAACATATATTTAATACAATTATATCAGCTATTTATTTTGGGGTTACAAATAAGTGATGTAATTAATGACAACCTATAAGACTTCTGAAACTGATAACGGATATGGACTTAATGAGTGGATACCCTAACGGTTGGCCTATATGGGATAATGAGAACTCTATAACTTAACACATAAGAAACGGTTATGGTCCCAAGACAACAAATCACAAATAGTTTTCACCTCTCCCCATCATAGAGAAAATGAAAGTCCTAAAAGGAATTAAGGGTTCGGTTGAGGAAGACCAACATACCAAAACTCTCTCAAAAGATATATTAAAGGAATAGATTAGATAACATATATTCATGTACGACTTTGTATCCTTGTTTTATATTATGTGTGAGAATCATGAGATTCAAGATCCTAAGATTGGTATTTCACCAATCATCAAGAAATATCTAACATATATCTCCTAATAAGTATCATTTTTAGGAATTGAATCTTTGATATATATTAAATAAAGCTGATACTTATATAATTATCACAATAATGTTAGTATGAGTGTATTTTAACCCAACCTCCATTATAAATTTATAACATCAGATTCAATTGAATATGAACCAAAAGATTTTCCATTTTTTCTTCAATTCGACCTTAATAATATTGCTTTAAATTCTTGATAACAATTGTAAATGATCGTACTATTTTTTAACTCAGTAAATAAGCTATTAAAATAGTTTAATAAACAAAAATTAAAAAGGACTTTTATTTTTTAAAAATGTGTAGTATTTGAAATCTAATTGAAGTAGTATCTAGAAAGTAAAAGTAACTTTTAATAATTTACTTAACAATTTCACCTTTCAAAATTTCTAAAAATTACATTTTACCGACAATTAAAAACTTTGTTGTTTATGTGATGTATAAATTATTTTGTTATTAAATTTTTTTGTGACGTCCAAATTATTTTTTATTTGATTGTTACGTAAACACATAAATTATACTCATATCATATCTTCTTAAATATCAATAATAATAGAAGAATATTATAAAATTATGCAACTTAATTGCATTTTTAGAAAAACATTCAAACATAAAAAATATTACAACTAATAAATAATATATTTCGTCCAGTTATAAATAAAAATATTGTCAATGATATTTTCTCACTTTATGGATAATGAACTAATGTCATTTGGGATGAATGATTATCCCTCGCAACAAGTGTTGCTCCGAAAATCAAATCACTAACATTTTAGATATTATGTAGATCTAATGAGACCTTTTACTACAGAACCAATGTTTGTTGATAGAATAAAATATATTTAGGTGAAGGAAAGCTTATGCGGAAGTGAGAGTGTTCAAATGGTTTGGAGTCACTCTCCTATTCATTATTGGAGATGACCCTTATTTAGAAATACATAGAAAAACAAAGATAATAATTCTTTTATCTCTTTAACTTATACTAACATTACATTTATATCCTTAAAAATATACTAAAAAACTTAAATATTCTCTCCAATAATGAAGAGGAGTGTAACTCAATTTTTTGAGCCACCATAAGATGAAGTAAACAAAGATAATGACTGTTTAACTCAATTACCATTTTTTATCTAGCATATATGAGACATGAAATAGTTTATGACATTTTGAGCATATATGGAAACTACTTGAAATAGTTTTCCACATACCAGCTTTCAAAAGTTACAGTCGATTTTTTAAATCGATCTTCCTGTACTGTACATCAAATAAGTAAGCTTTTTTACTGAATTAATAAACTGACCCATCAAAATAAACTATAAACTTAGCATACCATACACATAGTCACTATAATGATAATATTTATTTTCATCAACTTTGATAATATTTTTTTCTGTCCTAGGCATGGGAATAAGTTTTTATCCACTTATTTCAAAAACAACAGCAAGCAGCATGAAAGCTAAAAAGTTGAGTTGTTAGAGGATTAAATTAGGACGGTAATATATATGCATCAACATTGTAATGATTTATACACTGTCAATACATTATCTCTTATTCAAATATATTACTTTTATTTAAAAATCAGTGATGATTTAAAATGCAATAATGTTATAAAAAATTCTTACAATGTCGATGAATATATCTTTTTATCTTAAATTATTATATGTAATATTTATCAAATAAAAGTGTAACACTTGAAATGGTTGAACTTTTCATTAGGACCAAACGTGTTAAACTTTACCGAAATAGTCAGAACAAATTACCTTCAAATCACAAACTTTTGTTGGTTTTGTCCTTCTTGTTTGCCCATCAAGCCTGATGGCATTTTTATTGGACAATATGAGCCGTCTGTAGACATAATTTAAGGAAAAAAATAAAATAAATAAAATAAATTATGATGTAATATAATTTTTAATGTCTAAAAAGTTATAACATAATGAGATTCGTTCAACTTTATATAAAATATCAAAGTTTTTGTTATTTTTTCTTCAACTACTTTTTTTAATTTGTTTTATTTTATAATATGATTTTTTATTCAACAATGTCTGAGGGCCGCTTGCATGCCTGTTTTAAAACGGACATGACATGGAGTTTTGTCTTTAAGACATTGCAGGCATGTCTACACCAGTTTAAAATTTTCGAGCATTTACGGGGTGCACATCTGCTGTTGTTACCATAGCTTGCAACAATTATAAATGACACGAAATAATACTTACTGATTGAGTCACGACCAGGTCGCTCTTTTTAAGACGTTTCGTGGCACTGCCCAAAATGTGCAAGCATGCTATCAACCACGCCATCCCCAGGATAAAATAGTCCAGATCTTTATTATCGAATTTGTACTACATTGTAAGAACCAATCTCAAATACATCCACCACAATATGATTGTCAGTGTCAATTCTTGAAATTCGCATAATATGACTACTTGTGCCAATTCTTTACCCACAATCTGACTACTATTGTTAGTTCTCGAAATGCCCACAACATGGCTACCCGTGCCAATTCTTTTCCCACAATCTAACTACCAGTGTCAGTTCTTGAAATGCTCATAATTTGATTGTCTGTGCCAATTCTTAGTGTCACGAAAAAAAAGAGGGAGAAGTTTGCCGGAAATGCATCAGGGAAAAATATGTGGGAGAAAGAAAAAGTTGAATGAAAGTACATTCAACTTGGGGCGAGTTATAATGAAGGGATAATGCATTTATTTATAACATGAGATTTTTTACAAGTTCCTCACCTCTTCAATGTAAGACTTTAGAGTTTTTTAGATTTCACACCCAAAAGTCCACACTAATGGCTTTCAACAAACTAAGTTTCAACATCTGTTGTCCCATAAGTTGTGTCATTGTATATACCACTAGTCTGTGATTGATTGAAAAAAATATTTAAGTTAAAAAATTAAAAATTCAGTATTTTTTGACCAATTATAGCTAATGATATATGTAGTGGTACAATTTATGATACAACAGATATCTACCCATTTACGGGCATGGAAAAGTAGGTAGAGTGATCATTTTGTCATCTCTAATTCAAACCATAGGTATGATGATATTCACTATCGTTCAAATGAAGAGGATCAACATGAAGACCTTCCACTTGTGTAGAAAAAATAAATATAGTGTATGAGGCTCTCAATTAGTAGGCTCTACTTGAGTTTACTAGTCTTGAATTTCTTCACAATTTTAGATTTGGCTTTCAATGATTGTGGAGTATTCTTGTGGGGTGAAGCAAGGTAAAAATAACAATACTTGTACTAAGGTAAAAAAAATCATTATATCAAAACAAGAATGAGAGAACCTAAGATAACTTTAGTTCAATTGGTCAAACCAATGTTATTAATATCATACAGGTCATCAAACCGGTTAAGGTACTGATATAGTGGTACATTGGTTCAACATGTGGTTCACTAATTAAACCGTATATCGGTGAAGTTAGATATACATATATAATATATTAATATTAATGTTGAAAAATCAATAAAAACTAATAATTTTTCATTAAAAAATTAATTTTAAATAAAAATCTGACGGTATGACTGGTACAGTTCAATTGAAAACCATTCGTATGTTCGGTTTGGAACGGTATAATTATTGTACCATACCGGTATTGAGATCAATTTACTAGTTGAACCAGCCGACACGAACCGGTTTTTACAACACTGGGTTAAACAACTCTAGCAAAATTTCAAGAAATTAATTCACTCAAAAGCATAAGCTAATTGCACTCCAGAAATCTTCAAAACCATGCAATATTAAGTTTAGCTTTTTAAGAACCTTTCCAAGCTAAGATAAGCAGAATAAGTAATAACTAAAGGAAGTTGAATAGAACATCCGAAATAAAATAGAATGCATTCCATTAAACAAGTCTAGCTCTCAACATTGGGGAACAAAATAAGTTTCCTCAATTATGAGACCTTAGAACAACTTGGAATAACAATTATAGAATAAGAAGATAATTTAGAGGTCATCTAAAAAGTTGTCACATACATAAGATAAAAATGTGAGCAAAATCTTATGTTCCACAGTTTGTTTTACTTTATGTGTCATCATTTATGACTTATGATTGATCAGGAAAATATTTAAGAATTAAACTTTTAACTTAATAAATTTTTTCCAACTAATTATAATTGATCACACATGGAGTGACAATTGTAGAACAACATATGTGCTTGAATGATATTGCTTCATAGGGTCAATGAGAAAAGTCCTCACATAACCAAAGAGTTATGATTTTCTTCATTAATAGAGAGACAAATACTTCAAAAAACAAAGGGAAATACAATTTTCAATGACACATTTATTCCTTTGATTATAATGAAATTACATTTTTATCATTAAAAACAAGTGAAAAACATATCTTTATCTGTCCATTAATGGAGAGAACCCATGTTCTAAGTAATAAGACTACAATTGAGATTGAGAGAGCATAACACTATAGAGATGAGAACAGTAGAGAGTGATTTGTCTGTGACAGATGAGTGTTTCAAATTGAAAGAACAACTATGTACTCAGAACGTTTGACCTCAACGTTTCTAATGTGAATATAAAATATTTGTCTGTAATTGTTAAAAATGACTGAATGAGGAATGTTTCTTTAGTTTTATATTCATTTCTTTATCAATAAGGCGTTGATTTAGTAGTATATTAATAGATTAGTTGTACATTCGTACATGTGATAAAATATTTTGCATGAATTTATTTAAACAATATAAAGTAATTTGTAAAATAAAAAGTATTGATAATCACCTCATGAAAGATAATTTTTATGTATTTGAATGATGAATTAGAGTTGTGATCGAATAACATGGCCTAGAACCTCTGGTATTAAATAACTTTTTAAATAACATGGCCTAGAACCTCTGGTATTAAATAACTTTTTAAATAACATGCGGTAGACCCTCTTGAATGAATAACATGGTCTAACCTCATCAATAACTTGTTAATTTACAAATTTCCTAATCCAACACACTCTAAATTAGTTAGTAAGTAAATATTCCTTTACTTTATTAATCATTATTGCATTCTTCGTATCTTATTTTCACCATTTTGTTCAAAGCCGATAAAAATAATAATTTATTTTGTGATATAAAAAACATCTAAGTCTTACATCTCATAATATATTGAGAGCTACAACTCAACTTTATCAATAATACATTATTCATTACTCATTTCAATCTCTCACGGATGTTAAATTAAACATCAATATAAATAAATAAGAAAGCAAAAAATACCTCAACCTATTAATTTACTATCTTTCCATTAACTGTTTGATTTATTATTAATTGATCACTTGCAATTAATAGATGACACAAATCTTGTTTTCCAGAATATGTATATATGATTAGATAGGGAAGTACATAGATAGAAGCAGAGAAAAAATAAAATGTCAGTATTTGGATTTAATAACAATTTGCTTATTAGAACAATTACATAATCCAAGTATCTCAATTGACTTATACAAAAAAAAAATTATACTTAACTAAGTTTTTCGTTTGAAAAGTCATATGTTCTTAATGAATTAGTTTCAATTTCAAATTATAATTTTTTCAATCACATAAAGAACGTGAAAATCTAACCTGCAAGGATTGTTAAAAAATCGATTGTCACTAAAAGAATTTATTTAACGAAATAAATTTATCTAGCTAAAATATAAGTGGATGTAATTAAAGTGGTTAAAGTTATTGGGGAAAGACATTCTTGGAATCCATCATGTTTATTTTTCTAATTCCATGAAGAACGATGATTGTTGATCTACAACGAATATAAAACGAATTAATGAATAATATAGGCAAACAAGGTTGAGCATTGCTTAACATAAGGTTGAGCATTGCCTAAATTAACAAATTGATGACTATACTATTAACATTGCAATATTAGAATCAAATCTAAACTCTAAAAAAAATATCCACAATGAGCATTGCCTAAATTAAGGAATCATAAATAATTCAAACAAAATATAAATTAAATATGTGTTATAATACATACAAATTTGTATATCATGATTGTTTTTAATAGAATGAACGTAGAAGAATCAATTTCATTATTATAATTAAATTAAATCAAAGATATGACTATTTTTAAGCCAAAGTTATTGTTTTTTCTCTATTAGGGTCATGATACATTGTGATTTTTTTTAGAGGCTTTATTTTAAAAAAATGACGTTTAAAAGATTGAAGTTTCATTTCTATTATTTAGAAGAATATTATTCTCAATAAATACAATATTATTATCTTTATCACAATTCAATTATTCAATAACTTCAATAAAAATAATAATATTACTATGTTTATTTTAGATTGAGGCTCATTATGTTTTATACGATAGATTTGATATTTTTAATATTATAAATATGAATATTTAAAATTAATTTTAATATCAATAATGTTAATAAATCAACTGTTACATGTGGAAGTTGTTATTGTTGTTTACATATTTTTCCTAATATAATTTGTAACTTTTATAATAAATATATTTGACTTAATATTTTCATTATTTAAATTTAGTTTATTAATTTACGATATTGAAGTTCTATTTCTATTATTCAGAATACATATTTGTTATGGAGTTATACATAGTTTTTATTAGTTATTTTAGAATTAAACAAAAAAATGGTTAGAAATTTATTTTTATAATTAGCATTGCGTAAAATTAAGGAATTAGAAATAACCTTGATTGAAATTGTATTAATACTTGAATTAGTCATTTTCGTAAGGTTACAATTCGTGTAATTCAAGTTTTTTAGAAATATAGTTAATTTTGGTTTTGTTCCACTGATTTATATTATCATAATTAGTTGTATCATTGATTAGTGCACATGTGTCATGCTAGATACATATTTTAGGATTAGATCCTAAAATTTGATATATAAGGACAAAAATAAACAACTAATAGTGATATATCAAAATACAATATGTTTTAGGTTTTGATAGTACACTCCAATTGCAAAGAATAACTATATTTCCAACGTTCCATATCTTAGTAAATACTTCTCTATATGGAGCCGATGCGTTTGTTAGTAGTAAATAGAATGATTTGTTTGTTTGATACTTATGATGAAACATTTGCACCCATAACTTGTGACTATCATCATCATGGATCAAATTCCAAGTAAACTTATTGTGAAGAAAAATATTATACCTATTATTATTATTTGAATCTAAAATAATTATAACCAAATAAAATTCAAAAATAGTTACTACTGTTACTATTTTTAGTAACTACTCACAAATATTATTATTAATATTCTTTTTATGTTATATTTCTTATTGTTACTATTTTAATACTGGAATAATAACATTGCAATATTAGACTCAAATCTAAACTTTAAACAAAATATATTCAAAATGAACATCGTCTAAAATTAAGGAATACATATTTGTTATGAGTTATAGATATTTCTTATTACTTATTTTAGAATTAAACAATAAATAAATATAAATTTATATTTATAATGAACATTGTCTAAAATTAAAGAATCAGAAATAATCTCGATTGAATTTGTATTTGTATTTGAATTAATCATTTTCCTAAAGTTACTATTCTATCTTTAGGTGTAAAATATTGAATCATTTCTTAGCTAAAAATATAGTTGGTCACTTTCAAAACTAATAGAGGAAAATTTAAAATCACACATATATACTAAAATTTATAAATTATGTTGGTTACAATTTTCATGTTACAGTTCAGTTTTTAAAATTCTAATGTTATGAAATTATATTATTACACGGTTATAATTCTAATGTTATAATGACTAAACTTTAATGTTATAACACAATGTATTAACCCTCACTTAACTCAATGTACCATAAGGTTAACCAACAAAGTACAATAGCTCAAAAAAACTAAATCTATGAGAAATAAAGCAAAAAATACTAATCTAGCTAGGAGAGCCGTATGGTTAAAGGGTCACAATAAACTTTTCACATAACAAATGTACTTGATGTCTGCAATGAATTTTCTAGTCAAAGTTGAAAGTCTTAAATACAATGGAATAAAATGTTAAATTGTCCAATAAATAATATAATCTTAACTAAATCTACCAATCTATACACATCATAATTGGAATAAAAAATATACTCTTAAATAAATCTATACATTTCCTTATGTCCAGGTTTATGTGGTATTTGCACATACCAAATTTCTATGATCCTAACTGTAATCTTCCAAAGGTGTTTGGCCTCGTTCAAATCCTTGATCATGTCAAAGGGGCAAGATATTGACATGATACTGATTTATAAAAAATTCTCTCAAACTCATAAATAAATCAATGATCATAAATATAAATAGGCAAAATGAACAATATATGTAATGATAAAAGTTTATATTTTTGATGAACAACATAATTCGAAATCAACAGAGAGCACACATATGATAATGACACATTAATTTTTTGGTTTCCCACAAGTATCCTCGCACTGAATGACACATTAATTAAAACAACATAAGATGTTGTATTCATAGTGTATTCATAGTATATAATGATGTAGCTAGGAGAGAATCAAGAGTTAATACAAACACTAAAAATTAGTAGAGTTAATACAAACATCAACATTTATAAACAAAATACTAATGAGATATTATCAAAAGAGTGTATAAGTGATATACAGAGAATCAAGCATATAAGTCAAAAGAAACAAAAGTAAGGCCACATAAAAATGATGAAGAAACTTGTTATATCTAAAAGTGTAGATACACAACAAAAGGTAAAGGCTTACTTCACAGGAAAAATATCGAAAGCAATAGAGAACAAACACATGAAAACGACACATTAGTTAAAACAACATAATGATGTTGTATGCGAATAATTCAATGATGAAATTTATGTATCAAAAAGTGCTCAATAGTCATACATGCAAAAGTTGAGATATAAAAAATGTTTTGTTAAGGATAATGTCGATGGAATAATGATAAAATAAATGAATGTAAATGTCGTTATAGAGATTAATAATAATGAGATAAAAAAATATCATCTAAGAAATCTCAAAAGTCATAGATGCAAAATCTGGAATGTAAAGTAGTCATAAGAAGTATCATTTTCAATAACAAAGAAATGTGAAAATGATTATGAATATCAATAGTCATACATGGAAGAGTTAGAATGTAAAATATCATTTTTTAAGGATAATATCAATAGAATTAACATTTCACTTAATAACCATCCACATTGTTTTCACGGAAATGATTTTCATAATCAAAGTTTACAAAGATCTAATTTTTTCAATAAAAATGACATTACCGTAAAATATATACTTTAAAGTTGTGAGTTGATTTTACAACACCTTATGTTGTCTAACAATACAGCTTGAAGGCATGATTATTATCTAACTAAAGTAATCTTTTACGAAAGCATTTTCAAGTGGAATAAAAACAAAAACATGATAAAATTGCCAAATATATAACCAAATTATTGAAGGAAATATGACTTAGCTAGTTTGTCCAATCATAAAGCCCATATAATGCCCTTCTTATCCTCTAGCTTCTTTGTTTTATCACCTATTTACATTGTTATCAAAAGAATCCAACATCTCAAACCATATCCAAAAAGTAAGTATAATAACATAAAAACACTAGCAGAATGATCAATTTATTAACCTTGTGGCTGCTAAATGCAATACTAAAAACCTACCACCATCAAGTATTTTCTCTTACTAGATGATTCAGTCATACTTATATCTTCCGGAACAGGATAATCATTTTGTATAGACTCCTGAGCTATCTAGAAGCAACCAATTATATCTCTAACATTGAAATAGTCTTATCTAAAGTTCTATAATCCATGCATTCTCCTAAAGTTTAACATGCAAAATAGTAAAAATAATTAGCCTTACAAATGAATCACATAAAACTTACTCCATGAAACTATGACTCTTGAAAGCTTCTCTATAGATGTCTTTATTTTTGTGCTTCATTTCCATCTCTTGTAACTGGAAAAAACTCAATCCAACATCAGGTTAAAATCCATTTCTTTAACCATAGAAACATATTGCAATTGGGTAATTAAGAAGCAGATGTAAATCTCATTATGGTTCCTAATCATTTGAAATATTTGGCATACTAGAAACAAAAGACTGTTCGACAATATTAGTAATAGAGTTAATTTATTTGAACTCAAACCACAATATACAATGTACATGTTTGTGTAAACCAATTTGCTTGTGTCAATTTCTTTAAGTTCTTTCTAAACTATTTAGGATTGAAATACCTCTTATTTTCCTATCTTTATATTTTTATCAATAAATTTGTTGCTCATTCCCCATAGAAAAATAAACGGTATATATATCACACCAGATTTGTGTAATTTAATTATGTTTAGATTCACTTCCTTTTTACACATTGTACTATGAATAAAATTGTACATTGTTAGATTAATGTTCACTACTCCTGCTATTCAGAAACCTGTTTTTAGATTAGTGTTCAACCATTTTCAAAAACACCAAATCTTGAAATGAAATACTCAATAGATACAATCTGCTTATCATATTGTGATCTAGAGTCATATTCCCTAAGATGATAACAATATAATATGAGGTTTCAAAATGAAATCAAAGTGTTAGCATCCAACAACATAGAGATACTCACACAAAGATTTCTCCCGTTAATCACAATCTTAAATTTTCAGGATCTTATTTAACATAAGAAATATTAAACGCATATAAAGCTTAAACCACAACCATCCAGACATTTCATCAAACACCTTAGGATCATTAACATAAAAATACAAGATGTAAAAATACATTGGGGCAACATTTGCTACAGCCATGCTTGTTATGTCGACCATTCCTACACTGAATGTATGTGATGATTCAATATACATAGTACAAAAATGGGATAGACAGAAAATCACACAAAACAAAATCGTGAAGTAAACATACATTGAATAAAAATATAAATATCTGAGAAATTGGGAGTGAATTAAAATACATGAAAGGAAAGAATGGAAGAGGATGACATGACAAAAAAATCCAGACAAAATGATAGTCATACATTTGTTAGGAGTGACAACTACAAACTTCGAAAGAGATTAACTTCTTATAAAAAATGAGAAAGAATATATTTGATAGTACCAAAAAAATTTTATTTCTTTATTTTGATTGACTTACATGGTTTTGGAAAAAAAAAAAGAATTTGATGATCCGAAAATATAACAAATTCCTACCTTTGTGGACTTTTTACTTTATTCCCAAATGTATTTAAAAAGTTATTTTCTTTCCTTTATTATTATGCTATATAAATCAAAAAGTGACAGTGCATTGTGTGCACGTACAACCGCACTGAACTCGATAATTTGGGTTTGTTATTATCTTTCAACGCTGTGAATCCAATTCGATACATGCATATGCTTTAAATATTCCTCTCTCTAACCACTCTTTGTTAATATCAATACCTTCTTCAAACCCTTTCTCACTGGAAGAACAAATAGTTCCGTTTCTTCATAACATGGCTGGTACCTCTCTCTCCCTTTCTTTTCTTTCTCATTTATTTGAATTTCCAAATTCCAATACTTGTTTATGATTTTGTATTTTGTTTTAGCTTTTGATTTTTAATTTTTAACAAAACTCCCATATTCTGTCATGTTTGTGCATAAACACACAAACATGAAAAAATATGGGGTTTTATGTACTTTGAACACATGTATAGGAGTCCGATAAAAGACTCTGATACGAGAGTAGATGTAACCGAGGTTTACTTACTTATGTGGTTTATACGAAATAATTACGAAAGACTTAGAGATCATTGCTTTGTCAGATGATAAAACATTATGGGTGTTGTAGCCGACTCTATCTAGTGAGAGTAAGGCTCCATTGTTGTTGTAGCAGCTATTACTACCTCTTACTTATATAGGTTTTGATGATACTTTTTATAAAATACTTTAGATGGATACTTTATTAGTTTTTTCCCACTTGTCCATATTAAGAGCTTTGACCATCTATACTTCTTTTGTTCCTGTCATGAAGTCTGAACTAATGAGCAATATTAAATGAGGATAAGATTATAATCTTATTATATTTTTTTTAAAAATCAAGAAAATTATGTATGATTTAGTTGAAAGTGTCTTATAATAAGGAGGGGAGGACTATTTAGTTATTTATATTTTTTTATATCTAGTCCGAGGGATAGTCTCTACACAACAATAATGTTGCTAACCAAGAGGTCATGTGTTCGAGTTTTGAAAACTGACACTCTATTTGTGGGGTTAGGTTGCATACTTTTATTATTACACCACGAGGCAAGAGCCTTGTGCATATGGTTGTTATTTCGTATCGTTTTATCTTTAGCTATTTGTTTATTTAATTGATTCTATCTGTAATTTAGAATATGGCTGTTGATGCTTTGTATATTCATTGTTTTATTTCACCAGGAATGCTTTGTGTTACAAATTGTTGTTCTTTGTCTTACTTTAGTACACTGCTACACTTATTCTTACCATTCAGTTTGTGTAATCTTTTTAATTTTAATTAAATGGGTTTATACAAGCCAAAACTAATGTTCAGGTTATTCTTATCTTTCTTACTTATTAGTGTCTTAGTTTAATCTTATAACTGTTAAACTTTGAAGAGAGGAAGGAGATGAGATTTAAGATAATGTCTCTTCACCAAACTACATTGTATTGGAGTCAGTACTACCAAATATCTATCCTGGTCCCATTTGCTCTGCAACCATTTCTGCGGAGTGTCTGGAACATTCTGAGTCATATTTGGGGAATGGAATTTGTTCTTTAGTGTGGAAGAGGTTGGTCGGAAACTGAATCTCCTTGTTGAATCTAGGGAAGGGACTTCGACACTCAAGTCAGTATATGGTGTATGCTTTTAGAGAGAGAAAATAGAGTGAGAGTAAGTGTATCTTCCTTATGGGTGACTCCTTCTACTTATAGGGAGGTACACTCTAAGATATGTGCTTCCATCCTTACGAGTGGTGTTGCTTTATCCTTTCTCAAACTGACATTGTTGTAGATATCGTCTACCTCTGTCTCGTGGATAATTCGATCCTCTACTGCTCAGGCGGTACAACCTGGCCTTTGGCATGTGAGAAGGTTTTCCTGCGTTGTAGGTGTTGACTTGGCCATGTCCTGTCAATGTTGTCCAGTCCTGACACTGAGATGGAACAAGTGCTCTCAGTCTAGTGGCATGACTGTAGGTGGACGTGGTTTAGACTCAAGTCCCTTATTATAGGCGGTTGTTATGAGTTTGGGCAGGATGTTGAGATAATTTGATTTTGTTTGAGTTGTGTTGTGTTGTCCAGTCATTTCACGAGTTCGTGTTCTTCACGGGCATTGCTGTGGAAATTGAATTGCTACAGCCAGGGAAAATTGACGTGGAAATCGAATAAAAACGCTTACAGGAATTGACGTGGCGGGGGAATTGAATTGCTGTGGCAGGGAGAAGAAGTTGAATGACAATCATTGATGGATGCTTGCATCAGAAGCACGAAACTGAGGTGCCAGAAATATTGTACAAGAACGATAAGATACAACACAAGTTCCTTTAGCATGTGTTTGGATAAAGATTTTAAAATCCCAAGAATAAAAACAGAAAGGAAGCATATCAATTCACTCAAAGGTCAGGAGCATGGGAGGTGGAGTGAGAAAAGAGTGTTATAAATTTATAATTATAGGTTGATGGTGGATTTCAATATTCCACCTCGTAATGTGGCATTTCAAATACATCTTTCAAGGTTAAAGAATAGCTGACTAAATTCCTAAGATATTTTAAAATCCTTTGACCAGAATCAGGATATATAGAAAAACATGTTAAATACCCTTACCAGTTATATTCCCCGGAAAATAACCCATCCAAACACACACTTAAGTCGTAGGGGGCAATCAGAGAAAGCAAGGTACCAATTCTGATTGATTGCAGAGCTTCGTATAGCTTTATACATACCGAGTTGGTTTAGGAAATACATCTTCACATATTGAAATCCCCTACCTACTGTGGCATGAAATTCGAAGGCCCACCTGGGATTGGCTAGCACGTTTAGAGGACATCAGGGCTAACTTTAGGAAATTGACCCTCCAGTTAGCCATAAGAGCAACGGTTACACAGCTGCAAAGAGGACTTGCTGAACTTGAATCTTCAATTGCTGGTTGCAGTAAAGATGTGTGCAGCACCTTAGTTGTAGGAGCCAGCTTCAAGACATAGGGTCTACACTAGGAAAAATAGGAGTTAGAGTAGGAGTTTAGCCCTGATCTATTGACGACAGAAATAACAGAACAGCTGGAGTTAGTGACTTGGCAGCTACAATAAATTAAAGAAATTTTTAGAGATATAAAGAGAGGACATCAATTGCATTGGAACTGAGAGGAATGACATGATTGAACTAGGCCTCTTGAATACCTGGATACCAACACCATTTCTGTATTCTTCATCCTTGATCTCTTTTTGTGCATCACAGTGGTCCAGAACTAGGGATTAAGGGGTTCAACTCAATAAGGTTCCTATTTTTGTTACTTTCTTCTGGCCCAGTTCTATCATATACATTTGAAACAAAAAAGAATGAAAGAAAATCGATAAAGGTTATACTCCTATGTATATGCTTCACTAGGCTGCAATGTGTTTGATGGGATAATTGTGACTGAGGAAGATATAATACTGCAGGACCCAACTGTGTCATCCAAACTTGCAATTAAGATATACTTGTCACTGTCTACCTCTGGGAAGATATCTTGTCTTCCGTTGGAAGTTAACCTCCACAAATTTGCGTGATTGAATATGAAAATTGAAATGTTAAAGGAACCCAACAAAAATAATGGAGTTAGAAATTAATTTACTTTTAGCATTTAAGCTGTGTTGAGAAAATTTCTTCATTGGCTATTTTGGAAACTAAGTCCATTAGAATACCAAATAATGGTTAAAAATATGCAGATATGGAGCCTTTTTGTATTCTATACCTCCCCTATAATCCATTTTGAGGTGTGGAAAATAGCAGCAATAAACCTTTCAAGGAAGTGAACTTTGTGTTGGAAGTTCATCATTTTGTAATAGCATATCATAAAACTTCAATTAAGTTGCAGTATAAAATATGGTTATATACAGCTGTGACTATATGTTTCTTTTTTATTGTGTAACTGCTATTCAGAAATTGATTTGTGTTCAAGTATGTGCATTCCTTTTAGTTACCAATAGAGAAAAGTCTGATTTGTACACAAGAGTTTGGTATATGAACCTTTCATGTCACAACCAGATGCTTTCATATGTTTTTGCGTGTTTACGAGTCTGGACATAGTGCATTTCAATTGTTTGTCCATTATCTTACCTTTCCATCTTACACACATCTAATACCATTCACCTTTCTTTCATTTGAATCAACATTGATATACCTATAATCAAATACTAAATAAAGTGAAGAAGCTTTAGTTATGCACTTATGTATTGGGTTTAAATGCTTATATTTGTTTTCTTTCTTTTCCATTGCTCCTATGGTTATTTTTCAACTAAAAAAAGAAGACACTAAAATTTTAATGTTGCTCCTGACTACAGATAACGAAGAACCGGTTCCTACAGATATAACAATTTCTGCAATACCATTTACTAAGTATGAGCGCTGGCAATGGTGGTTTTTGGTGGCACTCTGCATAGTCTTGCTTATTGTGGGCCAATCAGGTGCAGTTATCCTTGGTAGATTTTATTATGATCAGGGTGGAAATAGTACATGGATGGCTACTTTAGTCCAAACTGTTGCCTTCCCACTCTTGTACATTCCATTCTTTTTTATTCCGTCACCTCCCGAGGCTTCTACTTCTTCTGCTCCACCGTCCATAAAAGTTATTGCATCGATATATTTTGCTCTGGGACTCTTACTTGCCGCTAACAACATGATGTATTCTGTTGGACTCTTATACCTCTCTGCTTCAACCTATTCACTGATTTGTGCATCCCAACTAGCTTTTAATGCGGTGTTCTCGTATTTCATCAATTCAGAAAAGTTCTCTGCTTTCATTATAAATTCGGCAGTGATTGTCACTTTTTCTTCTGCACTCCTTGCTGTTAATGACGACTCTGGAGGACCATCTGCTGTCTCCGAGGGTAAACACATTATCGGTGTCCTCTGTACTGTCGGAGCTTCTGCAGTTTATTCCCTTTTGCTTTCCCTCATGCAACTGACCTTTCAAAAGGTTCTGAAAAAGGAAACATTCTCTGTTGTCTTGGAAATGCAAATCTACACGTCACTCGTGGCCACTTGTGCTTGCGTCATAGGCCTATTCGCGAGCGGGGAATGGCATACTCTGCACGGAGAAATGAGCGGTTTCCGGAAGGGAGGACTTGCTTATGTAATGACTTTGGTTTGGACAGCAGTAGCTTGGCAGTTAACTTCTGTTGCTGTTGTTGGCCTGATTTTCTTGGTATCTGCTCTCTACTCAAATGTTATCAGTACTGTGGCTTTGGCTGTGACACCTATTGCTGCTCTTATAGTTTTTCATGATAAGATGAATGGTGTGAAGATAATATCTATGCTTTTGGCTCTGTGGGGATTTTCCTCATACATCTATCAGAATTATCTTGATGATTTAAAAGCAAGGAGTATTGCAGCTTCTAAAACACACAATGATTCTTCTTGTTGAAAATTTTCTGGCTTTGAAATTGTTAGTGCAGTTTTGCTCATTTCTCTATGAATCTTGTCAGAACTTGAGTTAATATTGGTAATAAGGTTCTTGGGCATAAGGGAATGATCTAAATGTGTGTATTCTTACATTGGAAAATGATATATTTAACCTATGGAGAACACTGGACTTAATGAAGATCTAAGTCTAAGGGTACCAATTAGTAAAACAATGTTGTATTTAGAAGATTCCTCTTGCCTAACTAAAATTTGTGTGCAGTATATTTGATTTGTGTTATTTTGTTTAATTTATATGAAATTGATTGTTAGAAAATGACATTATACTTAGTGATGTTAATGATGTGGGGCAGATGTGGGTCGTATTTAGTATTTACATGTACTTATTTTATGTCATAGATTTTTAAGTTTAATTATATATTGACATGTTTTGTAATAATTAATAGAGTAAATTATACTGATACTCTCTGAGATTTTGTGAAATTACACAAACCACCCCTCGCTTTTCTACACCTACAGAAACTTCCCCTAGTTTTTATACTTTCGTTATTATAGTGACCACCCCGCATAAGAAATAAGTGTAATATTTTAAACAAAAAAATGTGATAAATGCAATTAAGTTAAACAAAACATGATATATTGTGTAGACAAGTCCAAATAATATACAAATCAATGTATCTTTATGTTATTTCACTAACACTCAAGGAGTATCAATTTAATTTACTATAATTAATACATTATAAATAATTATTATATGAATAATAAAATATATGTTTGGTAAATTTGTTAGTGTAGTTCAACTACAAAAAAATCATTATAAAATATTAAGAAAATAAATTATAGATAACATATGTAATTAGACTTAGGAAAAATATTATATACTCATTTTTAAATATTTGTGTGGGTATATGGGGATAATTATTTTTGTTGGTCTGGTCTGTCTCATTGATACAAAATTGAGATAGATTACAATAACAAAAATAAAGTGGGAGCTACATTTTCTCTTCAAAGATATGTATTATCATTTCATATACTCTTTATTTCATTGACTAGAAAAATAAAACAAAAATTATATATATATTAACTATATTTTTTTTTTACTTATAGAAATGAAAAGGTATATTAAATGGTAGACATTTTAGGATTGAAGATATGTCCGAATAAAGTGGAGGGTTATTTGGGTTAAAAGAACTATTGCCTAGGTTTGATAACAGACTATATTTTTTAAAAGAATTATTGCTTAAGTTTGATAATAGAACATTTTTTATCTACTACCCGAAAGACAAAACAAAAATATATCTATATACAAGTGAGGCATAATATCAAATATCAGACTAAATTATAGCTGAGATTATACGAGTTTTATTGATGTTATATAAATCATTTATTTTTCTTTTATACTTATACACATTACCTCTAATTTACCTATATGTATTATATGTATTATGTTGATTACCTATATATATTATGAGTATAATTTTAAATTGAGTATAATATTTACGCAATGTCAATGTAAAAATTTATACAAAATCATTATATCATCCAACATTCGTTTATATTATTTTTGAAGAGTCAACAAAGATTAAATATGAAAGGTAGAAGATGTAATAATAATGTATAGAACTCATATATTATTAATGTATATATTTTTTCTTTTAAGTTAAACTTTAATAGATGTTGATGGAATTTACTCTTAATTAAGCAACAACTTCTTAGAATTATACATTTTATAACGAACAAAAATAAGTTTATTTTTTGTTTTTTGCAATTTAATATGTTTTTTACTTCTCTTTGTAATGCATGTCACTCATCTTATAGGAAATGGTGATGAGATAAGTTTTTTTTTTTTATTTCCCACAGGTATCCTCGCACTGGAGGCAATCCTGTCCGAGCCGGGCACATCCACAGGTAAGTGGGGCTAACTCTCCCAACGAGCATTTTTTCCATCCACAAGACTCGAACCCGGGTTCTTGCTTAAGGGGAATCAAGCATGTACCACTTGAACCAACGCCCGTTGGTAGATAAGTTTTAAAACATACTACATTGTTAAGTATAACAATGATTATTTCTTACAACTTAACTAACAAACTAGAATTCAACTTTGTTGGATCAACCACAATTGTTATCTCTCCCTTTTATTGCTCCCTTAAATAATTTCAAGATGTATTAATCATACCAAGTAACAAATATTTGAATAATAAGATGAATTAATCCTACACAATTCTAACATATTTATAATATTATCAATTTTTATATAAAATACAATTTTTCTATCTTTAGTTGTATTCAATAATTCTTAAAATAATGATAATAAAATAATAATTTATGTACTATTATTTTGATTAAATCATTATTGGTTATAGCCTTATATGATAGACTTTGTTTAATCCACATAAAATTTATACAATATATGATATTCATGGAGTTAAATTCAAATAATATAACAATCAATATATTTTCATTACTTCTGGTTGGTTATAAGATACATAAATTATTCTAATGAGATATTGCTTGAATATCACAAAAGAAAATAATAATTTTATAATCAAATTCTATATGCAAATTTATAATATAAATTTATCTTAACTAATGTATAATTAATTAAGAGTAAATTATACCAACACTCCTTGAAATTTAACTTAATTATTTCATCCATCATCATTATTTGTTTTAAAGATTACTCTAATCTCTCTTAGAAATGTAATCAATGTAATGTATGTATATAAGTTAAATATGATCTGTATAACTGCAAAAAGTAAGGTAATTTATATAATTTGACTAAAACTCAAAGATATTAGTATAATTTACCTAATATCATAATTTCATATGTTGAATGTTAAAATAACATTTAAAATGAAATAGTTTAATATGCTTTGTTAACATTTTCTTAAATCTTTTTTAGGAAATAGATTGATTTACTATGCTATTTATTGTTTTTAATTTCGTCCTATAACTTTTTATTTATTTTGATTGTACCTTTGGACTTACTCACAATTCTCTAATTTTTAAATTAAAAAACACAATTTTGAGGTTTTAGTGTAAAAAGATATAGTATATCTTTATTAACTTAAACAACTGTGCCATTAAAAGTGGATTTTATGGTACAATTCTAGAAAAACAAATTTTTTTGATATAACCAAATGTATTTATTTACTCTATATTTAAGGAACTAATCATTTTTGATATGTGACTCCATCTCAATTGTTCTTATAAGAATGAAAATTTTAACCTTTTATCTATCTGAGAGGATCTAATAAGACCTTATACAATTGGACTAATACTTTCTTGGTAGAAAAATAAATACATGAACAATTTGAAATAGAAAAAAATTTAAGACGACACTCTGAAAATAGAACGTTACTAAAAAGACTCATTTGAAACAACACGTACAAACTTTAAAATAAAATATTACTCAAATAAAGAATATAACAATTTTGCCAATTTTTGTTATGACATCAGCTAAATAATGAATGAATGAACAACAATGATGTATTTAATAAAATAATAAAAAATATTATTTTGATTTTATTTTCTTTAGTTTGCTTATAATTTTTACAGGATACAAGACCCAAATAAAAAGAAAAAAATATGTCCCAACAATTTAAAAATATTTATACTATAATTATATCATTTATCATTATTCTCTTAATTTATTAGCATTAGCTTAAATAAATTGATCATACGTAAATTTACATATAGAACTTAAATATAAAATTATTTATCTCTTTTGTATATTTAAGCAATAATTTTTTAGAATTATCCATGATTTTAGTAACAAACCAAAATGAGTTTTTTTACGGTTTACTTATTTACTATGTTTTTACTTCCATTGTAATGTGTTACTCATTTTACAGGAAATGATGACTAAATAAAAATTTAACAATGATTATTCCTTATAACTCAATGAAAAAACTGAAATCTAACTTTTGTTGGACCAGCCAACAAGTTCCCTATCTTTATTACTCCCTTAAATATTGTCAAGACATACCAATTATATCAATTAATAAATATTTGAATAATAAAATAAACTCAAATGTTTTATTGTTTATTAGTAATAAAATTTAATATAAAATACAATTTCTCGCATATTTAGAGTATTATTAGTTTTGATATAAAATATGAAGTTTTTATTTATTCTTAATTTATCTATCCCATCTTTACTCATCCTCACAAAGTCTTAAAATAAAGATAATAAAATAATAATCTACGGACTAGTGTTTTGTTTAAATTATTTCTTGATTCTAGTCTTATATGTTATATACTTTGTTTAATCGTATACAAGACTTTTCACAAAATATGATATACTAAGAATCTATGTCACTTCATTATTTTTGGTTTGCTACAATATGTATCAATTATTCTAATGATATGTTGCTTATTAAAAGTATACAAAAGAGAATAGTAATTTTATAATAATTCTATATGCAAATTTACAAATGACAAATTTATCATAGCTAATTTATAATAATTAAGAGTAAATTAGACCAACACCTTTAGAGTTCAAATTAATTACACTCGTTATTTTTGTTGTTGAAAAGATTACCCACTTCTTATTTACAGGGGTAGTCAGTATAATAAATATATATTAACCGTGCTTTGAATAAATGCGAAAAAGATTGTGATTTGTGTAATTTCACTAAAAATCAGGACACCGTATCAATATAGTTTAATAAATAACATAATTCCATATCATGAATGTTAAAATAACATTTAAAATTAAATAGTTTATCATGTTTTCTTAACATTTTCTTAAATATTTTTTGGTTGTACCTTTTGACTTACTCACAATTCTATCAATCTTAAATTAAAATTCACAATTTTGAGGTTTTAGTAAAAACAAATTACAAAAAAAATATTTATTAACTTTCAAAAACTAAGGCATTAAAAATAGATTTTATGCTACAATTCTATAAAGTAACTATTTTTTTGTATAACCAAATGTATCTCTTTACATAATGTGTAAGGCACTAATCCTTTTTGGGTACATGATGGTCATTCCAAATAAGTATTGCTCTCAAGAATTGAATCTTTAATCTTTTGATCTATCTAGGGATCTAGTAAGACCTTACACACATGGACCAACGCCTTATTGCAGTGACATTGTTACATGGCATTTAGGGTGTGCAAATGCACACCCTGAATTTTTTGAAACAACTGTGTATACCGTTAGAAATTCATAATTTCTAATTAAAGTGGGCATCATATATTTAATACAATTGTATTGACTATTTATTTTTGGGTTAAAAAATAAGTGATCTAATTTTTGACAACCCATGAAACTTATAAAATTAATAACAGATATGAACTTAATGAGTGAATACCCAAACAATTGACATATAGGGGATAATGGGAACCCTATAAGTTAGCACATAAGGAACAGTTATGGTCCCCAAGACACCAAATCACAAATAGTTTTCACTTTTCCCCACCGGAGAGAAAATGAAGGTCCCAAAAGGAATTAAGGATTTGGTTGAGGAAGGTCATCATACCAAAACTCTCTCAAAATGTATATCAAATGAGTAGATCAGAGAATATGGATTCAGATATGACTTTGTATCCTTGTTTTATATTAAGTGTGAGAATCATGATATTCAAGATCCTAAGATTGGTATTTCACTAATCATCAGGAAATATCTAACAAGTGATACTAGAGCGAATGTTCTGAATTTTATGGTTCTCCATTAAAGATGTTTTTTCCCCAATTTTTTTATGAACCCTAATTTTTAAATTTGGGGATTTTTATGCTTCCACTATTGGTTTTGAAAATTAAGTATTTATGAATAATGATGATTTATATTCCCGAACCACCATTTATCCTCAAAAGTCTCGTTCCCGATTCCTATCCGTTCAAAACGATATTTCAAATCAAACATCCTTAATTTCATCATCATCTCTTTTCATCAAAATCAACGCATGTATATATTTTAAACAGTAAAACGGTCTCATGAACAACAATATTTCATGGTTTGAAAACAACGATTTCTAAATTCACAAAATTCATTTTTCGCATTCTTGCGTATAACAAGAGATAGGAAGATTTTTAGAAAATTTGACGGTTGAAAATGTTCATAACATGCGCATAAACATCATACTCAAATATCATAAACAATGAACGACAAGATTTTCTAAAATATTAAAAACGAAACTATGAACTTACCTTGGAGTTCTTGAGAAATTCAGAATGAAGAAGAAAAAAGTGATGCCGATGGTTTCTCTAGCTTGAATAACTCTTTAAGTAGAATAAATCTGATTAAGAGGGGAAAATCCAAGGGTTTCAAGAGTAAATGACTCTTTTAAGAGAATTGAATCATGTTTAAGGAGACAAGCCAAGGGTTTTCAAAGAATAACGACGTAACGGGTAAATAAAGAGTTTAAGGAATTTAATGTAAAAGATGAATATTTTTGCTTGCTTGCCCAACAAGTTTCACTCGTGAAAGTGAAGAGACTTCTTCGGCGAAACATTCGCGTTGACTGGATATTAAAAATCTTCCGATTACGATTAGAATTTTGGAATACCGAATTCGGAGTGAAAAATATTTAGAAATGTGTTTTGGACAAACTTGATGTCTATCTTGACTCGAAATAAAATTTCGAAGCCAACGATGCAATCGACATTTGATTTTGAGCTACGGAACTCAAAACACATTATCGTGCCGAATTTGGGTCCGACAACAGTCCAGAACCTTTTCATTACAGAAAATTATGAACATTTTCCACAAAATAGGAATTCACAAAAAAAAGACTAACACTCAACTACGACTTAACCTCAATCATTACCGATTAATTTCTAAAATTAATATTTTTTTAAAATAAATACTTAATAAAATACATTGAATTTTCACGGTGTTACAATCCCCCTAGCTTTTCCAAGGAGTATTTCATATTGATGGGTAGAGAGTGAATTGTCTTCATCAAACAATCCACTATCATCCAAACTGCATCATAATCCTTTTGAGTTCGAGGAAATCCGCTCACAAAATTCATTGCAATTCCATCCCATTTCCAAACGGGGATATCCAAAGGTTGAAGTTCTCCTCCGCGTCGCCTGTGTTCGATCTTGGCCTTCTAACATGTTAAGCAGCGTGAGACATACTCTACTACTTCTCTCTTCATACCGGACCACCAGAACATCTTCTTCAAGTCTTGATACATCTTGGTAGATCCAGGCTAAATACTTAGTTTGCTCTTATGGGCTTCATCCAAGATTTCCATTTTCAACTCAGGGTCTCTTGGCACACAGACTCGATTCTTGCATTGCAACACTCCATCGGTCCCTTCTTGAAATTATAGGGCTCTTCCTTCAGCCAACAGGGTTCTCTTCTCTTGCAGTTCTAGATCAGAACTTTGCAAACCTTTCAGTTGTTCCAGAAAGTCATTTGTTACTGTAAGCATACCTAACATCAAAATCTTAGGTTTTACTTGCATCATCAGGCTTAAATTCCTGAAATTCTCAATCAATTCCATCTCTCTGACCATCATGGTTGACATGTGAAGAGGCTTTCTACTCAAGGCATAAACCACCACATTAGCTTTCCCTGGGTGGTACTGGAGATCAAAGTCATAGTCCTTAAGGAATTCAATCCACCGTCTATTCCTCATGTTCAGCTCCTTTTGGTCGAACAGATACTTCAAGTTTTTGTGATCACAGAAAACTTCAAATCTTACTCCATAGAGGTGATGTCTGCAGATCTTGAGAGCAAATACGATCGCAGCCAATTCTAAGTCGTGCGTCAGATAATTATGCTCATATGTCTTTAATTGTCTTGTAGTATAAGCTACCATATTTTGTTGTTGCATCAACACGCATCCTATGCCTTGTTTAGACACATTATAGTACACATTGTAGTTCCCTTTCGGGTCTAGTAGAATCAGTGCTGAAGTCAACCTTCTCTTCAATTCTTGAAAGCTTTCTTCACACTTCACCGTCCAGACGAAAGCCTTGTCTTTCCTCATTAACATAGTCAGTGGCAACGCCAACTTTAAAATTCCTTCAATAAACTTCCAATAGTATCCTGCTTAATCGAGGAGGCTTTTGATCTCCGTTACGGATTTTGGAGAATTCCATCCCATCACTGTTTCTACTTTAGCAGGGTCTATATCAATTCCTTCACTTGATATCACATGCCCAAGAAAATTCACTATTTCTAACCAAAATTCTCTCTTTGACAGCTTGGCATAGAGTTGGTTGTCTTTCAAAATCTGCAACACTATCCTCAGATGCTTTACATGTTTCTCCCGATCCTTCAAATAAATCAGGATACCATCGATAAATACGACCACATATGTGTCGATATGGATGAAAAATTTGATTCATGTAATCTATGAACACTGCAGGCGCATTTGTTACACCAAATGGCATCACAAGATATTCGTAATGACCATATCGCGTCCTAAAAGCAGTCTTCGGAATATCCTCTGACTTCACGTGTATTTAGTGGTATCCTGGCTGAAGATCGATCTTTGAAAATATGGTAGCTCCTCTTAGTTGATCCATCAAGTCGTCAATTCTTGGCAATGGGTATTTATTCTTGACGGTGACTTTGTTCAACTGTCGGTAGTCAGTACACAACCATATATTGCCATCCTTCTTCTTCACAAATATCAACGGAGCACCCCATGGTGAAACACTAGGTCTGACAAACTGTTTCCGTAGCAAGTCTTCCAATTGCTTCTTCAACTTCGTTAACTCAAATGGTGTCATCTGGTAGGGAGCTATAGAGATCGGTTCAGTTTCAGGAACCAGATCGATAACATACTCTATCTCCCGCACTGGGGGCACACCAGGAATGTCATCCGGAAAAACTTCGGAGAAATCCCTAACCACGGTTAAATCTGAGTCTTTTCTCCACCTTTCTTCTCCAATGATGGCAATAACATAAATACTTGAGCTCCATCCTTCAAGAGTTTCTTCATTTGATTAGAAGTCATGCTTTTGGTTTCATAGCAGAATTCAATGAGGTTCTTAGGATCGCTAAAGATGACTTTTTTATTAAAGCAATTTATAAGAACATGGTTGTTAGACAGCCAATCCACCTCTAAGATGATATCTAATTAGGATAAGGGTAGACATATCAGGTCTACTGCAAAGGTTCGTTCATATAAAGTTATAGGACATTCAGAGCACATAGTTGACACTGTGACGGGTTCATTAGTGGGTGTGGATACAATTAGGTCATAGGGTAAGGATACTCTAGGCAATGCTAATCGGTTGACAACATTATTAGATATGAAAGAATGAGTCGCATCCGAATCAAACAACATAGATAAGGAAGTCTCATTAATATGACACATACCTTGTATGAGATCGTCATTGCCCTCAATCTCAGCTCCGCTCATGGTGAACACCCTTCGTTTGGCCTTAGGTCTTGCCACTTGAACAATATTCACCTCTTCCTTTTTCAGTTTCGGGCACATCGGCTTGATGTGTACATGTTGGTTGTAGTAATAGTATATGGGGCAGTTGACACTGAAGTGCTTTCCCTTGCACTTCGAACACTGTTGTTGTTACAGCTCCCAACTGACAAACTCATTTTTTTGATGTTATTGTTGTTGTTGTAGAGGTTGTTGTTGTTGTTGTAAGGCTTGAAATTTCTCTGGTGATTCCTTGATGATAAAACATAGGGTTTTTGGTTGCGGATGGAGGGTTTTCCCCTTCCATGTCCTTGCCCGAAATTCCTTTGGGGACCGTAGGAATTTCCGTGTGGTATGACACTTTTCAGCACCACATTCCTTGCCTTCACGCTTTCCTCATACAACCGACACCGGTTAACCAAATTTGCAAATTTTGGTATTTTCTGATGTACAACCATCACCTTCAGGTCCTGTCTGAGTCTGCCCTCAAACTTGGCACATTTGGACCTTTAGTTCCCCACTTGATTGTAGTGTGAGGCATACTTCACCAAATCTTCAAATTTGGCAGCATACTCCTGAACTGTCATGCCTCCATGCTGCAGACGCAGGAACTCCATATCTTTCTTAGTCCTCATATCCGCAAGAAATTACTTCAGCAGAAACCTATCTTTGAAAGTTTTCCAGGTGACAACTTGTTCATGCTCCATCTAACGTTTGGCAAATTCCTACCAATTCTCAGCTTTAGAAACCTTCTCTCTTGTATCTTCAAAGAATTCTTTTAGAATAATATTAACACTACTAGTTCATTATGATTTAGAGCTACATCAGATGGATGTTAAGAATGAGTTTATAAATAGTGATATTAAAGAAACAATCTATATGGTGCAACCAGAAAACTTTGTGTCAATTGGCTCAAAGTTTATGGTATGCAAATTAAAGAAATCCATCTATGGCCTTAATCAAGCTTCTCGTCAATAGAATCACAAGTTCAATCAAGTTATTGCCTCGTATGGTTTTGAGTTAAATAAAGTTGATGATTGCGTGTACCACATGTTTAGTGGGAGTAAATTTATATTTTTGGTATTATATGTCAATGATATAATGCTTTCTAGTAGTGATATGTAACTATTGCATGAGACCAAGACATTTCTAATGAAGAATTTCAAAATGAAAGATCTTGGGGAAGCTTCTTTTGTATTAGGTATTCAGATACTAAATGATCGCTCTCAAGGTATCCTAAGGTTATCACAAGAAAGCTATATAGATAAAATCCTAGATAGATTTGGCATAAAATAAAATAAACCAGGGGATACCCCTATAGCTAAGGGAGACAAGTTAGTCTCGAAAAGTGCCCCAAAATGACCTGAAACATACGAGATGCAAAAGATTCCTTATGCATCTGCAGTAGGAAGTCTAATGTATACTCAAGTTTATACACGTCCTAACATAGTGTTTGTCATGAGATTTTTGGAAAGATATTTGAGCAATCCTGTAATGCGTCACTGAAAAGCAGTCAAACGTGTTATGTGTTACTTAAAGAGAACAAAGGAGTACATGTTCACTTATTAGATATCTGAGAATTTAGAGATCATTGGATACTCTAACTCCGATGTTTGGGTGTTTAGACAATAGATTCTCCACCTCTAGATATGTGTTTATATTGGCTGAAGTTGCTATATCTTGGAAGTCTGCTAAACAGAAACTCATAGCTCCTTCAACCATGGTTGTGGAGTTCATAGTTTGTTTTGAAACATCAAACTATGGCATATGGTTGTGGAAATTTTATCACTAGCTTACTCGTGGTTGATGGTACTAAAAGACCATCGAGTACATGTTGTGACAGTAAGTCTACAGTTCTTTACTCCAACAATAATAGGAGTTCTACATAGTCAAATTTTATTGACATCAAGTTTCTAGTTGTTAAAGAAATTGTTCAAAATAGACAAATTCCCATAGAACATATAGGGACAAATTTTATGTTAGTTGATTCATTGATTAAGGATTTGATACCTAAAGTCTTTCATAAGCATATTGCTTATTCGATTATTTCTCCTTGGGATATCTTAGTTTAGTGGGAGTCTATATATTTTATGATATATTTTGGACGTCATATATAATTTTATGCATAATAAAGTTGATGGTTTATTGTTCTATTTTGAACATGTGTATTGTAACTATTGTGTTGCAATTAAAGACTTTGGATTAAAATCACTAAAGAATAAAGAAGCATTAGTTGGAAATAGACATGTGTGAGATCACATTGCATGAAATTTCCATATCACTCATCCATATTTGATCTATGTCATTAAGTATATTAATATGGTGATCATTGTGGTCGAGTCATGTCTGAATGTGATGAAGGCTGCGATGGTTCCATAGTTGATATATGAGATGAACCAGATTATATTAAGGAGAAGTCTAAATATAAATAGCATACAGATGCGCGCCTAAAGAATATGTGATATAATTGTTCCAGGAAAAATATGAAGCCCAAGTGGGAGATTGTTAGAAATTCATAATTTCTAATTAAGGTGGACATCATATATTTAATACAGTTGTTTTGGCTATTTATTTTTGAGTTACAAAACAAGTGGTCTAATTTTTGACAACTCATAGAACTTCTAAAATTGATAATGGATATGGAATTAATGAGTGAATACCCAAACAATTGACATATAGGGGATAATGGGAACCTATAAGTTAACACGTAAGGAATGGTTATGGTCCCCAAGACACCAAATCACAAATAGTTTTCACCTCTCCCCATCAGAAAGAAAATGAAGGTCCCAAAAAGAATTAAGGATTTGGTTGAGGAAGGTCATCATACCAAAACTTTCTCAAAAGATATATCAAAGGAGTAGATCAGAGAATATGGATTCAGGGATTCATGTATGACTTTGTATCCTTTTTATATTAAGTGTAAGAATCATGATATTCAAGATCCTAGGATTGTTATTTCACTAATCATCAGGAAATATCTAACATATACTGAAAGTGCAATGTGTCAAGAGTGCACTTATGCTTGCCTATGTTTTGATGAAGACAAAGGACTTAGTGAAAGCTTAAAGACAACTCAACAAATCAACATACCAAAGATTCAAGAGCTTCATATCTAGACTAGAGTCTTAGATGTGTCTTAGTTATTGAGTCTAGGTTAGGTAAACCTAGATGCAAATCTCACAAAGGCTAAAAACTATCATATCATTTACATGAGACATGCAATCTAGTTTATTATATGTTAATGTATTAATCATACATGTTATTTGTGCATTTTAGGCATAACATAAAGGTAAAACATGTATAGTTGATAAGCATAACATATAGGTAGTTTACCAATTAACATCTTAACTAAAATACGTCAGTTAATCGATTAAGGAAAACTTTAATCGATTAACGTGAAAATAGTTTTAACAGTTTCAACAGAAAACTGAAAAATAGATTTCAGTTACTCTCTAACATCCCGTTAATCGATTAACATGCAACTTAATCGATTAACTAGGTAAAAAATAAGTTTTCTATATAAACTGTTTTGTTAACAGATTTCATATACGATTTGACACATTCATACATTCATATTAGAATTGCTAGGTTGCGTATTTTCATGTTCATGTATGTCATATAGGCAGAGGGAATTGCATGTGAGATTAGAGTGAGATAGTATTATACTTAGGATCAACATGTCATCCATTGCATATTATCAAATGTGTTGTTCATCCTATCTTGTTCTTGCATGATTCTTTCGCTGCTATTTAGAGATCTATTAAAGGAAAAAATCACATGTTCTTCATGATTTTCATCTTATACATGTTCATAGTAATTGTGAGATTTGTATAGGTTAATAGCTTGTTCTTTCTTGTTATATTTGAGCCATTTTAGTGCTTCACATTACTGTGATTCTTTGTATTGTTTGTGTAACAAGTGAAGTCGTCTCTTGGTGTCATACCACCAAAGAGATCAGAGATTCTTCACCAAGACTTGGAGGTCTTGAGTTTAGAGCATACTCTTGACTGGGGCTGGATCATAGGAAAAATTTTCTTAGGCGATTGGGTAAGGTCAAACCAAGGTATAGGTTTTGGGAACTTAAGAAGGGAGCATTCAAGGTCTTGTAATTGGAAGTTATTTTGTAAGGCGCATTGGTTTCAATTTTAGTGAAGAAAAATCTCCCGAGTCAGAGAGGAGGAGTAAATATAGTTTTGCAGTGGACCGCAAAACGAACCAGTATAAAAACCTTGTTGCAGATTGTTTCTTTCCCTTATCTCTTGACTGTTTTTAGTATCTTTTAATTGCCTATTGAAGCTGATATTTTGAATATAGGATTACTGCCAAATAAAGATCATTTGTGTTCAAATATATTTGCTAAATCAACTCTATATAATATGTAATTGGCTGTGTAATTGAGCCAGACAGCAACTGCAATTCTTGTACGACTTAATCGATTAACTGGGCAAGTTTTTAGAATAAGTTTGGTGTAAATAGTGGCAAGTGGAAACTGCGACACCTATTCAACCCCCCCTCTAGGTGTATTCTGTCACTGATACCTAACATATACTACCTACAATTCTATAAGTCTAAAGATTATTTATTGCAAACAACATGACATGTTTGATGAAAAATAGTCATTATTGTTTTTAATAATTTCATGACCATTTATTTGAAACAAATATTCAGCTACTTCTTTGTAGGGGTGAGCAAGACCCGGTCTGGTCTATAGACCTAGTCCAACCCGATGACTTAGGGATGGGTCTGACCCTCCAAATAAATAAATAAAGACTAACCTGATTGAAAGGGTCAGACTTGTCGTCAAAAAGGACGGGTTCAAGTCTAATTCCGGGTCACCTGGCCCGTCCCTTATAGTTATATATCAAGAATAGTGGAATAAGTACCTATCAATACTCATTATGTTCAACCACATAACTCAAATACCTATAATTTAAGTTTCATTTTTCAATTAATAACTAGTTATTGTATTCATTTTTGTGTGAACTTTTGAATGTTGACATGTTGTTGTCATTTTAGTTCTCATGTGTTTTTTATCATTTATACAAACACTTCAGCTTATGTTGACACTTGACAGTTTAAGTTGTTTTGAAATTTTCAATGTCTTCTATAATTTTCAGTCATGTGAATGTGTTAGTTTTTAGTTTGAAGGATATAATTTACACTTTGTAGTTTATATACTAATGTATGTGGGATGCATGTTTTAGTTGAGTTTATATACATATTATGATAATTTTGATTGTGTATGCTTAAAGATTTGAGAAAAAAATATACGTTTGTCATTTTGTCCTTTTCCAACTCAGACTCGTCCCTATCTTGACCTGTCTTATTTTGGATCCGTCTCTCACGTGTCTCATCCTAATTAGGGATCGGTTCAGGTCCAAAAATTGACCCCGCTAATATTTAGGGACGAATGGGGAACATGCTTATCCCGTTCCAACTCATCCCATACTCACCCCTACTTCTTTGTATGTCTTGTTTGAATCCAAATAATTTGTTCTCTAGTTTTCATATGACAAAACTGATGGAATTTTCAAAGTTTTATCTATACATGATTATTATCCAATTAATTTGATGATGTTTGATAATCAAGTTGAGACTTATATCATTGAGATGTGTATTAGTGTTGAATTTACTATTTTAAAATGAATCAATAATCTTTTAGATGAGTTGTTTGAAATTAAAAGACACATTCTTTACCTATTAACTTATCTTCTTTTGAAGTTAACAATGACTTTACATGTTGCCACACCAACTATAGAAAGAACATTTTCAACTATGAAAATTGTGAAAATATGTTATGTGATTGAAAGGGAGATGCATGAATAAAAGACATGTACTCACTTATATTGAACATAAGTGTTCAATAATTCAACGAGTTGATAATTCACCAATTTCAAAATATGAAGTCACATAGAGATCAATTATGAAATATATAACTTATTTAATTAGATATTTTAAAATTTGTGATTTTCATATTAATGTTTTCATCGTTTTATATAATAATATTTTAAATTTTATGATTTTAATATTAATAATTTATATATAATAGTTTAAATTTTGTGATTAGATATTTTATTATTTAAACTTTTAATATATGCTGCATACTCTACATTCGGTTCTTAGATTTGTCACTGTCATGTTGGTAGAAAAATAAATAAATGACTAATTTGAAATAGAAAATAATTTAAGAAGACATTCTCAAAATAGAAATTTACTTAAAAGACTTTTATTATGACATCACATAAAGTATATAACAATTTTGTCAATTTTTTATTATGACATCAGCTAAATAAAGAATGAATCAACAAAAATGATGTACTTAATAAATTAATTAAAACATATACATTATTTTGATTTTATTTTCTTTAGTTTGCTTAAATTTTTTACAGGCTACAAGACCTATAATAAAAATATATATACCGATAATTTAAAAGTTTTTATATTGTAATTTTAGCATCTATCATTATTCTCTTAATTAATTGTACATTAGCTAAAATAAATTGAACATATATAAATTTACATATAGAATTTCACTATAAATTATTATTTTATTTTGTGTATTTAAGCAATATTTTCTTAAAATTAATAACGAATTTCGTAATGAACCAAAATAAGTTTTTTTACAGTTTACTATGTTTTTATTTCCATTGTAATGTGTATCACTCATCATATATGGAATGATGATGAGATAAGTTTTGGTACATGTTATATTGTTAAGTATATAACAATGATTATTCCTTACAACTTAATGGAGAACCTGAAATCCAACTTTTGTTGGACCAACCAACAAGTTTTTTCTCTTTATTACCCCGTTAAATATTTCCAAAAGACCAAAATCCAATAATCTTACCAAATAACAAATATTTGAATATTAAAATAATCTCAATGTTTTATTGCTTATTAGTAAAAACATTTAATATAAAAATACACAAATTCTGACATATTTACAATATTATCAGTTTTTTATATAAAATATAAATTTTTTATTTAATCACGAGTTTGTTAGGTATCACTGGCCTAGGAACACCTAGAAGAGGGGTGAATAGGTGTAGCGGTTATCAATCACCGCTTCTTGCACCAAAATCCAATTTCTGGAAATATCTCAATTAATTGATTAACACCTAGTCTTAATTGATTAACTCATACACGGAACAGAATGATCAAAGAGACAGATTGCACAATTATTTAAAATCAATTGAACAGAGATAAAACATATATTTTTAAGCACAAATAATAGGCATATGGCAGTAAACGAATATCTAAAATATCGGCTACAGATTCAATTTAAAACAGCAAGAAACGAAAAGAAGATTCAGAGAGAAAAAGAGTGCACAAGTTGATTTTTATCCTGGTTTGTTTGCGGTCCACTGGAAACTACATCCAAGCCTCCCCTTCTGATCTAGAGAGATTTTCTTCTTCACAATATTGAGTAAAAGTATGAATACACACACCAATTCAATTACAAGCACATAAGACACTTCTTTCTTGAAATCTAGGACTCTTAAACCCTTGGTTTGACTCTACCTTTCGCCTGAGAAAACCTTTCTCACGAAACAGACCCAACCAAGATTCTTGTCCTTAAATCAAGACCTCCTAGCCTTGATGAAGAATCTCAATCTCTGTGGTGATACGACACCAAGAGATTAATCTAGAAATACACAAAGACAGATTAAAACAGTAAGGTATACTAAGCACAATAATGCTTGAAATATTACAAGAAAAGATCTAAAGACTAACTCACTCACTAATCACTTAATCCATCAAGAATCAATCATGTGAGTTAATCAAAAACAGAAATCAAATAATCTCTCTATCAATCTATATAATGCATGAACATGTGAGCAAGTTAAGGATGAGCATATGAATATGTAAAACAATATGCAAAAATTAGAAATCAATTCACCATAACAACTCTCTTCTCACACATGCAACTCTCTTGTAAAACAGTAAAACAGAATGAAAAATACTCTCTAAAATCAGCACTATACAATAGAATGTAGTGCTATGGTTTTCTAGAAGTTGCCTCTTTTTATAGCAAGTAGTTTTGGCAGTTGAATTCGTTGCAAACAGTTAAACGGTTAAACAGAAATCAGTTATAACAAATAACAGACATGTTAATCGATTAAGGCTACCTGTTAATCAATTAATCAGTGCAACAGAATGAAACAGAAAACAGTTGTAACAAAAACACTGATTTAACAAAAAAGTAGTTGAGTTAATCGATGAAGTCACCACGTTAATCGATTAACTGACACATTAAAGTACATGGTTCAAAATGTAAACTTCTCATATGTTATGCACAACATATATACATGTTCTAACAATTATATTATGCCTAATATGCACATATAACGTATGCAAATTAAAGAAATCCATCTATGGCCTTAATCAAGCTTCTCGTCAATAGAATCACAAGTTCAATCAAGTTATTGCCTCGTATGGTTTTGAGTTAAATAAAGTTGATGATTGCGTGTACCACATGTTTAGTGGGAGTAAATTTATATTTTTGGTATTATATGTCAATGATATAATGCTTTCTAGTAGTGATATGTAACTATTGCATGAGACCAAGACATTTCTAATGAAGAATTTCAAAATGAAAGATCTTGGGGAAGCTTCTTTTGTATTAGGTATTCAGATACTAAATGATCGCTCTCAAGGTATCCTAAGGTTATCACAAGAAAGCTATATAGATAAAATCCTAGATAGATTTGGCATAAAATAAAATAAACCAGGGGATACCCCTATAGCTAAGGGAGACAAGTTAGTCTCGAAAAGTGCCCCAAAATGACCTGAAACATACGAGATGCAAAAGATTCCTTATGCATCTGCAGTAGGAAGTCTAATGTATACTCAAGTTTATACACGTCCTAACATAGTGTTTGTCATGAGATTTTTGGAAAGATATTTGAGCAATCCTGTAATGCGTCACTGAAAAGCAGTCAAACGTGTTATGTGTTACTTAAAGAGAACAAAGGAGTACATGTTCACTTATTAGATATCTGAGAATTTAGAGATCATTGGATACTCTAACTCCGATGTTTGGGTGTTTAGACAATAGATTCTCCACCTCTAGATATGTGTTTATATTGGCTGAAGTTGCTATATCTTGGAAGTCTGCTAAACAGAAACTCATAGCTCCTTCAACCATGGTTGTGGAGTTCATAGTTTGTTTTGAAACATCAAACTATGGCATATGGTTGTGGAAATTTTATCACTAGCTTACTCGTGGTTGATGGTACTAAAAGACCATCGAGTACATGTTGTGACAGTAAGTCTACAGTTCTTTACTCCAACAATAATAGGAGTTCTACATAGTCAAATTTTATTGACATCAAGTTTCTAGTTGTTAAAGAAATTGTTCAAAATAGACAAATTCCCATAGAACATATAGGGACAAATTTTATGTTAGTTGATTCATTGATTAAGGATTTGATACCTAAAGTCTTTCATAAGCATATTGCTTATTCGATTATTTCTCCTTGGGATATCTTAGTTTAGTGGGAGTCTATATATTTTATGATATATTTTGGACGTCATATATAATTTTATGCATAATAAAGTTGATGGTTTATTGTTCTATTTTGAACATGTGTATTGTAACTATTGTGTTGCAATTAAAGACTTTGGATTAAAATCACTAAAGAATAAAGAAGCATTAGTTGGAAATAGACATGTGTGAGATCACATTGCATGAAATTTCCATATCACTCATCCATATTTGATCTATGTCATTAAGTATATTAATATGGTGATCATTGTGGTCGAGTCATGTCTGAATGTGATGAAGGCTGCGATGGTTCCATAGTTGATATATGAGATGAACCAGATTATATTAAGGAGAAGTCTAAATATAAATAGCATACAGATGCGCGCCTAAAGAATATGTGATATAATTGTTCCAGGAAAAATATGAAGCCCAAGTGGGAGATTGTTAGAAATTCATAATTTCTAATTAAGGTGGACATCATATATTTAATACAGTTGTTTTGGCTATTTATTTTTGAGTTACAAAACAAGTGGTCTAATTTTTGACAACTCATAGAACTTCTAAAATTGATAATGGATATGGAATTAATGAGTGAATACCCAAACAATTGACATATAGGGGATAATGGGAACCTATAAGTTAACACGTAAGGAATGGTTATGGTCCCCAAGACACCAAATCACAAATAGTTTTCACCTCTCCCCATCAGAAAGAAAATGAAGGTCCCAAAAAGAATTAAGGATTTGGTTGAGGAAGGTCATCATACCAAAACTTTCTCAAAAGATATATCAAAGGAGTAGATCAGAGAATATGGATTCAGGGATTCATGTATGACTTTGTATCCTTTTTATATTAAGTGTAAGAATCATGATATTCAAGATCCTAGGATTGTTATTTCACTAATCATCAGGAAATATCTAACATATACTGAAAGTGCAATGTGTCAAGAGTGCACTTATGCTTGCCTATGTTTTGATGAAGACAAAGGACTTAGTGAAAGCTTAAAGACAACTCAACAAATCAACATACCAAAGATTCAAGAGCTTCATATCTAGACTAGAGTCTTAGATGTGTCTTAGTTATTGAGTCTAGGTTAGGTAAACCTAGATACAAATCTCACAAAGTCTAAAAACTATCATATCATTTACATGAGACATGCAATCTAGTTTATTATATGTTAATGTATTAATCATACATGTTATTTGTGCATTTTAGGCATAACATAAAGGTAAAACATGTATAGTTGATAAGCATAACATATAGGTAGTTTACCAATTAACATCTTAACTAAAATACGTCAGTTAATCGATTAAGGAAAACTTTAATCGATTAACGTGAAAATAGTTTTAACAGTTTCAACAGAAAACTGAAAAATAGATTTCAGTTACTCTCTAACATCCCGTTAATCGATTAACATGCAACTTAATCGATTAACTAGGTAAAAAATAAGTTTTCTATATAAACTGTTTTGTTAACAGATTTCATATACGATTTGACACATTCATACATTCATATTAGAATTGCTAGGTTGCGTATTTTCATGTTCATGTATGTCATATAGGCAGAGGGAATTGCATGTGAGATTAGAGTGAGATAGTATTATACTTAGGATCAACATGTCATCCATTGCATATTATCAAATGTGTTGTTCATCCTATCTTGTTCTTGCATGATTCTTTCGCTGCTATTTAGAGATCTATTAAAGGAAAAAATCACATGTTCTTCATGATTTTCATCTTATACATGTTCATAGTAATTGTGAGATTTGTATAGGTTAATAGCTTGTTCTTTCTTGTTATATTTGAGCCATTTTAGTGCTTCACATTACTGTGATTCTTTGTATTGTTTGTGTAACAAGTGAAGTCGTCTCTTGGTGTCATACCACCAAAGAGATCAGAGATTCTTCACCAAGACTTGGAGGTCTTGAGTTTAGAGCATACTCTTGACTGGGGCTGGATCATAGGAAAAATTTTCTTAGGCGATTGGGTAAGGTCAAACCAAGGTATAGGTTTTGGGAACTTAAGAAGGGAGCATTCAAGGTCTTGTAATTGGAAGTTATTTTGTAAGGCGCATTGGTTTCAATTTTAGTGAAGAAAAATCTCCCGAGTCAGAGAGGAGGAGTAAATATAGTTTTGCAGTGGACCGCAAAACGAACCAGTATAAAAACCTTGTTGCAGATTGTTTCTTTCCCTTATCTCTTTACTGTTTTTAGTATCTTTTAATTGCCTATTGAAGCTGATATTTTGAATATAGGATTACTGCCAAATAAAGATCATTTGTGTTCAAATATATTTGCTAAATCAACTCTATATAATATGTAATTGGCTGTGTAATTGAGCCAGACAGCAACTGCAATTCTTGTACGACTTAATCGATTAACTGGGCAAGTTTTTAGAATAAGTTTGGTGTAAATAGTGGCAAGTGGAAACTGCGACACCTATTCAACCCCCCCTCTAGGTGTATTCTGTCACTGATACCTAACATATACTACCTACAATTCTATAAGTCTAAAGATTATTTATTGCAAACAACATGACATGTTTGATGAAAAATAGTCATTATTGTTTTTAATAATTTCATGACCATTTATTTGAAACAAATATTCAGCTACTTCTTTGTAGGGGTGAGCAAGACCCGGTCTGGTCTATAGACCTAGTCCAACCCGATGACTTAGGGATGGGTCTGACCCTCCAAATAAATAAATAAAGACTAACCTGATTGAAAGGGTCAGACTTGTCGTCAAAAAGGACGGGTTCAAGTCTAATTCCGGGTCACCTGGCCCGTCCCTTATAGTTATATATCAAGAATAGTGGAATAAGTACCTATCAATACTCATTATGTTCAACCACATAACTCAAATACCTATAATTTAAGTTTCATTTTTCAATTAATAACTAGTTATTGTATTCATTTTTGTGTGAACTTTTGAATGTTGACATGTTGTTGTCATTTTAGTTCTCATGTGTTTTTTATCATTTATACAAACACTTCAGCTTATGTTGACACTTGACAGTTTAAGTTGTTTTGAAATTTTCAATGTCTTCTATAATTTTCAGTCATGTGAATGTGTTAGTTTTTAGTTTGAAGGATATAATTTACACTTTGTAGTTTATATACTAATGTATGTGGGATGCATGTTTTAGTTGAGTTTATATACATATTATGATAATTTTGATTGTGTATGCTTAAAGATTTGAGAAAAAAATATACGTTTGTCATTTTGTCCTTTTCCAACTCAGACTCGTCCCTATCTTGACCTGTCTTATTTTGGATCCGTCTCTCACGTGTCTCATCCTAATTAGGGATCGGTTCAGGTCCAAAAATTGACCCCGCTAATATTTAGGGACGAATGGGGAACATGCTTATCCCGTTCCAACTCATCCCATACTCACCCCTACTTCTTTGTATGTCTTGTTTGAATCCAAATAATTTGTTCTCTAGTTTTCATATGACAAAACTGATGGAATTTTCAAAGTTTTATCTATACATGATTATTATCCAATTAATTTGATGATGTTTGATAATCAAGTTGAGACTTATATCATTGAGATGTGTATTAGTGTTGAATTTACTATTTTAAAATGAATCAATAATCTTTTAGATGAGTTGTTTGAAATTAAAAGACACATTCTTTACCTATTAACTTATCTTCTTTTGAAGTTAACAATGACTTTACATGTTGCCACACCAACTATAGAAAGAACATTTTCAACTATGAAAATTGTGAAAATATGTTATGTGATTGAAAGGGAGATGCATGAATAAAAGACATGTACTCACTTATATTGAACATAAGTGTTCAATAATTCAACGAGTTGATAATTCACCAATTTCAAAATATGAAGTCACATAGAGATCAATTATGAAATATATAACTTATTTAATTAGATATTTTAAAATTTGTGATTTTCATATTAATGTTTTCATCGTTTTATATAATAATATTTTAAATTTTATGATTTTAATATTAATAATTTATATATAATAGTTTAAATTTTGTGATTAGATATTTTATTATTTAAACTTTTAATATATGCTGCATACTCTACATTCGGTTCTTAGATTTGTCACTGTCATGTTGGTAGAAAAATAAATAAATGACTAATTTGAAATAGAAAATAATTTAAGAAGACATTCTCAAAATAGAAATTTACTTAAAAGACTTTTATTATGACATCACATAAAGTATATAACAATTTTGTCAATTTTTTATTATGACATCAGCTAAATAAAGAATGAATCAACAAAAATGATGTACTTAATAAATTAATTAAAACATATACATTATTTTGATTTTATTTTCTTTAGTTTGCTTAAATTTTTTACAGGCTACAAGACCTATAATAAAAATATATATACCGATAATTTAAAAGTTTTTATATTGTAATTTTAGCATCTATCATTATTCTCTTAATTAATTGTACATTAGCTAAAATAAATTGAACATATATAAATTTACATATAGAATTTCACTATAAATTATTATTTTATTTTGTGTATTTAAGCAATATTTTCTTAAAATTAATAACGAATTTCGTAATGAACCAAAATAAGTTTTTTTACAGTTTACTATGTTTTTATTTCCATTGTAATGTGTATCACTCATCATATATGGAATGATGATGAGATAAGTTTTGGTACATGTTATATTGTTAAGTATATAACAATGATTATTCCTTACAACTTAATGGAGAACCTGAAATCCAACTTTTGTTGGACCAACCAACAAGTTTTTTCTCTTTATTACCCCGTTAAATATTTCCAAAAGACCAAAATCCAATAATCTTACCAAATAACAAATATTTGAATATTAAAATAATCTCAATGTTTTATTGCTTATTAGTAAAAACATTTAATATAAAAATACACAAATTCTGACATATTTACAATATTATCAGTTTTTTATATAAAATATAAATTTTTTATTTAATCACGAGTTTGTTAGGTATCACTGGCCTAGGAACACCTAGAAGAGGGGTGAATAGGTGTAGCGGTTATCAATCACCGCTTCTTGCACCAAAATCCAATTTCTGGAAATATCTCAATTAATTGATTAACACCTAGTCTTAATTGATTAACTCATACACGGAACAGAATGATCAAAGAGACAGATTGCACAATTATTTAAAATCAATTGAACAGAGATAAAACATATATTTTTAAGCACAAATAATAGGCATATGGCAGTAAACGAATATCTAAAATATCGGCTACAGATTCAATTTAAAACAGCAAGAAACGAAAAGAAGATTCAGAGAGAAAAAGAGTGCACAAGTTGATTTTTATCCTGGTTTGTTTGCGGTCCACTGGAAACTACATCCAAGCCTCCCCTTCTGATCTAGAGAGATTTTCTTCTTCACAATATTGAGTAAAAGTATGAATACACACACCAATTCAATTACAAGCACATAAGACACTTCTTTCTTGAAATCTAGGACTCTTAAACCCTTGGTTTGACTCTACCTTTCGCCTGAGAAAACCTTTCTCACGAAACAGACCCAACCAAGATTCTTGTCCTTAAATCAAGACCTCCTAGCCTTGATGAAGAATCTCAATCTCTGTGGTGATACGACACCAAGAGATTAATCTAGAAATACACAAAGACAGATTAAAACAGTAAGGTATACTAAGCACAATAATGCTTGAAATATTACAAGAAAAGATCTAAAGACTAACTCACTCACTAATCACTTAATCCATCAAGAATCAATCATGTGAGTTAATCAAAAACAGAAATCAAATAATCTCTCTATCAATCTATATAATGCATGAACATGTGAGCAAGTTAAGGATGAGCATATGAATATGTAAAACAATATGCAAAAATTAGAAATCAATTCACCATAACAACTCTCTTCTCACACATGCAACTCTCTTGTAAAACAGTAAAACAGAATGAAAAATACTCTCTAAAATCAGCACTATACAATAGAATGTAGTGCTATGGTTTTCTAGAAGTTGCCTCTTTTTATAGCAAGTAGTTTTGGCAGTTGAATTCGTTGCAAACAGTTAAACGGTTAAACAGAAATCAGTTATAACAAATAACAGACATGTTAATCGATTAAGGCTACCTGTTAATCAATTAATCAGTGCAACAGAATGAAACAGAAAACAGTTGTAACAAAAACACTGATTTAACAAAAAAGTAGTTGAGTTAATCGATGAAGTCACCACGTTAATCGATTAACTGACACATTAAAGTACATGGTTCAAAATGTAAACTTCTCATATGTTATGCACAACATATATACATTTTCTAGCAATTATATTATGTCTAATATGCATATATAACATGTATGATTAATGCATGAATATACAATTATCTATATGATATATCTCATGAATATGATATGACAATTAAGATGGCTTGAGAGACTAGCACCTAGGTTCACCTCACCTATACTCACTTACTACGGAACACATCCCAAACTACTTAGAATAGTGACTCTAATTATACACTAGTCTAGATATGACCAAATGAGCATAAGACATGTTGATTGTTGAGCCATCTTCAAGCTTTAACAGAACATTGTCTTCATCAAAACATAGGCAAAATATTGCTAGTGCTATCCTTGACACTTTGCACTTTCAGAGTTGTCTATCCTATCTTTACTCATCTTCACTAAGTCTTAAAATAATGATAATAAAATGATAATTCTATGCACTAGTATTCCGTTTAAATTATTTATTGGTTATAGTCTTATCTGGTATACTTTGTTTAATCATATCCAAGATTTTCACAAAATATAACACACTAAGAGTCAATGTCTCTTCATTATTTTTAGTTCATTACAAAATACATCAATTATTCTAAGGAGATGTTACTTATTACATATATACAAAAGAGAATAGTATTTTTATAATCAACGTCTATACGTAAGTTTGCAAATGATAGATTTACCATAGCTAATATATAATTAATTAAGACTAAATTAGACCAATACCCTTTAGAGTTTAAAATAACTATACACATCACATTTTTTGTTTAAAAGATTAACTACATCTCCTTTATATGAGTAATCGGTGTAATGTAGGTGCAAAAAAATGATTTATATAATTTTACTAACATTCAAGAACTGTGAGTGCAATTTAATCATTAACATAATTCCATATCATGAATGTTAAAATAACATTTAAAATTAAATAACTTATCATGTTTTGTTAACATTTTCTTCAATTTTTTTTTGGGAAATAGATTGGTTAGCTATGTTTTTATTAATTGTTTTTAATGTAATCCTATAAATATTTTATTTTGGTTATACCTTTTGTCTTTCTTAAATCTTTCTATCATGTTTAAATTAAACTTCACAATTTTGAGGCTTTAGTATAAAAAGATATACAAAATATTTTTATTAACTTTAAAAAACCCTGCTATTAAAAACGGATTTTATGTTTCAATTCTAGAAAAAACAACTATTAGACTAATTTGAAATAGAAATTATTCAAAAGAGTTATTGGAAACAAAAAGTACAAACTTGAATAAAGAATATAGAAATTTTTGCCAATTTTTAATTATGAGACTTTATATTACATCAGCTAAATAAAGAATGAATCAACAAAAATGATGTATTTAATAAATTAATAAAAAATATTTTTTTTGATTTTATTTTCTATAGTCGCTTAAAAACTGTAGTAGGTTGGCAAGCAATACCCATAATAAAAAAAGAAAAAAACTTATATAAGATATTGTAAATTTTTTTATACTGTTATTATAATTAATATAAATGAATCTACCTTCCATAATTAATGTAAATAAATGGTATGCTTATTATGGATGAAGACTTGTATGGAAAATAATCAATAAAATATTGACAATACATTAAAGTTTTAATTCTAATTAAAATTTAGTTTTAAATGATTTCATCTTATTTATGATTATAATCATGAAAACATAAATGTATTTATCTCTAAATATGACGTGTTAGATTCACCGTCAACCAAGTTTTTCTCCATATTATATATAAATCACACACTTCATATATATTACACTTAATAGAGAAAGTTTAATAATATGTATTTTTTGTATAACTAAGAATATCCCCTCACGATAAGAAACTAATATCTTTCATGGATATGATTACCACTCCAAACAAGTGTAAACTCACATGAATTAAATCTTTAACCTTTTAGTCTATTTGAAATCAAATAAAGTCTTACATCATTACAAAAATACATTATTCCTTAATGAACTATATTGAAAATAAGAAATAGTGTAATATCTATGTTTATGAGTGTAAAAATTTATACACAATTACTACATAATTTACAATTCATTTAAATTATATTTTTAAAAATTAACAATGATTAAATATAAATGAAGTCTCACAAAATTCATACACCATCACAAAAAGTATATACATATTTGTCTGATGAAGAAAACACTAACTCCCAACTACCAAAAGCTCTCAATCTCTCTCCTCTCTTAAAAACTCCACTCATTTCCATATTCTCTCTCTATATATTTGGTAAGAACAAGACAATGCAATTAGTGTCTCTGTGAATTGTCCATCCTATCTCTCTTCTTAAACTCATATTGAGTAAGCACACACAAAACATACACACACAAATGCTACATTAGTAAGTGCCAAACAAAACAACCACCATACAAAAAACGGTGTCGTATACAACATTACCAAATGAGGTGCAAGAAACACATCACAGACCTTAGTAGCAGTGTCGGTGTCTGCGCCACCTGTCTTCGTCAACGCCTCACATCCCTCCTCGAAGCCCAGGCCCAAGCCCAAGCCCAATTGATGCGCGTGGCTTCACGCTCCTCTGATGAATGTTCTAGAAACTCTTCTAACCCTCCTCCGCCGATAATTTTTCCTCGTTCCGTTTCTCCTTATGTCTCCAGCAGGAAATCTGACTACGACGCTGCATGTGACGGCTGTGACCGCCGTGAGAGGTTGTTCTTCAGCACTCCGCAGATCGGACCTACCTCCTACGGCGGCGGAGAAGCTATGAATGGCGATGGGAATAGGTGGAAGAAGCGTTTGAGTAAGTTTGGGATTTTCTCTAATCTGTTCAGGTCTAGATCGGAGAAGTTACGATCTGATTCTTCGTGTGAGCAATCTTCATCGGCGTCTCCGTCGTGGTTCTCAACGGTTTTATCAAATCGTCGGAAAAATCGCGATCGGTTGGGAATGTCGCCAGCGAGAGAAGATGAATGTTATCAGGCTCCTTCAGCTAGTGGATGCTCGTTGGAGTCTTCTCCGAGGTGGTGGAGGACGCCGTCGTCTGCGGCTGGGAGGAACTCAACACGGCGTTCCCGATTGGGGCTTGAGAAGAGTGTGTCAGACTCTGGTATGGCTTTTTGCCTGAGTCCTATGGTTAGGTTGAAACAGAAGGGGATGCCGCCGGAGAAGACAGCGGCGAAGCCTCACCTCTCTGCAGCGGCGTCGTTGTGCGCTAACCGTTCCCGGAAACTTGCAGATTTTGGAAAAGTCAACCATAACCGTTGATTATGCTGACTTTTTATTTTATAAGGTAAGATAAAGCAATGTTTTTTTCCTTCATTTTTTTTAAAGAGAAAAAGATTATATACTAATAGTTTAAGTGATTTTTATATTGTCACTGCATCATCGACTATTATTCTTACAATAAAAGTGATACAAATAAATGATAGATGACGCATTGACTGTATATAGATTTATATTACATTCTTTTTAAATAATGTTTTGTGAATAGGGTTGTATTTTGTACAAGCTTGTCACTACCAGGAACATCAAGTATTTATTAAAAAAAATATTTATAGATAGTTTTCTTTTCCGGTATTTTGTTAAAAAATTATCTTGAAATTTAATAAAGAGTAATTGAAGTTGATGCCGGTGTATCTTTATATTTGGTGAAAATAGTATATGGTAGTTATATGTAATAATCACTATATCTTAAATAAAAGTAATAATGATAATCGAATGATATATTGCAGTGTAAATATTAACTTCTTGTAGATTTTTGTGTCTATAATTACTTAGAAATAAATAAATTTTAGTATTGAACTGTTGACTAAATTAACTAATTTAATCACGAGTGAGCGTTTGCTGCTTTTGCAAGATCAACTTAAACTAAATTGTATTTAATAAAATAATAATAACAAAAGGAAAAAATGTATACATTAGTAGTATATGTGTTTTATATAATTCCATGATATTATTTTCATTTATATTTAATTACTATTGACTTTTCAAAGAAAATAATCAAAATGAATAATAAATAATATAGTAATTATGAATAAATTTTGTATTGAGAATATAAATATTAAACCTTAATCCTATAGATATTGTGCAACACATACATGCTTTTTAACACTTTAGACTATTCAGGAGTTTCTGTTTAGTGTAGGTCATTAGATAAAAATATTATACCATAATATAATGTGGTATTTTTGATATTTTAGATGGTTATTATGATAGGCAAATATTTTATTAAATTAAATTTCCTATATGCCAATGTATGTTCATGAACTTAGAAATTTTATATTACATAGGTAGGTGGTGTACTTTTTAAATTTTCTAAAAAGTAAAATAATTTTAAATAGAAAATAAGTTTAAATTGGAAATAGTCATAGGGATTATACATTTGATAGTCATGAGATAAAAATCAAAGTCAATTCTTATAATTAAATGAAACGTATATATAAGGATAGACTGGCGACTAGGAGTGGGAGGAGTCAACAATCACAATTCTTCTTTGAGTAAGTATTAATATAATTTGATTTGACATAAACAATACATTTAAAAGTAATTTATAAAATTAGTAAATTACAACAACATAATTAACCGGATTTTAATGTATTAAGGTGTCATTGTGTCAAGACACATGTTATTTGTTAAATTGTTTTTGCCCTAATAAGCATGAATTGATAAAGAAGAATATAACAAAATACTACACACAAAAAAGAATATGTATAGTTGTATACCAAAAATATATATTTCCAAATACATGTTTTCTGTTTGAATATACTTTAAAAGTTTAAATATACAAAATTTTAAGTCGAATCAAATGTGATCAAAACTAAGATTGTTTATGAACAAGATGATTTGTTGGTACTAAAGAAAAAGAAATGGATTTATCTCCTAATATAATGTGTTATATATGTTTCTATTAAGTAAAACTCACGTCAACGATTTGTATTTTTTAAAAGTGACTAGTCTTAGACACTTGGATGATGGACACCGTAGTTATTCCAATAACAAAATATAATTGAGTTTCTTAGGGATACTGTGACAAGTTTGATTTATATAATGTATGAAACATAAAACCCATAAAATATTTGGTCTCTACATCTAAAATGAATTAGTCTTCATGTAGCAACACCGCACTAACATTGTTCACATTGTAAAATATGTATATTTTTACTCTAAATTGAGTAGATAGGTATTGAGAGTCCAATATTGGATTGAAATGATAACACTCGGTATATACAAATATTTAAGGGTCTAATTTTTTATTTATTTTTAAATTAGAATATTGAAAAAAAAAATAACAAAATTATATTTCTCTTTAATTTGTAGCATCCATAACTTTAGGTATATAAAGTTTGTTACATGATGATGAAAAAATAATCTTTTTAAATCATCTCTATATCTAAAGGAATTTAACTTCCGGGATTATATTTCGTAGTTATATAATTCTCTCATTTACAATGAATTACATATTGAATTTACTCAATCTTATATCACTTATTGAGTTCGTCATAAATAATATGTTATGAATTTAATGTAAAAAAATGATGAATCATTTACCAATATCTATGCAATAGTAACTTGATTTACACCATCAGCTCTATGTATTGGAAACCAACTCATGGAATTAAAATCAATATCAAAGGATATTATTGAAATACATGGAAAATCAATAAGAACTGGATTTACACCATCAGTTCTGGCTACAAATGGCTTATAAGTCAACCACCAAAGATGTTAGAAGTTGTTGTTATATAGGGTTAGTTTAATATTCTTAAACATTCTTTTACTTTCTGGTAATGTAGATTGCAAATTTGTAATGTAGATATGGCATGTGTTCTTTGCCATATAAGTGATGAATCACCAGAATTGGATTAAAGAAGATTATCTTGTTTGCTACAATTGGAACCTGCATTTACTTTATTTGGAAATAAAGGAGTAGAAGGATATTTAAGGAGGGTCAAAGGAGTGGAGTGCAAAATCAGATTTTGCTGCAAATGGAGTTAAAAATGGCAAGTTCAGATACTTGAAGAAAAATTGGGATAAACTCTTCTTTGTTGATAGAGAATGTTTTTGGTTTTAATTTGGAAGGCATGTGTGTTTCTTTTGTTAGTGGAAGCTACCTAGAGACTAGGAACCCTCCCTAGAAGAGAAGGTAGCCTAACAAATATGTTAGTGTTAGTTTAGCCCTTAGTTGTAACTTTTTCAGTTTTTGGTAATATGTTTACATTTTAGCTTTTTCTTTTATATGTAGTGGAAAATTTAAAAAATGAACTCTTAATAATTAAATACATCATTTCTCAAAGTTGACTTTCCATTTTTAGTTTCCTTAAATATTTTCCTTAGGGTACTTGATAACAATCATGACTAATGATATAACTTAATCTAAGTTAATGATTTTTTTGAAGTAGGTAAGATTTTAAATCTGAATCTATAATCACTATAAATACTTATATGTTAAGATTTTGAAAGTCTTGAAACCATATTGCAACTACAATTATGACTTCATCAATCGTATATGCTCACAATTATTCAAAATATCCAGGTTTTGGGATTCCACAAAATTATAATGACATTCGCTATTTTTTTTGGTATAACCAAGAGAACCCGCTAATAAACTAGTATGGTTTTGGAAAGTAAAACCCATATAATTAGGTATAAAAGGCCTATAAATGAGATTAGGCTTGGAGGCAAGTAAGATAGTGGTAAGGGGCAGAATGGGTGGAAGGTGCTCCCCACTAGAAAAGGGATAAGAACCCAATAGCTAGAGTGGTGGACCATCCAGTTGAACTTGGAATAAATGTAAACTGTTGAGCTGGTAGTGAATTGGAACACACACAATGTGAGGTACCATCATTATTCATTACCCTTCAAAGTCTCTTAATGCTCATAGTTTGGGTCCCTCATCATTTAAGCACTTCCTGCCTCACTTAATTCTTTGCTACCCTTTTAAATGCTGGTTACTGATAGTTATATTTCTTATTATAAAAATAAATGATTACCAACCATGTTGTTCATATCAATAAAATAGTTATTTTTTTTATTTTTTTAAATATTACTAAATATTAAATCTTAGGTGCATTTAATATTACTCAATGTTATAAAACTCGGTTTCAACTGACTGGTCCGACCGACTCAACTATGAACTGGATATCTGACCGATTCGAACATCTCATCTAATCGGTTTTTCATCAAATCTGGATTGATTCGTTTCAAATCAGCCGGTTTAAGTCTAAAATCATGACTCGAATGGTTGGATTGGTTGGATCGATTGAGTCAATCAAAAAAACATTTTTTTTAAAAATAACTAAAATGATGTCATTTTGAGATGAAATAAAATCAAATATTTTTGACTTATTTTAAGTTATATTTATCATTGTTAACTTATATTATAACCAAACTTTCGTTGTTTAATTACATTTAAACTCATGAGCACTTTTATTACAATTAGAGTATAATATGTATGTTGTTTGACGAAGTTTTCAACTTATTTGTGACATTTTATAGTAATGAAATATTTTTGGTTGATTATTTAATTAGGTATGATAATGTTTTTAAATTTGGAATATAGAGTTATTAAATATTATTAGCTAATATTACGAATTTTTTAGATTTGTTAATATAAATCGAGTCAACTCGCCCAACCATTGGGCTACTAGTCCAAGCAGTGACTCATTGACTCAGTACCCTGACCTGCTATTGATTGTTTTGATTTTAATAACACTGATATTGCTTATTACTTAATAGTGTCATTAACAAAAACAAAAAAACAAAATAGAGATAGTCAAAACTTTTAAGAAGGGCAAAAGAAAAGAGAGAAAAAATGATGTCCTTTGGTGCATACCCTAGTAGATGTTGAAGATTGCCATGTGGGTCCAATAGCGGCAACTTGCATATTCATTTCAGAGACCTTCTTACTTTGAAGAGCTTTTGACATTTTAAACATTTCATTCATCTACTTCTTCGATTCAAACTTTATCATTGATTGTGATTGTAGATGAGTGTTATCATTGCGCCTTGAAGAAATAGTGAACTAATTATTTAATTAATCATATTACATTAAGGATTGTCTTCTTGTAGAGAGATTTGACATTTTTATTTGTGAGAAATATGATGAATGGATGGGATGTGTGAGTGAGAGTATAATTGTGATGCATATGATTTTGACATGTATAAATAGGCAAATATGAACTAACACATGGAAATGTGCGCGTTGTAGTTAAGGAATGTGTGTGATTTTTCTTTTCAGAATTCATGAAAATACTTAAAAATGCAATTTTAGATTCATGTGACTTGGAATATTTATTAAATGTTTGAAGACATAGTAATGTTTTTTTTTTGCTTTTTTAAGACAATGCATGGAGAGATTTATGAATGTGTGTGATTTTTATTTTCAGAATTCATGAAAATACTTTAAAATGCAATTTTAGATTCATGTGACTTGGAATATTTATTAAATGTTTGAAGACATAGTAATGTTTTTTTTGCTTTTTTAAGACAAGGTATGGAGAGATTTATAGTAGTGAAAGAAATCATATGGTGAGATAGTACATTATAACATATAATATGATAATGTATGAAATGTAATGTTTTTCTCTCTCTTTATGAATGCATGCGTGCATTGATGAATGAATAAATATTTGAATGATTTGTTTTCTTTTCTAAATAAATGTATGTATAAATAAAATTTACTTATACATGAATGTGATTTGTGATGATGCAAAAAATGCAGGAGGCATGTCTTTAGGGTTAGGCCTTATTCTGGTGAGAAATTGTTAGATATTTTATGGAACGGCAAGCGCACCATATCGTTCAAGTAATAAAATCAGGTAATTATTGGGATATCATTCTTAGGGAGTAGAGTGGATTTACACTAATTCCTACAAGAATTAATTGAGCAACTATTTACACGAATTTGTTTAATAATGTGATAATAATTTTGTAACAATGTTAAATTAAAATAAAATGTTAACTACGAATTTAAAAGAGTTGGGATCGAAATTCTTCATCTTTCTTTTTTAACATTCATAGATTCAATTCCAAACAACTTGTGAAGTTACTAATTTTGATGCACATTTTCGATAATTCATTTACATCAATTCCTTGAGTATAAAATCCTTAGATAATCACTCAATTGTCAATTCCTTGGCTAATTGACCAATTAACTAGCATTAAAAACTATGTAAAAGCAACTCATACATCATTATCCATTCCTGAAATAATGATGTATGAAGGAAGATAATTCAAACCATGTGTCAAATTTAACTTTCCAATTAAAATTGAATCCAAGAACAATAGTTTAGTAGCTAATTAAACTCATGTATTAAGAACAAAATAAACTTTCCAAAATCAAATAACAATTACATTAGAATTGAATCCAGAAGGACAAGGTAAGAAAATTACATTTCAAATCCCAACAACGAAGATCTAGTCACTCCTCCTTGCTAATATAACACTCTAATCATGAAAGTATATAAGAAAATCCGATTTAGAGTCGTTCCCACGACTTCTATCTTCCTTCCTTCATTTTCTCTTTGTTTTTCGTGCCTCAAAGCTTTTGAAAAATGAATGGAATGCCCTTTCTGACTTCCGAAACCGCCAATATCAGTTCCAGCTTCCAAGCCCTCGCCCAAGCTAGAGATTCTCGCTTGGGCGAGGAAATAAGAGACTTTCAGACCTGAGCACCTCGCTTGGGCAAGGATCAGGCAGGTCACTAGGACCTCTTTAGCTCCAATTGCTTGGGCAAGGGACAATAGTGATTTCTGGTGATTTTCCTCCTATTTGTGGCTTGAGCGACCCTCTCCTCGCTTGGGCGAGACTTGTAGTGCTCAGAAGCACCATCTTCTCCTTTTTTCTTAATTCTTATCCTGAAACAACATAAACACATAAAATTTCCTGCATAGAACAAGATTACTAAGTTATCAGGAATCTTACACAGTTACAACATAAATGCGCACTAAGTGCTCCAAAAACATATAAATTTCCTTAATAATTTGGCACTTAATAGAAATATAAGTGGTGAATGATAAGAATTAAGGTGTGTTTCCAATGTCTTACTCAAGGTAACACCTTATAAGGTTTTTGGAACATCTAAAGTACACAATCCTAGGCTCATGCTAAATGTCTCATGTATCCAATCTTGAAGAAATGATACCCTAAATATCGTAGTTTATAAATAAGAGATCGTTTTCTTAAGCGAGTAACTCATTATACAAGTAAAAATATGGATAGTCCATCATGCTAACAACCTGGAAAGCGAATGTCCCTCCACCCTATAATAATCTCGAATATCTTAGTATTAGGGTATATTGGACAAATTTATACTACAAGTGCACCTTGATTGAAATATTAAATCTTGGTGCACCTTTTAAATTATTTACCACTTTGGTATACTTTTTAGGAGAATCGTGAATACTGATGTCGAGTTTCTTTTTTTTTTCTCTACCTTCATAACTCGTTACTTACATTGGCGATTTTACTTTTTTATATAAAGTGAAGAAACTCGTGAGCACAATGGACGAGTTTCATGTTGCCCATGCATTTTATATTAATAATGGGGTCTTTATTTTATGATATTGGAGACTGTCATACAAATAAACTTAACTTATTAAACTCATATATTTTATTCTTTTAGATTCTTGTAAAATTATATTACATAATTTGGTCTTTATTATGATTTTGTAAGTGAATTAGACATATTAATAAGAATAATCAATTTTATTGATTTCTTAAAATTATAGTATAATATTATAATTTTAAAGTCTTTATGTTCCTTAAAATTTCACACATGTATATATAATAAGTAATGATATATCATGAAGATGTACGTTCAAATTCTCTTATATGTGCTTTGGCCATTTTCTATTCTTTTTTCTTTTACTCTATACAAACCTCTCACATATACTAAAAGAATATACAGAAATACAAATAACATTCTTTTCACGGTAGTTTATGTAGTTCTTACTTTATGAACCAATAAGGAAAAAATGTTATTGAAAAAGAAATTAGAGAATCACTTGAATTATAGGGGTCCATATATGTTGTTTCATTTTTTTTGTCTCACTCCATATACTAGGAGATATGATTAGTCGGAATAATATTTAAATAATTATATTTTTAACTTAAATGATTTTTTCAACTATTAAAGGTGATAGTACATAGAGTGGTACAAAAAGTGAGATAATAAATGTACTCTCGAATTATACACCTAAAAGTAACATATTAGAAAATAGCTTGGGGAACACGAAACTCGTCCACCAGGCCCCGAGAGTTTCTTCACTTTATATAAAAAAATTAAAATCTTTAATGTAAGTAACTCAGGGTTTTAGAAAAAAAAAGAAACTCAACATTAGTGTTCACCATTTTTCCAAAAATACACTAAAGTGGTTAGTAATTTAAAAGGTGCACCAAGATTGTAATATTTCAGTCAAGGTGCATGTATAATGTAAATTTGTCAGGTATATTGTGTGCCAAGACACAAGTGTATATAATATTGTGTGGGAAAACTTAGGGATCAATGTTTTGTCAATGATATGATTTATGATAGAGCATCATATCGTCATTCAATCCATGTAGTTAACCTCACATAAACATATAAAAGTTTGGTTGTTATTGTATTTAAATTATAGTGTAATATTTGTACATTGACAGTACAAATATTTATATTATTTATCCTTCATTTCAATCTTTTTTTGAAGGGTCAATGATGATTAAAAATAAATAATAAATGATACAATAAAAGTATAAAAAACTCATACATTGTCAATGTATACATTCTTTTCTTTTTAAATTATGTGATATACCAATATCTTATTCACATCAATTATATCTTATCTACTAAAATTGAAAACATACGTAGGCCATCGGATTAACATTATTTTCCTTTTTCTTTCACAAACTTCAGTACACTTTGGAACAAAGATTACCAAAACCAAAGGCTGAAGTTGCAAGTCTTTCTAAAATAAATCTGAATGGAGAAAATTTATGAAACAATAGTCCATGACCCAAAAACTAAGCATCACAAGATCAAATTGTCCAATATTGGCTGAATTTTACGTGTGTGCAATAAAATGGACCCAACTTGAGATATAGAGGGATGAGGTCTCTCTAAAAATGGAAGGTCCACTATAGATATTAAAGTATATTACTATAAACTAAATTCCAATGTAAATTTAAAGATTAAGATACAATTGACCTTTATCATTTATAACATTCAATGGTTCTAATTGGTGTAGAACTCATTTAGAGAGGATGAAAAGTTATCAGTGATAACTACAACCATTAAAAGAAAACTACAAATTTTCCACAAAGTATTGAACATGGAGATATTTTAAAGAGGAACTTTTATGCTAGCATTATGGTCTTACTATATACGTGTGAATATACAGTAAGACATTTTGTTATACAAATCATTCAAGAGGAGGATCACAATTTTGGTTAATTTGATAAAAGATGAAGAATTGAAATGATTTTTCACATCAAGCAAAAAAAAAAGGTAAAAGAAATCTGTTACCAAAAGAAGATTGCCACAAGTCAATAACTTCCAAACATCGTTTTGCGCCTAAAGATTGATCTATCTCATGACCGTAAAGTGAAAAGGTAAAAACATACTAAGCTCATACATAAATAAAAAAAAGGACCCTAATACATGATGCTTCCATCTAGTGAAGCACGGAGAGTCAGATGTATACAACTTTGTCCTTGAAATCGAAAAGACTATTTCCAGGATTTAAATCCAGTAGTAACCTTTATGTTGCGTTCATGCTCATCCTATATCTTATGCATAAATAACCAACAAAACTGAATCAATTTACACAAACTCAGCTAAGAAAAGTCACCTCCAAGATGATCTAACTACCAAACATATCCCCCCCTGAATGCATAGTTGCTACCTTCCTCACCATGCATCTCCATATTGGTCTTGATAAGTATACATCAAATGGTTTCTATTTTAACCATCTACATCACAACCCTTCATCTGGAATTGCAAATTTTGAGCCCTTATTTTTTTTCTTGGATGTTGACTTGCTTTGCTTGTCTTTCGACACAATCTTTTCGCCTCCATCTTTTCCTTTAGACTTCTTGTGTTCTTCGCTCCGCTTAGATTTTTTCTTTCTTTCACCACCATCTATATTTTCTTTGTTCTGGGGTCCATATATGTTGTTTCATTTTTTTTGTCTCACTCCATATACTAGGAGATATGATTAGTCGGAATAATATTTAAATAATTATATTTTTAACTTAAATGATTTTTTCAACTATTAAAGGTGATAGTACATAGAGTGGTACAAAAAGTGAGATAATAAATGTACTCTCGAATTATACACCTAAAAGTAACATATTAGAAAATAGCTTGGGGAACACGAAACTCGTCCACCAGGCCCCGAGAGTTTCTTCACTTTATATAAAAAAATTAAAATCTTTAATGTAAGTAACTCAGGGTTTTAGAAAAAAAAAGAAACTCAACATTAGTGTTCACCATTTTTCCAAAAATACACTAAAGTGGTTAGTAATTTAAAAGGTGCACCAAGATTGTAATATTTCAGTCAAGGTGCATGTATAATGTAAATTTGTCAGGTATATTGTGTGCCAAGACACAAGTGTATATAATATTGTGTGGGAAAACTTAGGGATCAATGTTTTGTCAATGATATGATTTATGATAGAGCATCATATCGTCATTCAATCCATGTAGTTAACCTCACATAAACATATAAAAGTTTGGTTGTTATTGTATTTAAATTATAGTGTAATATTTGTACATTGACAGTACAAATATTTATATTATTTATCCTTCATTTCAATCTTTTTTTGAAGGGTCAATGATGATTAAAAATAAATAATAAATGATACAATAAAAGTATAAAAAACTCATACATTGTCAATGTATACATTCTTTTCTTTTTAAATTATGTGATATACCAATATCTTATTCACATCAATTATATCTTATCTACTAAAATTGAAAACATACGTAGGCCATCGGATTAACATTATTTTCCTTTTTCTTTCACAAACTTCAGTACACTTTGGAACAAAGATTACCAAAACCAAAGGCTGAAGTTGCAAGTCTTTCTAAAATAAATCTGAATGGAGAAAATTTATGAAACAATAGTCCATGACCCAAAAACTAAGCATCACAAGATCAAATTGTCCAATATTGGCTGAATTTTACGTGTGTGCAATAAAATGGACCCAACTTGAGATATAGAGGGATGAGGTCTCTCTAAAAATGGAAGGTCCACTATAGATATTAAAGTATATTACTATAAACTAAATTCCAATGTAAATTTAAAGATTAAGATACAATTGACCTTTATCATTTATAACATTCAATGGTTCTAATTGGTGTAGAACTCATTTAGAGAGGATGAAAAGTTATCAGTGATAACTACAACCATTAAAAGAAAACTACAAATTTTCCACAAAGTATTGAACATGGAGATATTTTAAAGAGGAACTTTTATGCTAGCATTATGGTCTTACTATATACGTGTGAATATACAGTAAGACATTTTGTTATACAAATCATTCAAGAGGAGGATCACAATTTTGGTTAATTTGATAAAAGATGAAGAATTGAAATGATTTTTCACATCAAGCAAAAAAAAAAGGTAAAAGAAATCTGTTACCAAAAGAAGATTGCCACAAGTCAATAACTTCCAAACATCGTTTTGCGCCTAAAGATTGATCTATCTCATGACCGTAAAGTGAAAAGGTAAAAACATACTAAGCTCATACATAAATAAAAAAAAGGACCCTAATACATGATGCTTCCATCTAGTGAAGCACGGAGAGTCAGATGTATACAACTTTGTCCTTGAAATCGAAAAGACTATTTCCAGGATTTAAATCCAGTAGTAACCTTTATGTTGCGTTCATGCTCATCCTATATCTTATGCATAAATAACCAACAAAACTGAATCAATTTACACAAACTCAGCTAAGAAAAGTCACCTCCAAGATGATCTAACTACCAAACATATCCCCCCCTGAATGCATAGTTGCTACCTTCCTCACCATGCATCTCCATATTGGTCTTGATAAGTATACATCAAATGGTTTCTATTTTAACCATCTACATCACAACCCTTCATCTGGAATTGCAAATTTTGAGCCCTTATTTTTTTTCTTGGATGTTGACTTGCTTTGCTTGTCTTTCGACACAATCTTTTCGCCTCCATCTTTTCCTTTAGACTTCTTGTGTTCTTCGCTCCGCTTAGATTTTTTCTTTCTTTCACCACCATCTATATTTTCTTTGTTCTTGGAAGACTTTTTTCTTTTCAAAGGTGATGCTTCAAGTTCTTCACTAATTATGTTTGTAGTTTGTTCCTTGTTTGGTAGCGAAACTGCTCCGGCTGGAGTTTCTGCTTATATAAAATTAGAGGCGAAGGATAGACTTCAATCACCAAAGACATCATGAAAATAATAAATATATATAAAATTTTAAGTAGCAACACAGAAATATGAGAGAAGCAAAATAAATTAAAAAGCTTGAGAGAAAGCTTTGGAATCATCTCAGAAGTGTATTTTATGACTCTCAAGCCTTCTCTTTTATTTCGATCCATTCAAAAATCCAACTCACAAATGGACCCGAAAACCTTGTGACATTTTGGGGAAGGAGAATTATATCCATCCCTTAAGCCTCTCTTTGGCTCAAGAAAAACCCTATGGGTACCTAGAAAATTTTACAATTAGGTATGAACTAGTACTTTAGCACTTTATTATCAGTGCAGTCTAACATAGAAGTCTTTTATCTGTATTTTACTTTCTAGAACATCTCATGGAATTTGATTATGCAATCGCCGTGAAGCCTAACTATGATGTAGTGTCACGCATGTTGCAGTCAATGACTCCTGGTAGGAATAATCAAAGTTGCAGATTGCAATCATATTAAGAAAGCAAAAGATCATAGTACACCACATTTGATGCAGAAGAATAGATTATACAACAAAAACAAGAAAGAATAGCGGGTCTGGGTACCTGTGGGTCTAGATACCTCATTACCCAAAACCAGACCCATCCAACAGCAGGCCTCAATTACCCGTGGACCCAGACCCGACCCTTGGGAGTATTTTTTGCAGATACCTACAGATTCGAGTACCCATTGCCATCCTTATATCTACCCCACGTGAAACACGCATATTTACAAATTAATTTTTTAATTAAATATTATATATATATATACTTTTTTATTATTTTATAATTATATATTATCAATTTTATTTTTATTTTATAATGAATTTTAGTGATTGAAATATAATAATAAATTAAACATGTATATAAATTTTATTATTATGCAATAATTATTTTATATATTATTACAAAATATATAAATATATACCTAAACTTAAAAACCCATTGGGTATCCACACATACCCGCTATCCGCGTGGGTACCTATAAATGGTAAGTGTGGGCATCGAAAAACACTACTCGCGCCCGCCCCGTTGCAATCCCAAAGGGAGCTAAAAAGCAAGAGGCCAGACCATCAACTACTTTTCCTCATCACAAATTTCAAACGATACTACATTATCTCACTCCCATAAATATCATAAAATTTTGAATAATTCTGCATTTAGCACCATATAAATGCTAATATACTTACTAATTTCTAATTTAAAAGCATATATACCATTTTAGAGCCCTTTACATTGGGACAATAAGCAAGTTTCTAATATTCAAGAATTAATCTATTTTTGCCCCCTTACTAAATTCTACATGTGTCTCATTAAATTGATGAACTTTTAATTTTTAACAGCATTGATAGTGAAAGCTGTATCCCCTACATAATTGTTTGCTTCAAATCCAAGTTTTTGCTGTTTATAAAATTAGTGTGAAGCTATGACACAAGCGAATTACTCCAGGCATCAAGTACCAGTAAACAGCTGACGATCTTCGATGTTTTTCTTCTTTCTTTTTATGTTTAATTGTAGATCTTGAAATACTATATTAAGCAAGAATGAAAAGTACTAACCTTCAACAATGAAGTTGGAGTCAAAACAAGCATGCATAAGAGGCTGCTTGAGGAAAACCTGCAACCAATTAAAATAACAAAAAACTATGATTAGAAGAATATCGAATTATTTAAAAATACTAATTTTACAGACACCTAAGACTGTAAAATCCTTAAATTTCAAGTCCCTTTTGTTTGAAATCCTTAAATTTCAGTCGGGTACTAAAAAAGGTGGCCCAGTGCATAAGGCTTGCACCAATTGGGGTCTAGAAAAGATAGATGTACATAGCTTTACTCCGCACACAGAGAGTCTGTTTCCAGGATTTGAATGTGTGATCTCTTGGTCGCTAAACATTAGCCTTACTGTTATGCCAAGGCAGGCTCACCCTGTAGTTTACAATCGGATACTAATAGAAAAAATCTGAAACTTCAGGATTAGAAGAGAGTAACAGAAATCTGTAACTGAAACTTTTCTTCCAATCTTAGAACGAGCTGATACAATAGGTCACTACATACAAATAGTGCCCTAACCCATGGAACAGATGATGACAGCTGTCAGTAACTAACTTACACTAACAGCAAACTAAACTACACTCACTCAGTATAGTTATATTACTACTCCAATAGGTACATATCCCAACAACATGAACTTCACGAGCATACTGTAAAGACATAGAAAAATGATCGAAAGCCTACAGATGAGAGAAGCTGTCTTGTCTTCGTATCCCAAAGTCGTAGATAGCTGTCCAGTCCTAGAAAAAAGATCATGATATGAACATTAGTGTCATGCATGGAAAACTAAGTTGATCACAAGAACGCCGTAAATTTTTATCAGATTAAGTTATGATGAATCACTATCTATCCAGAAAAAAGAGAGGTAGCATCATATAGAACTGATGAGCTTTGGGAGCAATCACACATAAGGTAAAGAAGGTAACAAGACTTATAAATAGGTAGCATCATATAGAACTGATTTAAGAAACAACTACAGAATAATTTGTGATCCAAATACTGCACCAAGGAACCCTGGCATAATTTAAACAATACAAAACCTACAAAGGGAAAACACAGTCAAACTCCATTTATGTGCCATTTTATCTACCTCCTCCACATACAAGTTATGAATTAATGCTCACCACATGAAGCTATAACAGGTAGCTCAGGGTGCCTGACTATTGATCTGATGCTTCCAGAGCATTTTCCGATAAAACACCCTAGCAATTTTCCTGTAAAAAAAATTATTGGGTGAATAATTATAAAACAAAACTCATTCAAAAGCTCAACTAAAAGAAAATAGAAGCAAAAACATATAAAGTTTGAAATAATCAGACGCTGCAGCTTTAATACAATTGCTTTTGTTGACAACCAATTGCCAAAAATAGTAGCAACACAGCCATTTGAAAAGGCCACTAGTCCAAATGAAGCTTCTCATCATAACTACACTCACATAATTAAACATATTATGAGGGAACTGTTGGCTTGAAAATTCTTAAATTTTAAGACTCCCCCTATCTCTCAATCAGTGAACCAAAACATACTGGAACTGATCATGAGCACTAAGTAGAACCGATATCCTACTCTTTGTTGATATTTCGTAGTCTTGCTTAAGCTAAAAGAGGACAATTTCAGGAATAATTCATCGTTCAGTTTGAGTGGCAGCACTTGCACAACTAAACAATTTTGTCTTACTTCGACTTATACGAAAGTCAAGTACTTTTAAAGCTTGTTTCCACATTTCTAGCTTTCCTTTTAATTCCTCTCTCGATGTAACTAAATGTAAGTGATGTAAAAAGTAAAAAGAACCAAAGAAACATAAAATCAAAGATCGAGATGCATATCCAAGGTAGTTAAAATCGAGATTGTACTTAGGATCGAGAGGATCATCAAAGATCGTAAACATAGGATCATAAGATCCTACTAATATATATAATACTATATATATATATATGGATAGCAAGTCACAAGTCATAATACTAAAGATACACATATCAATAAACATATTATATGAATAACACAAATTCAAGTTATAAAGGTGATACATATCATTATCCATAAATCATAATAACAAAATAACACAACTACACAAGTTCCAAGTAAAAAAAAGGTTTCATAACCACTGTTCATGTTTTAGTTAAGTTTATGAGTTAAAAAAGACATTGGAATTAACATATTGGGTTATGATATGGAAGCAAGTTAAATAATGCTGTAACCACAAATCTGAAATTTATGACAACCTTCCCATGACAATAGGGATACCTGTGCGTATATCAAAAGAAGCCATGTCACCGGACCCGTTCCCTATATAGACTGAATAGCCATCTATATCTGCATCCAGTGCTTTAATTGACGTCTCACGAAAATCAAATGAGAGAACAGGCCTCCGCTGAGCAGATATGTCGTAAAGGCGAACCTGTTCCGAAGACCAAGGTCATAAATTAAAGAGTAGTGGGAAAATCTATAATCAACGAAAGCTGCAGCTGCTAGAGAAATAATAACAGAAACAGCCAATTTTGCCTTTCAGAATTAAAAAATTAACATCACATATACTTTGTGTTAATTATAGAAAAACTTGGAGATCAATGATTTGTCAATGAACATGATTTATGATAGAGCATTATGGCGTTGCTAGATCCATGTAGCCGACCTCACCTAGTGAGATAAAGGTTTGGTTGTTGTTGTATTCTGTGTTATTAATAGAGATCCCATTTGACTGAAAGATCATAACATGAGACTATTCTTTAATAGCATATATAATTATGAATGATAGTATAATATTTATTTTTTAAGATAGGAATGGGCAAAATAAGAAAAGTGAGGAGGGAAAATAGGTTGTGACAATTTACAAATCTCAAATCATTACATTTATTTTTTAAATTTTTAAACATTTTATTTTTTACTGAATTATTTTAAATATAATTGGAGCTTTTTTGGAAGAGGTGAACATTGAGAACTACTTTCCAGTTCAATTTATTATAAAATATAAATGTCAAAGCCAAACTTATCACTTTACGAAGCAAAAACAAACATTCCTTTAGGATACAATATTAACTTGATCACAACCATTTACAAAACACAATATGGGTAATCAATAACAAATAAAGTATTCCTTTCTTCCGGCATAAATATACTTCATGAGAAGTTTTCCTCTTGCAAAATATATTTCTAATTCTATGGAATTACAAGATAAGAGAGCAAGAGTCTTGCCCACCTTGTACAAGGATATCAACAAGGAACATTTCATGTGCTACGAGACAGTAACAATATGTTTACTCTTTCATTTCAGAATTTAAGAAGAATCAGCTCATTAAAATTACCTGATGGCTGTTAGTGCCAGCTACAAATTTTTTATGGTCATCTTTGCTTAGGAATGTAGCCGATGTGAACCAGGTAGGTGTAAATATACCAAGGCTGTTCTTAGGAGGCTGCATAGGTCAAAGGGATTGGTAAATTCAAGCATGGAAAAAATACCAAAAAAGCTACGGTAAAAATAAACTTGGGGAAGATAAATGAATAAGTAGAAAGCTGGAATTTGATGTAACGACTCACAGATTTGGCATTCCAGATCTTAGTGCAGTTGTCAAGATCCCAAATGTTAACTTCAACACCTTTCCTATAGATAATGTTCTTAATCATTATTTCTCATGTCAAATATATAAATAGCAGTAATAGAGTTGGTGTAAATGTTTAGACTGTATAAAAGGTTTGAGGTAAGGGGTCCTCGTTCGTATTTTCTTTTTATTGGCTGTAACATGCTTGTAATTGTTGCACAACCTATCTAGTTCTTATTTTCAGTATTTCTTGAAAATTTTCTTTTTAAGCACCATTTTTTTCGGTAAAGAAAAATTGTATAAAACTGAGCACAAGGAGTATCTGCCCAATACAAAAGAAACGATCAACTAGTGATCTATTTAGAGACTAAAGTAATACAAGGTTTTGGATCTATATACCAATTTGCAAAAGATAAAGAAGTTTAAGTTACAAATGAGGAGAACCAAATCCAAAATCTAGTCTGGATTAAATCGAATAAGTGCACATAGCTCACTTCTTTGTCCAAAAAGATAGCTTCATTCCTCATAATCCAGATTGACCACACAACAACAAACCATAACAGTCTCCAAAGTTTAGCGCCCTTAGCACTTCCAAAGGTACCTTCTATAACAGAAGGCACCTTTGGATTTTCTTTTGCTTTGTAAAAATCATGAAGCAAAAAAATCCCATAGGAATTGAAGTAAATAAATTCAAACATGAAATACTAATGATACTTTTTCATGCAGGCCATCCATAATGTCACTAGATATAGAAAACATCGGTCAAATTGTCAAGCTTTAAAGCCAAAGCATTCATTCACATAACCAAACAGTCCATAGTTGCACAAAGTGTAGACTGTGCAGGCCATGTAAGGCTTCATGTCTGAAACATTATGTAACATGTTTCAGAAGCTCCAAAGCTAATGATTATTTGTTTTTACAGTTTAGAAAGTGAAGTTTCAGGTTTAAGAGGGTTGTACTCAGAATTATCAGATGCAGCAGGTTTGTCCAAATATTCTTGTTTGCAGACTTACTATCAGGGTCTTGAGTAAAGGAATGCAAGCTATATGGTAAAAGCTCAATGATTTATCATGAAGTTTGTGCCACTACATATATTATAGAAGACATTCTTTTAAATAAGTATTTCTATGGCTATGTTAACCATAATTTTAAGTGATTAGATCAGACTAATCTTCAAATTAGAACAATTGTTAATTTTAGTTTAATGTCTTTTCCACTTCCAATTCCCATTTTTAGCATGTTAAGTGAATTATGTTATACTTTGTTCCTCTCATTTCTATTCATAAAGCGCTCATTTATCAAAGTTAAATAAAAAAGTTATTGAAACAGTTCAATCTTGAACAGTGAATGCTCATTTGCATTCAACTTATTTTCAAGTTCCTATGCCATGCTTTTGTCAATTGTAAACACTTACCCGCCAAATAAAGCAAATTTCTCACTTGTGTCCACCTTGCAACACAAGATGTTACCACCAGAACAAACGTTCCAGGATTTTGAAGAATCGTTGCAGGGAGATTCTGTTGATAAATCAGTAAATTCAATGGACCTTATGCTTGCATTTCCTTTGGATGTGCATGTGAGTAAAGTACAGGACCTAAAAACGAATAGGAAACGAAAAATATATTGAAAGGGCACAAATACCAAATGTATTAATTTCCAACACAACACATAAATTCATATATATATATATATATATATATATATAGCATTTGACAAGAGATGCAACCAAAAAACATGAAAATTGAAGAAATATTCAAATATCCATGTCTATGCTTTGACTTGAGCACTATTTTCCCCACGCACCCCCAAACCTCTTTACACTTTACCCATTAGCAAAGTACTGACACTGTGTCAATCAACTACTGTTAAAATTACAATGTTTAGGTAGAGAAGAAAGAAAGAAAAGAAAGATGGCAACAAAATATAGTAACACTAATTGAGAATAATCTAAGACTTAAGAATAAAAGTACAAAAAAGAGATTTATGGATTGCTTCAGTGAGAATAATCTACATGATTGATAGATATGAAACAATACCCTAACCTAATACTGTTATGTAGGTCAAATACTAGTACAAGCTAAAGGCCAAACCAATTAACAATGAGATTGACAACCCAAATATTCTAACAACTACCAAGTAGGATTACAAGCAAGACTAATCCTACAAAACAATCTAAAACTAAGACAAAAGTTTCAATAACAGTGAGTTGCATGCACACATTGGCGTAAAAAAAACCAAAACATTTAAATTTTCATAAAAAAAATCACTGTGGTTATGACTCTTCAAGTATATCAATTGTTGGGCACAAAACCAGAATAGAACAAGGAAAGGAATGAAAGACAAATTAAGCTGTCAAACAGCAGTGGTTTATACTTTTTATACCTGGAAGCTACCTCCAAATCTTGTTTTTCAAATAAATGCAAACCAACAACATTATTTTCTTCAGACTGAAGATCTGTACTATTGGCATTCGAAATTATGGCCTGAAGATCTCCATTTATAGGGCTCATAACCTCAACCTGTAAAATATATATAGATTGAAGTACTTCAATATTTAATAACAAATAATGAAAACCAATCTATCTAGAACCATCAATAAAACTGCAAACTTACTTGGCCATTTTTCCTTGCTACAGCCATTAACTGAAAAGCCATAAAAAGATAAGTAAATCATAAGAATCATATTTTTCCATTTAATTGTCCCACCCTCACCCCCAAAAATAAGAAAAAGAACCTTACTACCGAATACAAAATCCAACTAGTCTTAAGTCTGAACAATTTAAATCACATTGTTTGGCATTATAGAAGTCCAAGCCCAGAAATTGAGCAATGCCAACCAAACTATTTTCAATTTGAAGTGTATCTTGAAGCAAAAACGCATTAGAAATATAATGGTGATAGAAGACATCTCAATAATCCATATTCCAAAATAATACGTGACCAATTTTTAATCCAACAGATGATACTTAGGCTCTAACAGAGGCTTATATAACGTAAATCAAGCATAAAAACAAAATCTAAGCCATCCATTAAACCAAGCTGCCTAAAGACCATAAAACCAATGCAAACAATTTATTCCATCGCTAACAGTGAGAATGCCTATGACTAAAAAGGAGAAACTAAATATTAAAAACTAGTTAAACTGACACTGCAACTTCATTAACAAACATGTATTGGGTGGGAACATCACAATTTTTTTGCATAATTTTCCCTCTATTCTAATTTAAAATTTTACACTTCATCTCTAAATATTCTAGGGATGAAGACTTATACGATGTATACATTATACTGTCAGGTCTTATCAATCAGACCTTATACTAATACTATCAACTCTTATATTATCAAACCTATTCAATGAAGTTACCCACAGTTTAAGCTTCACTCAAATTGAGTTACTCAATAGCCTTTATATTTTTTGGTACTACTAAGGGTATCCCCTCACTCTTTTTGGGTAAGGAACTAATCTCTTTCGGGGTGTATGGCTGTGCTAGATCCATGTAGCCGACCTCACCTAGTGAGATAAAGGTTTGGTTGTTGTTGTATTCTGTGTTATTAATAGAGATCCCATTTGACTGAAAGATCATAACATGAGACTATTCTTTAATAGCATATATAATTATGAATGATAGTATAATATTTATTTTTTAAGATAGGAATGGGCAAAATAAGAAAAGTGAGGAGGGAAAATAGGTTGTGACAATTTACAAATCTCAAATCATTACATTTATTTTTTAAATTTTTAAACATTTTATTTTTTACTGAATTATTTTAAATATAATTGGAGCTTTTTTGGAAGAGGTGAACATTGAGAACTACTTTCCAGTTCAATTTATTATAAAATATAAATGTCAAAGCCAAACTTATCACTTTACGAAGCAAAAACAAACATTCCTTTAGGATACAATATTAACTTGATCACAACCATTTACAAAACACAATATGGGTAATCAATAACAAATAAAGTATTCCTTTCTTCCGGCATAAATATACTTCATGAGAAGTTTTCCTCTTGCAAAATATATTTCTAATTCTATGGAATTACAAGATAAGAGAGCAAGAGTCTTGCCCACCTTGTACAAGGATATCAACAAGGAACATTTCATGTGCTACGAGACAGTAACAATATGTTTACTCTTTCATTTCAGAATTTAAGAAGAATCAGCTCATTAAAATTACCTGATGGCTGTTAGTGCCAGCTACAAATTTTTTATGGTCATCTTTGCTTAGGAATGTAGCCGATGTGAACCAGGTAGGTGTAAATATACCAAGGCTGTTCTTAGGAGGCTGCATAGGTCAAAGGGATTGGTAAATTCAAGCATGGAAAAAATACCAAAAAAGCTACGGTAAAAATAAACTTGGGGAAGATAAATGAATAAGTAGAAAGCTGGAATTTGATGTAACGACTCACAGATTTGGCATTCCAGATCTTAGTGCAGTTGTCAAGATCCCAAATGTTAACTTCAACACCTTTCCTATAGATAATGTTCTTAATCATTATTTCTCATGTCAAATATATAAATAGCAGTAATAGAGTTGGTGTAAATGTTTAGACTGTATAAAAGGTTTGAGGTAAGGGGTCCTCGTTCGTATTTTCTTTTTATTGGCTGTAACATGCTTGTAATTGTTGCACAACCTATCTAGTTCTTATTTTCAGTATTTCTTGAAAATTTTCTTTTTAAGCACCATTTTTTTCGGTAAAGAAAAATTGTATAAAACTGAGCACAAGGAGTATCTGCCCAATACAAAAGAAACGATCAACTAGTGATCTATTTAGAGACTAAAGTAATACAAGGTTTTGGATCTATATACCAATTTGCAAAAGATAAAGAAGTTTAAGTTACAAATGAGGAGAACCAAATCCAAAATCTAGTCTGGATTAAATCGAATAAGTGCACATAGCTCACTTCTTTGTCCAAAAAGATAGCTTCATTCCTCATAATCCAGATTGACCACACAACAACAAACCATAACAGTCTCCAAAGTTTAGCGCCCTTAGCACTTCCAAAGGTACCTTCTATAACAGAAGGCACCTTTGGATTTTCTTTTGCTTTGTAAAAATCATGAAGCAAAAAAATCCCATAGGAATTGAAGTAAATAAATTCAAACATGAAATACTAATGATACTTTTTCATGCAGGCCATCCATAATGTCACTAGATATAGAAAACATCGGTCAAATTGTCAAGCTTTAAAGCCAAAGCATTCATTCACATAACCAAACAGTCCATAGTTGCACAAAGTGTAGACTGTGCAGGCCATGTAAGGCTTCATGTCTGAAACATTATGTAACATGTTTCAGAAGCTCCAAAGCTAATGATTATTTGTTTTTACAGTTTAGAAAGTGAAGTTTCAGGTTTAAGAGGGTTGTACTCAGAATTATCAGATGCAGCAGGTTTGTCCAAATATTCTTGTTTGCAGACTTACTATCAGGGTCTTGAGTAAAGGAATGCAAGCTATATGGTAAAAGCTCAATGATTTATCATGAAGTTTGTGCCACTACATATATTATAGAAGACATTCTTTTAAATAAGTATTTCTATGGCTATGTTAACCATAATTTTAAGTGATTAGATCAGACTAATCTTCAAATTAGAACAATTGTTAATTTTAGTTTAATGTCTTTTCCACTTCCAATTCCCATTTTTAGCATGTTAAGTGAATTATGTTATACTTTGTTCCTCTCATTTCTATTCATAAAGCGCTCATTTATCAAAGTTAAATAAAAAAGTTATTGAAACAGTTCAATCTTGAACAGTGAATGCTCATTTGCATTCAACTTATTTTCAAGTTCCTATGCCATGCTTTTGTCAATTGTAAACACTTACCCGCCAAATAAAGCAAATTTCTCACTTGTGTCCACCTTGCAACACAAGATGTTACCACCAGAACAAACGTTCCAGGATTTTGAAGAATCGTTGCAGGGAGATTCTGTTGATAAATCAGTAAATTCAATGGACCTTATGCTTGCATTTCCTTTGGATGTGCATGTGAGTAAAGTACAGGACCTAAAAACGAATAGGAAACGAAAAATATATTGAAAGGGCACAAATACCAAATGTATTAATTTCCAACACAACACATAAATTCATATATATATATATATATATATATATATAGCATTTGACAAGAGATGCAACCAAAAAACATGAAAATTGAAGAAATATTCAAATATCCATGTCTATGCTTTGACTTGAGCACTATTTTCCCCACGCACCCCCAAACCTCTTTACACTTTACCCATTAGCAAAGTACTGACACTGTGTCAATCAACTACTGTTAAAATTACAATGTTTAGGTAGAGAAGAAAGAAAGAAAAGAAAGATGGCAACAAAATATAGTAACACTAATTGAGAATAATCTAAGACTTAAGAATAAAAGTACAAAAAAGAGATTTATGGATTGCTTCAGTGAGAATAATCTACATGATTGATAGATATGAAACAATACCCTAACCTAATACTGTTATGTAGGTCAAATACTAGTACAAGCTAAAGGCCAAACCAATTAACAATGAGATTGACAACCCAAATATTCTAACAACTACCAAGTAGGATTACAAGCAAGACTAATCCTACAAAACAATCTAAAACTAAGACAAAAGTTTCAATAACAGTGAGTTGCATGCACACATTGGCGTAAAAAAAACCAAAACATTTAAATTTTCATAAAAAAAATCACTGTGGTTATGACTCTTCAAGTATATCAATTGTTGGGCACAAAACCAGAATAGAACAAGGAAAGGAATGAAAGACAAATTAAGCTGTCAAACAGCAGTGGTTTATACTTTTTATACCTGGAAGCTACCTCCAAATCTTGTTTTTCAAATAAATGCAAACCAACAACATTATTTTCTTCAGACTGAAGATCTGTACTATTGGCATTCGAAATTATGGCCTGAAGATCTCCATTTATAGGGCTCATAACCTCAACCTGTAAAATATATATAGATTGAAGTACTTCAATATTTAATAACAAATAATGAAAACCAATCTATCTAGAACCATCAATAAAACTGCAAACTTACTTGGCCATTTTTCCTTGCTACAGCCATTAACTGAAAAGCCATAAAAAGATAAGTAAATCATAAGAATCATATTTTTCCATTTAATTGTCCCACCCTCACCCCCAAAAATAAGAAAAAGAACCTTACTACCGAATACAAAATCCAACTAGTCTTAAGTCTGAACAATTTAAATCACATTGTTTGGCATTATAGAAGTCCAAGCCCAGAAATTGAGCAATGCCAACCAAACTATTTTCAATTTGAAGTGTATCTTGAAGCAAAAACGCATTAGAAATATAATGGTGATAGAAGACATCTCAATAATCCATATTCCAAAATAATACGTGACCAATTTTTAATCCAACAGATGATACTTAGGCTCTAACAGAGGCTTATATAACGTAAATCAAGCATAAAAACAAAATCTAAGCCATCCATTAAACCAAGCTGCCTAAAGACCATAAAACCAATGCAAACAATTTATTCCATCGCTAACAGTGAGAATGCCTATGACTAAAAAGGAGAAACTAAATATTAAAAACTAGTTAAACTGACACTGCAACTTCATTAACAAACATGTATTGGGTGGGAACATCACAATTTTTTTGCATAATTTTCCCTCTATTCTAATTTAAAATTTTACACTTCATCTCTAAATATTCTAGGGATGAAGACTTATACGATGTATACATTATACTGTCAGGTCTTATCAATCAGACCTTATACTAATACTATCAACTCTTATATTATCAAACCTATTCAATGAAGTTACCCACAGTTTAAGCTTCACTCAAATTGAGTTACTCAATAGCCTTTATATTTTTTGGTACTACTAAGGGTATCCCCTCACTCTTTTTGGGTAAGGAACTAATCTCTTTCGGGGTGTATGGCTGTCCCTCCCAACAAGTGTCGCTCCCAGGAATCGAACCCTTGACCTTTTGGTCATTCCAGAAATCGAACCCTTGACCCAATAGTGAGAAAAGCCTTTATTTTCATTTTGCATTCACATTTAAAAAAAACATGCAACAATGAGCTGGTCTTGACCGACATGATTTACTAAACATCTTAGTTTGACATTAAAAACAAATAAAAAGGTTAACAAGGGAGAAGAAAGAAAAAAACTAGCAGCTACCTGGGAAATAATAGGGTTGCTGAAAGTTTATAAGTTAAGAGTGCAAAACTAGGAGCTGCTAAGCTAGCTGATTGAATCAGAATTGACTAGTGAAATTAGTTAATAAGTGGAAAATGTAATAAGCCTCTAGCTTATATGTCATAAGCTATCTCAAGTAGCTTATCAAATATGGACTTACAAGCTAGTAACATATTAAATAAACATCATTGAAGTGTTCTAAATTGCACACTGTAGCCACAACTATGACAACAATATTGCAATTTTGGGAATTTCCACAACGACATCGCAAAGACAATTGTGGTCGCATCACCTACATTTTCCCACAATTTCGATAAACACAACATGATCACAACTTAAAACAATGCTCATTGTCAAACACAAGAAACTTATTATTGTTCAAATAATCTAGTCGACTAGCTAGCTTATCAATTACCTGATGGCCTTACGAAACAGATTCGTACTTAAACAATAACAAACGCTACCCAGAAAATAAAAAAATGTTTTTTCTACAGATAAAAGATACCCTTTTGGCAAAAGAAGGCATACCGGTTGGGTTTTACGATCAATCATTGAAACAGCCATGATAGACTTGGATGAATCAGGTTCACCCCATCTCTCTACTATCTTTGGAACTCCTCCATGTTGCTTATCACGTGCTTCCACAACTTAACAACACAAAATAAACAAAAGTTAATAAAATCCATATGATAAAACACTACAACAACAACCAAGTCTTTATCACACTTAGTAAAGTCGGCTACATAGATCAAACAAGCTATAATACTAGTTGAGAAAGCATTGATATAAGTTTTTCTTATTCCCCTATGATTTTTCTTGTTCTCTCTTCCTTCGGGAAGAGGATTCGGTTCCATTTGATCTACTCTCCTCAAGCACCTTCTAACAGCTTTCTCCACATGTACAAACCAACTCACACACACGATTCTACCATCTTTTTAAATAAGGAGTTACTCCAACTTAGTTTCTACGTAATGCATTCATTTCTAATCTTAGCTTGTCTAACGTGTCGAGACATCCAACACAACATTCCCATATATATATATATTCCATGATGTCTATTCTCTCAGTAAACATTATATCATACAACATTCAGTCTCAAATAACATTGCATGTCTTATACCTTTGATGAGACCAAGAGTGTCAAAGGTTAGAACACGAAGGGGAGGGCAACCAGGGCACTCAACAGTGGTGGTACGAGGCATATTTAAACAATAACACCAAACTGAACACAACAGAGAAGAGAGAAGAAAGAAGAAAGAAGAAGAAGAAGAAGGAGAAGATAACAGTGAAGGTTTTGCTATGGTGTGTTTGGATTTTGGAGGATAAAAAAATGTACGCAACAATAAAAATAAGAGAAATCAAGGAAAGGGGTTGGGAATTGGGATTAGCGGCGGGCTAGACCTAATTCAAGGTGGAGTTTTTGCAAATAAAGAGAATCAATTTTGAGAAAAAAGATTATATATTTTGTAAATTTTTATATTATCATTATTTATCATTTATTTTTAATTATTATTAACTGTTAAAAAAATATTCTAAATAAACAGTAGTTAATGTAATGAATGTATATACATTTTTACAACATTAATACACTCATCAATTTTAATACTAAATCAAATTTTATATTAGATTGTATATTGAATTTGTAAAATTAGGAATTTGAATTCATTTTTAATAAGAAAATCAATTATATATCATGTAAGAGTTTTATATACTATCAATATATCACTAGCCATTCATTTTTAACCATAACCTACTCTTCAAAAAATATAATATAAATAGATGATGAATAATATATTGATTATATATATAAAAATTATTGACAATACATAAATACTAAACAATTTTTTTAATACTAAATCTAATTAAATTGTGGTAGGACATATCATATTGTTATATTTATTGTACTTTCCAATGACATGTCTGCTTCCTTAAAAAAATAACCCAAATACTTGCTTGAAATTATTATTATTTTCTTAGTATATAGTTAATTATAGTATTTTTATTCCTCTTATTTTTTACTACTAATTACATTAGATAGTTTTTTCAAAAATAAAATTTAGGTTAGAACACTTTATCATATTTTATTATATCACAAATTTAAACTTAAAAGAAGTTTATTGAAACCATTGTCCATTAGGGTCAAGCATATATGGACATGCCCATTTTTATTGGGGGACATGATATGAAATTTTTTTTCCTTCATTCTAAAGTGTCTATTTAACAAGTCTTATTCATTCATAGATATTTCAAACGGGTAGTCCCGATAAGTATTATTAGATAAGTTATTGAACATAAAATATGCAAATGTATATGTATTTTTTCAAATGTGAAAAAATATGTTTCATTTGTTATATATGTATTTGTATATAAAATATGAGACATTACTATTATTTTCTTATTATATTTGATAAAAGAGTTTTTTATATTGTTAATTTATCATCCACCATTCAATTTTAATCATTATTGACTTTAAAAAAAAACAATTCAAATGAATGGTGGATGATGCATTGACTGTGTCACTCCGCCAAATATCATAATTAACAATGGTCATTTAATAGTGCAATTTTGAACGACGCTGTTGAAAACGAGGCTGAAGAACATCAATAGTGCATACTAAAGCAAGCGCTGTCAATGTGGGTAACTTCAACAGCGCATTCTTGAAATAATGTTGTTGAACATCAGTAATGTTAGTGTTGACTTGAATGAGTTATGTTTAACAACGTATGTGATAGAAAGCGTTGTTAATATTCATCAATTCCATAGCGCATCATTGAATAAGCGTTATTGAAAATGACAATGTAACAACGCTTTCTTAATTATGTGCTATTGATTGTATACGACTTTTTAAGTGTTAGAGATATTAATGGTTGAGTGATTATACGTCTCTTCATGTCTTGAAATATTAATGGTTGAGTGATTTTGTGTCTTTTCGTCTATTGAAATATTAATGGTTGAGTGGTTATGTGTCTCTTCGTGTCTTGAAATATTAATGGTTGAGTGGTTTTGTGTCTTTTCGTCTATTAAAATATTAATGGTTGAGTGGTTATGCGTCTCTTTGTTTCTTGAAATATTAATGGCTGCTCATCTATAAATATTGTGGTTCACTCCATGTTCTATTTCATCAGTAAAAGTATGTGTTTCTATAGAAGTATGTTCATGTTCTGCTTTATATATTTTCTTTTGCCTCCTTCATATTATCTCCTTTTATAATTTGTCATGGCATCTAAGGAGATGAAGATAGGAGGAAGAAAATAAAAGTAACCAAAAAGAGAAAAATACAAGGCAAAAAGAAAACGAGAAGTTTTATTAAAAGGAAAAGAAAAAAGGTCGACTGTAGATCTCAACAACTTGAAGTGTTAAAAGTGCTAAAGTTGTACTGTTGAGAATCCTATATTAGAATCATGTCAAGGATGTCTTTAACATCTTTTGATTTGACAAAAGGACCCAGATTTCAGAAGGAAAGTGGTTGTTATACGATATTTGCATGAGATGGAGAATTAATATGCAAATCATTGAGTTCCTTCATCTACCAAATCATCCAGCTCATTAATTTCCTGATTGTAATCTAACAAATCATTTAATTTATTATCAAAATCTTGTCAATGGGGTCTTTAACATATTTTGATTTGGTAGACTTAGGTTGCACTCCTCTTAGATGTGACAATACTAGTCCTATAAACCTCACAATGAATCCAATTATGTATTCTAGAACGAAACACATAGATGTAAGACATCACTTCCTTAGGGACCATGTCCAAAAGAAAGATATGAATATAAAATTTGTTGATAATCATAATCAACTAGCAGATATTTTCACTAAACCCTTGGCTAAAGAAGTTTTTTACAAAATTAGACGAGAATTAGACATTCTTGATGAAGCTTACCTATCTTAACATGATTAAACGATTATATGTGTGTTTCATTATGTTTATCTCATGCCTACTTATACTTAAAAGTATTTATTTATGTTTAAAAATTTCAATTTTGGGTTAAAAATCATTCTCATAGCATAAATTTGCCTAAAAATAAGTTTTTATGGGGTCAGTGATCAATTACACTGAAGAGTAACCGATTATAGGTTAAACAGCGTGTTTGAGTAACCAATTAATGAATGTTGTTGTTTGAAAAATTTAAATTTTTTAATTTGAGTAACCGATTACTCAAAAGTGAGTAACCGATTACACTGTGCTGTCATATATGTATTTTTTCTGCATTTAAAAAAAAATCAAACTCATCTTCTTCATCAACTCGTGTTCTCTCTTGCTCAACCATCTCAAACCCTCAAATCTTTGTTTTTAATCTGTTTTGGGTGATTTTTGTGTTTATTCATATCATATTTTCAATTCTAAACATTTCTACACCATTATTTTCGTGTTTAGTGGCCTATCAAAACCCCCCAAATCTCTGAAACCCAAAAACCTAAAAACTCAAAAACCTCAATCCATGGAACTTCAAAAGAACCAAGGAACTTCATCTTTGGAGTCTAACCCTCTAGATTTGACAAGACTTCTTGCTAATGATGAGCAATGTAAAATCTTTGAGGAGCACTTTCATGGTCGAGTTATTTTTACTCTGAAATACGGTAATGTAGGGAATTTTGAATTTGAAAATTTTCTTTTTCCTTATTTTTTTGCGGCAACAAAATCTTTTGACTTTTGCTGTGAAACAAACGTCATTTATCCTGAACTTGTTCGAGTATTTTACTATAACATGAACTTTCAGAAAAATCGTCTTACTTCCTATGTGAAAGAAAAAGACATTATTTTGGATTTAAAAACTTTTAGTTCATTATTCTGTAACATACCCAATCAAGGTAGCATAACAAGTTTCGGCCTTGTATGTGAATGTGATAACTATGATCGAAAGTATTTCTACCATTCTATGTGTAGAATTTCTAAAGAGGAAATATGCGTAAGCAACAGTGCTTTGGTGAGACTGTTAAAAATAGAGATATCATATCTGCTGGGCATCTCAAACTTGAAGATCGTTTGCTTCATTATTTTCTGAGCTATGTCATTTTATCAAAATTTTCAAACCATTCTCAAATTAGTGACATAGAACTCCAATTGATGTACGCTGTGAAGTATAACATTGTTAAGTGCCAAAAATTAGTAAATTTGTACATGATTTGTGGGGCACTTAGTATGCATTTATGTTATAATTGTATACAATTCCTGATAACTTAGTTAATTGTGCTTTATCTGGGAATTTATTGCGTTTTTGTTGTTTCAGGTTAATAAATAAAGAAAAGAGGAGAAGAAAAGAAGAAAGATGAAGATTCTGAAGAGTGCATGTCTCGCTTAAGCGAGAAAAGAGTCGCTCCAGCGACAACTAAGAGAAAGGCAACAAAATACCTGATGCTTCTCGCTCAAGCGACGGATCTTCGCTCAAGCGAGGCGTCCTAGCTCAAGCGAGGTAGTTGGCGGTAATTCATCAATTGCCTCTGTTGCTCGTCGCTCAAGCGAGGAGCTCAAGCCTGGGAATCTCTTGGATCCTCGCCCAAGCGAAATATCTAGCTTGGAAGAGAGTATGGATGTTGGAGATAGAAGTAGCGGTTTCAGAATGGGAAAAGGCAGTCAGTCATTGGAAAAAAGAGATCTGGACGAAAAAATACACAGGAGAAAAGATAGAAATCGTGGAAACGATTCTATTACTCATTTTTCGTATTAGTTCATGATTTAGGCATTATAATGGCGAGAATGAGTGGCTAGTTCTTCATAGTTGGGAATCGAAATGTAATCTTCTTAAACTTTTGTACTCCTGGATTCAATTCTGTATTAATGTTATTTGATTTTGGAAAGTTGTTCCATATTTATTGCATGATTTCAATTAAATACTGAATTCATGATTTAAGGTTCAAGTTTAACTGGGAAGTTAAACTTGACACTGGATCTGAATTGTCTTTCTTCCTACATAATTGATCCAGGGATGGACAATGATGTAGGAACTGCTTTACATCTGAGTTTAATTTTAGTTAGTCATCCAATTATCTAAGGAATTGGAAGTTGGGTGATAATTTAAGAACATTACATTCAGGGAACTGATGTAATTGATTTATGAAAAATGTATGGCAAAATTCAGTAACTTCACAGGTTGTTAAGAATTGAATCTATGGATGTATAAAGGGAAAGAATGATGAAGTTTCGATCCCGACTATATTATTTTTATTGTTAGAAATCGTTTAGTCAAGTTATTATTATTTAAAACCAATGCAAATTTATCAACCAAAATTTGTATATAAATGTTCAATTGATTCTTGTAGGAAATAGCATAAATCCACTCCGCTCCCTGAGGACGATAATCTGGTACCTTACCGGACTTTATTACTTGTGCGATACGGTACACTTGCCGTTACAAAAAAATAACTAACATATACATATACATATTTCATATCTTGATGCACTAACACTGCCATTTTCACTCTATAATTTAATGTATATGCAATTTTCATAACCAATATTCTTGAATATTTCGGTGTTTCTACTAATGGTGAAACCAAGGTTGCTCTAAATCTTCACGAAAGCAAGATTGATATGGAAGTTGTTCACAAAATGGGTTTCTCCATAGATTCTATTGACTGTCGCACTTATAAGCATTGATGTGATAGACCCAATGCATCTGGTGATCAACTAGAACCTACCAATCCTAACCCTCCTGAACCTCAACCTTCTGAGTTTCATGCTCAATCTTCCTCATCTGCTTTCATGCCTTTAAATCAGATGATTATGGATGAGTTAATTTCTCTTCGAGGCTACATCACTAACCGGATGGATGTTTTTTATACTTAGAATCAACAAATCCAGATTGAACTTCATCGTCTATCTTCTAAGCTGAGTAGCATGGACGTTGATGAAGACAACTCTAAGTCTGAGTCTTAGATTGTGTCTAGGATTTCTACTTTGTTTTAATGCATACTACAGAACAATTTACTTCTTTTTTTTATGGTTGTAATCATTTTATATTGTTGGACAAAATTTGCTTTATGTTGTTTTTGTTGAACATGTATGTCTTATGACATGCATTGCGATATTTATTTTATATCTTATGAATATGTAAGATGTGCATATATATATATATATATATATATATATATATATATATATATATATATATATATATATATATATATATATATATATATATATATATATATTGTGTTGGAAACTCTTGGCTTTTCTACTTTTTGATGAAATCAAAAGGGGGAGAAAAGTTGAGAGAGTGTATTTTCTGTTTAAAATCTTTCAAGCACATAACTCCAAATGAAAGAGGGAGCATACAAAATAGGGGGAGCATACTCAAATCATCTCAACATATCTCAAAATATGTTGCTATCAGAAAACTACACTTTTAAAGAAGATATTGGTTTGTCATCATAAAAAAGGGCGAGATTGTGAAGAAGATCTTTGCTCCTGACCTTGACACGGTTTTGATGAAGACACCAAGATCACCAAACAGAAGAAAATGAAGAATACTTATGGAGACAAAGAAGACAAAGTTTCAAGACAAATTAGTCTAAGTCTAAATAGGTACTTATATCATATACTCTTGATTATACAAAAGTAGTAATGTTCAAAATATTTTAAAAGAAAATTGAAACACTTCAAAATATTCAAAACAATTTTAAAAAATAGTGTGTAACAGGTTACTGTATCTAAGTAACAAGTTATGTGTGTGAGAAAAGAGTTATCTAACTTAAAACTGATGAGAGTAATCCATTACTGTCTTTGAGTAACAAATTACCAATGTTAATGAAGTTGAGTAATCGATTACTCAAGTTGCTATTATCGATTACTCTAATTCGAAATTAAATGATCAGTGGACAGAACGTTTGGGTAATCGGTTACTCACCTGATGTAATCGATTACTGAGTGTTGTTGCATCAAATTTCAGATTTCAAAATGAAAGGTTTTCATCCCAAACAAAATGTCTTCACTCCAATCCATTCCTACCTTTCTTAGAGGCACGATGTGTGATTGGAAAGTCTATATAAAGGCATTTAATCTCACATACAAACACACACAAATTTCATACAAATTTCAAAAGCTCTTACACACATTCTGAAATAATTTTCAGCACTTTTGGTAACAAGTTCTTAAACTTTCAAAGTTAATTTTTCTGAAGTTGCTTAAAGTGAAAGTGTTTCAAGTTTACAAACTTATAAAGAGCATTATTAATAAGTATACAAAAGAGTTGATTGGATTAAAAGTTACATTACTTTCAAAATTGTAAAGGCAATTCCACCGTTGTTGAACATTCTTCATTGTAATTGTAGAATACTTTCTTTCACAAGAGTGTGATAAGAAAGGGCATTAGAATCACTTGGAAATGCGTTTTTCCAAAGATGAATAAAGATTAGGAAGTGTGTAAGGTACATAGAGATCTTAGGGTGCGATATTGTAATTGCAATTCATAGTTCTTAGTGGAAAAATCTTTTGTGCTGCAAGAGTACTAGACGTAGCCTTCAGTGGACAAGAAGGTGAACCAGAATAAAAATCCTTGTGTATTCTCTTCTCCCTTATCTCTTTGATTTTTACTTGCTAATTTTCTACATATATTTTCTGCTGCACATTAACTCTTGATTTTGCTAAAAAAGTGACCATAATTTTAAGTCAACTAATTCACCCCTCCCTCTTAGTTGTAATCTCATTCTTACATATATTCCTTAAAGTCTACCATTTCTTCAACTACATTTTCTGGTTTTCATCTTGTAATTCAATATGGTGCAATTGTAATCCCTCAACTCTTCCATATTTTGTGTAAGCAAGTGTAAGACTAGCCTTAGCTTTACCCTTATCTAACTCAATGTAATTCTCAGGGCCTACTGTCGGTTTCATAGTCAAACTGGGTTTATCATTTGTGTATGACTTTGGAACCTTGTTAGGAAGAACAACACTACAACTTTGATTATTAACTGCTTCATAAAGTTTTGCAACTCCCATTTTTATGAGAATAAAGAGATTCTTTTGTTGCAGTTGCCCCACACTCTATAAACTGTTATGCAACTCTAAGACATAATAAACATCCTGAATGAGATTAGCAATGTCATTAAACACTAGCCTGGCACTACCTTTTTCAGTTACTAACATTCGAGAGTTGTTTCCACATTAATAGAGTATTTGTGTCCTTCTAGCATGCTAAAGAACAAACCTTTGTCTAAACACTATGATTAGAGTACCTGGAATCCAAGAACCATGCATCATTTCTTTTTGCTTCATTTTCTTTTACAGGAGCAATTAGAATGAGCTCTTCTTCATCATCCAATTCTGCAATAATTTGTTTCTTTGTTCCATCTAGGACATTCATATTGAAAATGCCCCAAATTATGACAGTTGAAACACTCCATAGTGTTCCTTGTGAAATTTTGTTAAACTCTTCCACATCCTCTCCCAGAGATCCTCATCTTGCTCTACTACTTTCCACCTTCAGGGCTTGCTCGCCATCTCGATTGACCCTTTTGAAATTTTGTTCATGAACTTCCAGAGAGCTTTAAAGTTCCTCAATGGACATTGTTTTTGTGTCCTTTGACTCCTCAATTGAAACAACTACATATGTGAATTTATTCGTCAACGTGTTAAGAATTTTCTCCACCAATTTCATGTCCAACATAACCTCACCATTGCTTCTCATTTTGTTGGTCACCCCCATCACTCTAGCCAATTACATCGTAATAGTTTCTGCATTTGTCATGTCCATCACCTCAAAATCTCTTCTCAAAGAGTTTAGCATTGACTTTTTCGCACAAGCATTCCCCCCATATTTTCTTTTCAGAGAGTCCAAAATAATCTTGGATGTGCGCCTATCCAAGACTTGTTCAAAGACTGATCTATCAATTGCCCTGAAAAGATAATGCTTGACCTTGTGATCATTGGTTTAGGCTTGTGTAGCAACTCCCACTGTTCTTCAGTAAGCACACTCGTTTCAATTGTTTCCTGGATGCCAATTTCAATCAATGTCCAGAGATCTTTAGCACGAAGAAGAATCTCCATCAAATCACTCTAAAGATCATTATAATAGAGACCATAAAATGGGGAATTTTTTCAGAAAGCTTCCCTTCAATTATCTTTTGTGTTTCTCTCTCTTTCTCACTAAGTTGTGACTTAGGTTTCTTTTATGAGGCCCAGTGGGGGCTCCAAAACCAGTTTGTAGGAATATGGAATGTAAACCACTTAAGGTTTAGAAACTGAAAACTCCATCTATATTGATAGTTAAAACACTATTAAATAGTCAATGCACATAGTAGTAGAAAAGCTATAAAATAGGCCATCCATCCCACCATATATAAAATAAATCAAAAACTACTTCTTAAAGATTAGGACAAATTGAAAAATAAGACTTTAGATTCTCTATTCTCTCTCAACAACTAAAAGCAATAAAAAATACAAAACAACCTATCACTCAGTAAGTCATATTTATTTATATATTATTTTTAAGTTAAAGATCTTATATGTTATTTAATTTTAAAATTTATAACACTTTTATTATCTCTTTTCATTCGTATGACTTTGCTCGGACATGAATGTTAAATCATTATTATTTTTTATTTTTATTAAATTTTGTTTCAATTTAATGTTTAGTTTGAAAGAGATGAAATTAATATTCATAATACTTTGACCATGTGATTTGGTAAAGTAGATTTATTTGAATCAATTTTGATTTGATTGTTGTTTGATGAAATAATAATGATTGGGTCATATGGATGTTACGTGATGCTTGAGGTGATTAGGTCATATGGACTCGCATGAAAATGGTTTCTACTAAGATTCATTAATCACTTTCATGATGATAAACAAGTCTTATATATTTTTTATATAGAAAGTATGTTTTTATGAATTATTTGTGGTTACCACAATGCAAAACTAGCTTATGTATGTCGCCATGAAATATTGTTGAATAATAATATTTGAATACTATTGAGTAATTGAGATAAACATATAATTGCTTTATATACCTATACGTTTTATGTGATATATATAATATATCAAGTTGCTTCCTTACTTTATAGGAATATAGCCTTATGTGACACCTTGCATGTTATTATTTGGGGCATAATAGCTGAGAATAACTATTTTTGTAGGACTATAGAAAGAGAGAAAAAAAAATTCAATTCACATTTTAAAATATATCAAATCATATCAATATTTTCAAATATAACACATTCATGATTCCAAAACTCATATTTTCAACCGTAAATAAATATCTAGCCTCCAATTTAGTGAGAGTAGTAAATACACACTAGAAGATACAAAAAAA
>NC_032016.1:589967-604992 GCF_001865875.1 Lupinus angustifolius | reverse complement strand
AAAAAAATCAACAATCAATTCTCAATTTCTATGTCATCCATCATTCATTTCCCCAAGATCAGTGTTTCCCCTCTGTGTTCCTCTTTTTTTTGTGTGGCTAGCCGTCATAGATTCATTCCGATTCAGGTTGTCCACGTGTGCACGCCATATGTATTTTTTCCTTTTCTATTTTCATTTACTTCTTTTTTAATCATTTTCTATTATAATAATATTAATTATAAAATTATTTTTTCCAAAATAAGTAGAAATATTTAATATGCCCTTTTATAATATAATAAATAGTAAATACCTAAAATTTTAAAATAATAATTAATTAATTAATACATTATAAAAGATATAACAAGGATTAAAATGATAACAACAACTAAGATCATATCTTTCACCGTTCAAGTTTAGATATAGTAGCACATATATGAATTTTACTTCCCTCTCTCCATTGAAGTGGGAAAGAAAGATGATGATAAATGTTGGATTTTTATTTTATCCTTATAAATTAATAAAAATCTTTAAAGATTTGAATAGTGGACATGATCAATATCGTGCTCTCTCTTTCCTTCAGTTGAGACACAGAAGAAGACATTAGGATGCTACTTACCTCTCTCGAGGAGAGGATGCCAAAATACCATTGACACTAGTTCTCCACCCTTAATCTTTATATAATAAAAATAATTTCAACCAACAAAACGTTTTATCCAATAATTATGTAAGTCTTGATTTCCTACTACACATAGGAATACATAGGAGCATAACAAACTCTTATCAAACATAAGGCTAAAATGTATAATTTTAGTCCAGTAATAAATAATAATTAAATAATAAAAGTAAATAAATATTTAAACATACGTAATGTATAGACTTATGCTATTATTGAGGATATCATCTTAGTACAGGTAGATGAGGTGTTAATACCTTCCTTAAATCGCAATCGACTCCTGAACCTCTAAAATCCTGTTCATATAGCAAAACTATAGAAATTGGGCTTAACGGGGGTTTCGTGCATTTTGTCCGAACAAATGTAGTGTCAACTCCAATTTTAGGGACGTAATGGAATCATATCCTTTTCCATTATGAAGAGAGGTCAGGCATGACAGTTGATGAATCCATTAGCGATACTCATAATAGAGTCAAACCCAAAACCATTAATTACATTGATATATATCTATACCACATATATATATATATATATATATATATCCCAAACTAATAAATAATACACTCTAATGTATTTAGTAGCCTTTAGAGATTTTCTAAATATATCAAAGGAAAAAGATTGTTTGCATTCCACACACGATATTATATGCACTTGTGTCAAAACATATGCCCTATACATGGGTATAAGATATTATTATATGATAGGGGAGCCTACACTTTGCCAATGTATATATTGAGTCTCACTTGTATTAGCATGATGGTCCACCAGAATGATCTTAGTATCATGAGTTAGGTGCTTAACAAAGTAATCTCGTATTTCTAACCTATCATATTTGAGTTTTATTTCTTCAACATTGGATTCAGTTTCAAGACCTTTAGAATGAGTCTAGAACACTACTGTATGACTTTGGCCTTAAGATATTCCAAAAACCTTATAGGATGTACCTAGTGTAGGACGTGGGAAGTACACCTTAATTATTTTCTTTGACCATTTTTATTTCTCATCATAAATTTAGACTTCAATCAATTAAATAAAGTGATCTCTCCCATCCAAAGCCTGAGTTATGCATGATATCATTGCATTTGGTATTCCTGAAGAGTGTCGCATTTGCATACAAAAGAAATATGTTTGGGAGGACTGGTCGACATATACCAATCCATAAGATACATCATATTTTGTAACGAATTATATATTGTCCAAAAGAGAGTCCCTAACCCGTAAGGCATGCATCATCATACAGATCATTCATGTATAAGTAAATTTCATCAATTTATACATATATTCATAAAAAATGAGAAAATACATCATTCACTCATTCCTCCACTTATTCATCATTTCCTTCATTTATTCACCCATATACACAACAAGTAAAAAGAAAGTACATCATTCAAACATTCATCCACCTAATTCATCAAAAAGAAAAATAAATGATTCAAACATTATACTTCATGCATTGTTGTATTGTGTATTCTAATATGTTATCTCACCATATCATGTCATTCACCCCTAAAAATCTTCTCATGGATTGTCATAAATATAAAAAATAAAAATAAATCACTTCTCACATCCTCAACCATTTCAAACATAACATTTAATATTTATCTTCATTCATTCTAGACCATATGCATCTTAAATTCCATTTTCCAAGTAGTATCATGCATTCAGAAAAAAGGCAAATTACTTGCATCATGCATCATATCCATAAGAAAATGCATTCTCATTACAATTCATGCATTCTCAAACACACATGTCATACGCTAAACAATAGCATTTCATGCATCGTAGAAGTTATAAGTTGTATTTCATTATCTAAAATATAAAAAACAATGGCTAAAATTCATCAAGTATAGTTAAAACAAATTTCACATAAAGTATTCTATAATGTTCATTAAAAAAACAAGACCTTTTATACGTAGAGAATAAAATGAAAGAAGGCATGTATAACAAAAAATTAGAATTATGAAGAAAAGATTGGTGCTAACTATTACAGTTTTGTCCAATATTTCTATTGTATTAATTTAACTGATCATGTTAATGACTTAATTCAATTACATGTGTATATATAGATATATGAGAAATATTCTATAATTATTTTATACATGTATACACTTTTTATATCATATATTAAATATACTCAAATTATTTTTACAAAAAATTGTCTTTCTCAAATATTAACTATATTACTATATCAAATTGTTTTTTATTTTAGTTTATGGATTGTTGTTTATATGTCAAATTCAAGTTGAAAAAATAGTATCTATTAAACTCGACTCGAATCTTGATATGGACTAATTTTTATTAAGTCGAGAAAATCTATGTTTAACTCGATCCGATTAGTTTTCACTACAAAAAAATAGTGATGGGGTTTTGTAATAGATTAAATATATAAGAGCAAAACTACCTCAATATCTATTTATGAGGAATCAAACACTTTGCCATTCGAATTAATAGACACCACTAACCCACATATTTGAATAAAGTATATATTTATATAGTATGATTTTGGATGGGAGGTTTCAACTATAAGAAGCACCTTCCTCAATTGTATTAATCTTTATGTTCAGTACTAAATAAATGTTCGAAAAACTTCGAAACTAGTTAAGGATTTAAAACAAAATCAGTTAATATAAAAATAATTATGATATTAGTATTTGGGTTATTATGATGAGATGGTAGTTTTTGAATTTATTTTCATTTTCTCAAGCACTAATTGATTTTGACAAGTATTAAACCATTACACAACATAGAGATACAAATCTCACCCAAGTAATTATTTACACTCCTTTACTTTACATAATCATTATGTCAAAGGGTTAACAAAATTTTGTAAGGGTCAACGTGGTTATTTTTAAGGTAAGATCATTTCACGATTGCTGGAGTTGAAGAAGAGATTTTGAAATTCTAAGGCATGCTTTACAATATAGATCACAAGAGAAAATGAACAAAAAAATCTTAAGAAAAATGCCACAGTAATAGCAATACTAATAACATATAGAAGAATCATAAAAAATCTTAAGAAAATTAGTAGTTCCAACTTAGAGATCAACATTTACATCAAGTAACATAAGGAAAAAGAACATGAACAAAAAAAATAAAACAGCAAAAATAAACAAATAAAAATGTGAGTTGCAATTGTTAATCAAAATTTATTAAGGTTGGAATAGAAGTACAATATGTTAAATTGAGATTTCTCAAGGTGCATGAACTAATTGCTTAATATTTTTAGGAGAGCACAATTTGGACCCGTTATAACATTCATTTGCATATATTCTATAATTAGCTTCAGTACCAGGCGCAAAATCAAAATAATAGTACTCTTCTCGATTATCACATAGTGGTTCTCCATCAACATAGCATGACTTAGATATATTTTTGAACCCTGAACATTAATAAATAAAAATGCAAACATTAGAAGGATGTAGTCACATGTGATCTAATTGCAAGACATAAGCACGAGTGAATTATTTTAAAAAATTTAATTGTCACTTACCATATTTTTCTGGGGCATTTTTTATTTCATTGAAAAAGTTGAAAGGATTTGCAGATATGAATGATGAACCTGAGAGCTGGCTTTGCAACTCTTGAAGCTTTTTAGGGAGTTTGTCTGATAATGGTTTAATCTTTTCATTTTTAACTTCGTCACAAAATTTAGAAGGACTACAACCAAGTTGGCCAGAAACAGCAACCACGTATTTTCGTCCTCCAAGATCATATAGTTCCTATAAATTGAAAGGTAAATAAAATAAATAATCAACCATTCATGTTTAGCCTACATATATTTTACTGAAAATTACCTTCAATTTAGAACCCAATTTCTCTAGGAGGAAATCTGCAAATTCTATTGGAGTTTTATTTTGGTATGTTGTACGATTAAAGTAGTTGAGAGCGTAGTCATTGGACCCAATGGATAATAAAAATATGGATTTGGATAAATGATTTTGAACTTCATCTTTGCTTTGAAAATGTTTCGGAAGATCATTTGTCACTGTAGAAGTGAAATATTTAACTTGTACGTCTAATGATAAGCAATCCCCCTTTAGGACAAAATAAAAATAGAGTAAGATACTAGAAATTTTCAAGTTGAATAATAATATACTAAAAATATTTTCTATTTTCTTCTTACATCTCTTGTATCGTTCAAGATTCCACATGCAGCTGATGCATAATTAATTCCTGTGACTACTTTATATCTTTCAGATTCTATGACGCCCAAATATGGAGGTGATAGTGGTAAACCCAACTTATCCGCTACAAAATCAAAATACAAATATTTCATTTCATAACTCAATCAACCTGGATATTAAACTGTAAACTATATCAATTGGTTTATCCCATGACTATTTAATATTCTAGTGCTAAACTTACCAATAAGGTCGGCAAAGGTTTTGCCATTAGTAAACCTGCCTGTGCTTTTATTATTGAAGTCAATGCCATAGGGATACTTATTTGCCTTAGCCATTGTGTTACGATTGTTGTTATTTCCAGAATCTACACTTGAATCCCCAAATACATACATTGCTGGAACAAGGCTCTCTTTACTACTAGCTTTGGTAAAGAAAACTTGGTAGCTCATTAAAAAAGTGACCCAAAAAACTTTAAAACTTGACATTTCTTCTAAGAGATTTAAAGATGGGATACCAAAAAAATAAGATATTTGAAGATGATTAACATTCTTGAATAACCATGAATTTATAGTAAGATAAATTTTTTGTCTCTCTTAGTTGGTAACAACAACGGAAAGACTTAAAACATTATAATTAATTTAAAAATAGAATGATATACAACAATGCGTAACAATATTTTTTTCCTATTTTTTTGTAAAAGATTTACAGCATTACTTATTTGAATCTAAACTTATATTTTTATTTTTCATTTTCTAAAATATAAAAAACAATGGCTAAAATTCATCAAGTATAGTTAAAACAAATTTCACATACAGTATTCTATCATGTTCATTAAAAAAAACAAGACCTTTTATACATAGAGAATAAAATGAAAGAAGGCATGTATAACAAAAAATTAGAATTATGAAGAAAAAATTGGTGCTACCTATTATAGTTTTGTCCACTATTTCTGTTGTATTAATTTAACTGATTATGTTAATGACTTAATTCAGTTATATGTGTATATATAGATATATGAGAAATCTTCTATAATTATTTTATACATGTATACACTTTTTATATCATATATTAAATATATTATATATACTCAAATTATTTTTATAAAATTTGTCTTTCTCAAATATTAACTATATTACTATATCAAATTGTTTTTTATTTTAGTTTATGGATTGTTGTTTATATGTCAAATTCAAGTTGAAAAAATAGTATCTATTAAACTCGACTCGAATCTTGATATGGACTAATTTTTATTAAGTCGAGAAAATCTATGTTTAACTCGATCGGATTAGTTTTCACTACAAGAAAATAGTGATGGGGTTTTGGACAAGATTAAATATATAAGAGCAAAACTACCTCAATATCTATTTATGAGAAATCAAACACTTTGCCATTCGAACTAATAGACACCACTAACCCACATATTTGAATAAAGTATATATTTATATAGTATGATTTTGGATGGGAGGTTTCAACTATAAGAAGCACCTTCCTCAATTGTATTAATCTTTATGTTCAGTACTAAATAAATGTTCGAAAAACTTCGAAACTAGTTAAGGATTTAAAACAAAATCAGTTAATATAAAAATAATTATGATATTAGTATTTGGGTTATTATGATGAGATGGTAGTTTTTGAATTTATTTTCATTTTCTCAAGCACTAATTGATTTTGACAAGTATTAAACCATTACACAACATAGAGATACAAATCTCACCCAAGTAATTATTTACACTCCTTTACTTTACATAATCATTATGTCAAAGGGTTAACAAAATTTTGTAAGGGTCAACGTGGTTATTTTTAAGGTAAGATCATTTCACGATTGCTGGAGTTGAAGAAGAGATTTTGAAATTCTAAGGCATGCTTTACAATATAGATCACAAGAGAAAATGAACAAAAAAATCTTAAGAAAAATGCCACAGTAATAGCAATACTAATAACATATAGAAGAATCATAAAAAATCTTAAGAAAATTAGTAGTTCCAACTTAGAGATCAACATTTACATCAAGTAACATAAGGAAAAAGAACATGAACAAAAAAAATAAAACAGCAAAAATAAACAAATAAAAATGTGAGTTGCAATTGTTAATCAAAATTTATTAAGGTTGGAATAGAAGTACAATATGTTAAATTGAGATTTCTCAAGGTGCATGAACTAATTGCTTAATATTTTTAGGAGAGCACAATTTGGACCCGTTATAACATTCATTTGCATATATTCTATAATTAGCTTCAGTACCAGGCGCAAAATCAAAATCATTGGAGATCTGGGAGGACCTGCCTGAAAGATACTATCAGGGGGACTTTTTCAGAATATCACAACTTTTTCGAGAGATATATACATTCCAACAAGGTAATCTTTCTATAGATGCTTACTACACTCACATAAAGGGATTGTGGCAAGAGATTGATAACTTCAGGCCAATTCCATCATGTTTATGCATAAACAAATGTGTATGTACCCTTGTGCCTACTATTAGAGGCTACAGAAAACAAGATTATGTGATATGTTTTCTCAATGGATTGAGTGATCAATATGAAGGGGTTAGATCTCAGATTATGCTTATGGAACCCCTACCTACTATAGGTAAGGCTTTTAGCTTGCTGATCCAACAAGAGAGGCATATTGATTCACATTTCAGTAATTCTAAAGCCCTGATAAGCAATATGGATAGTATAACTAGAAATTCTAACAATGAGTCTAGAGGAAACTTCAGGAATGACAGAGGAAGAGGAAGACGTAGAGGATCACAGAGTCAAACAGGAAGAAAACAGATGGGATCCTCAAGTGAAAAGAGTTTTAAGAGTTGCACCTTTTGCCATAAAATAGGACACACCATTGACCAATGCTTCAAGAAGCATGGATTTCCACATGGACATTTCAAGAATTTCAATGTCAATAACATCTCAAGCATCCAAGAGCAGAATTATGCTCCTGGTTACCAAAATGAGAACAAAGATCAAATTGTTGATGAAACCACTAATGAATCATCATCAGGGGTCAATATCACCCCACAACAGCATCAAACAATATTATCCATCCTCCAGCAGCAACCTAATTCAAGAGTAGTGCATAATACCAATCACATTACAACACATTCAGTGAATACAAACAATAAAGGTAACACACATTTGCTGAGTTATTTCACTAAATCTACTGATTGGTTGCTTGATACAGGTGCTACTGACCATGTGTGTCACACTCTCACTAATTTCCAGACTTACAAGCAGATAACTCCAATATTTGTCACTTTGCCTAATGGCAACCAAATATCTACTGCAATATCAGGAAGTGTCATGTTCTCTGATTCCCTATATCTTACTGATGTTCTATACATCCCTTCATTTCATTACAACTTAATTTCTATTTCCAGACTTATTAAAGCTTTACCTTGCAAACTGACTTTCTATGAAAATCTTTGTCATATTCAGGATCTCCAGTCTTTGAAGATGATTGGTGCTGCTAAAATGAAGGGAGGCCTATATGCAATGAAGGATTCAGTAAAGATTTTACCTACCCTTGCCAATCAAGGAGATCAAGTCAAGAAAAGTATAAACTCTTTTAGCAATAATGGTACTGTTTTGTGGCATAATAGGTTAGGACATCCCTCACACAATAAAATGAATATTATGAAGAAAATGTTTCCTTTTATCTCTTACAATAAAACTATTGATCCTTGTGATGCTTGTCACTTAGCAAAGCAAAGAAAACTTCCTTATAGTGACAGTACTACAAGATCCCTTAACAATTTTGATTTGATTCATATGGATATATGGGGTCCTTTGTCCACCCCTAGCACTTTTGGGCATAGATATTTTCTGACCATAGTTGATGATAGATCTAGGTTCACATGGCTTTATTTCATGAAGCACAAATCTGAGACTTCACAATTGATCAAAAATTTTGTTTCTTTAGTTTGTACTCAATTTGGAATGAAAATCAAAAGTATAAGGAGTGACAATGGGAAAGAATTTTTGCTGCATGATTTTTATAGTAATCAGGGAATTCAGCATCAAACTTCTTGTGTTGAAACACCCCAACAAAATGGGGTGGTTGAGAGAAAACATCAACACATCCTTAGTGTTGCTAGATCTCTCATTTTTCAGTCCAATATACCTCATTGTCTTTGGAATTTTGCTGTTGCTCATGCTATTCACTTGATAAATTTACAACCTAGTACTTTCTTGTCTAACAAGAGTCCTTATGACATGTTACATGAAAAATTGCCTGATATCTCTAGGCTTAAATGCTTTGGATGCCTCTGTTTTGCTAGCACTCTAACCTCACATAGAAGAAAGCTTGACCATAGGTCAAGAAAATGTGTATTTTTGGGCCTAAAATATGGTACAAAAGGGTATGTGTTGATAGATGTTAATAACCATGAAATATTTTTGTCTAGAAATACTATGTTCTATGAACACATATTCCCTTTCAAAATTGCACAAAATCATTCTGCAAGTTCTGATGGTAACTTGATTAGTATGGGTAGTTCTATCTTTGATATGGATTTGAATAATGATTCTGTCAAAAATAATGAGGGTGTTATGCCTTGCATTAATATGCCTATGCCTGACCTTGATTTTGATAATTGCTCATATAATCCTGTTGAGACTAACATTGATTCAACTCAAGATGATATTGATTCTGCTCCTGATAACAACTTTGTGCCAAGGCAGACCCTTAGGACTAAAATCAGACCTCAGTACCTTCAGGATTACCACTGTGCCTTGGTCACTAAGCCTGATTCAGTTGAAACCAAATCTGCAAAAGTAAGATATCCTCTATCTGATACTCTTTCATATGAAAAGCTTTCTAAAGCTCATAGGCAATTTTCCCTTAGTATATCATCTCATATTGAGCCAACACATTATAATGAGGCTATCAAATATGCCTGTTGGAGAGATGCCATTCAAAAGGAGCTAAAGGCTCTAAATAACAATAACACGTGGGTTATAACTGCCTTACCTAATGACAAGAAAGCCATAGGGTGTAAATGGGTTTTTAAAATAAAGTACAAATCTGATGGATCCATTGAGAGGTATAAGGCAAGATTAGTTGCCAAAGGTTTTACACAAACTGAGGGAATAGACTATATGGAGACTTTTAGCCCTGTAATCAAAATAACCACAATTAGAGCTATTTTATCCATTGCTGCTGTGAACAATTGGCATATACATCAATTAGATGTCAATACAACATTTTTGCATGGAGATTTAAAAGAAAAAGTCTACATGAAAGTACCACCAGGTCTCACTGTTGCTCATCCTAACATGGTTTGTAAGCTTGAAAAATCTCTCTATGGCCTAAAGCAAGCAAGCAGGCAATGGCATGATAAGCTTACAGCTTTCCTTCTGCAATCAGGTTACACTAAATCCATGGCTGATTATTCTCTTTTCATTAAGACTTGTTCCTCTAATTTTACTGCAATTCTTGTATATGTTGATGATCTAATCTTAACTGGTAACAATTTGATGGAGATTGAACTTATGAAAGGTTTGTTAGACACTGAATTTAGCATTAAAGATCTTGGTGAGTTGAAATTTTTTTTAGGAATGGAAATAGCTAGATCTAATAAGGGAATTTTACTATATCAAAGGAAGTACATCCTTGATCTTCTTGAGGAGACAGGGATGCTTGCTTGTAAACCTTGTTCCACTCCAATGGAGTATGGAAGAAAATTGATTCACTCCAAATCTGGATCTGTTTTGGAAGATCCTAGTGTTTACAGAAGATTAATGGGTAAACTATTGTACCTGATCCATACTAGGCCAGATATTAGTTTTGCAGTGGGTCATTTGAGTCAATTTGTTTCATGCCCTACTGATTTACATCTTGATGGAGCCAAGAGAATCCTAAGATATCTCAAAGGATCCATCAGTTTGGGAGTTTTCTTTTCTTCTGTAGGGACAGATTTGAGAGTTAAAGGCTATACTGATTCAGATTGGGGAGGTTGCCCTGATACTAGAAGATCAGTTTCAGGATATTGCTTCTTTCTTGGCAATGCTCTTGTATCTTGGAAAAGCAAGAAGCAGCAGGTGGTATCTAGATCTTCCGCAAAAGCAGAATACAGAGCTATGGCACTAGCTGCTTCTGAGGCACAATGGCTTATGCATCTTCTCCATGATCTTCACATACCACATTCTGAACCTGTAATGCTCTACTGTGATAACCAGTCAGCTCTACACATAGCAGCAAATCCTGTCTTCCATGAGAGGACAAAACATATAGAGATGGATTGTCATTGTGTCAGAGAAAAGGTCCAATCTGGTATTCTTCATCTTCTCTCCATCTCTTCCTCGTCCCAACTTGCAGACATCCTTACTAAGTCCCTATCCCCTGCATTATTTCAAGGTCTTCTTTCCAAGCTTGGTATGTTAGATATACACTTACCAGCTTGTGGGGAGCTCTTGAATATGAAATCCATTGATGATAAGCAGCAACAAGAACTCAAAGCTAATGAGTCAAAAGGGAAAGAAGAAAGTAGTAATATTGTTTGAAGTTTTAGTTTGGTTTATTTTCGGTTGGGCTTTCTGTTTTGGTTTCTAACCACTTCTTTCATAAATAGCTTTCCCTTTCATTGTTGCTGTGATATATTGAAAATTAATTCAAAGAGGCATTGTTCATACTTCTTTCTTTCTCTTCTTTGATCAAGCTTTTCTGGTTCAAGAACAAGATGGGATACCATGTTCTTTAACATGGTATCAGAGCTTGCTCTCTGATTACCTCTTCTTCTGTATTCTAAGAAGCTCCTTCCTCAATTGTATTAATCTTTATGTTCAGTACTAAATAAATGTTCGAAAAACTTAGAAACTAGTTAAGGAATTTAAAACAAAATCAGTTAATATAAAAATAATAATGATATTAGTATTTGGGTTATTTTGACAAGCGTGTCAACCGGCACGGAACAAGCGTGTCAACCGACACTCCGTGCCGGTCACCCGCATTCTTATTTTTTTTAATATAGTATGTATGATCTTCGTATTATATTATTTAAAAGAAACAATTTAAATATAAGAGTGCAGTATATAAACTCAATAAAGAGTGAATATTTAAGAAGATAATATGTGATAGTTGATATGATATACATAAAACTTATGTCAATTTCTCATTTTGTGCCTATTGGGTGGAGAAAGATAGAAGATAGAAATAAGAGAATATGTGGAAGATTAATGATATTAAATTATTAATATAAAAAATGAAAGTAATATGTGGAAGTTTATAGTAGTTATTAAAAATATAAAAGGGTAAGTTTGGAATATAAAAATTATACCATGAGGTAGTTATTACTTGTTTTGCCTTTAATAGTACTAGTGTGTATAGGTACTTCGTGCCTGCCGACGAATATTGTGTGATACTACATATTCAATTTTTATATATTATATATATTTTTTGTTTATGATAATGTTTAATTTAAGGTGAGATATGTGGTTAATTAATGTATTGGTGGTAGTTGCTTAGGATTATATAGTTTTTTTTTTGTAAAAATTAAATAATGTTAAGGGCAATATAGGTAATGAAAATTACACCATGAAGGAAGTTATTTCAAGTTTTGACTTTATATATAGTATAGAAGTATAGATATAGATATAGATGAGATGGTAGTTTTTGAATTTATTTTCATTTTCTCAAGCACTAATTGATTTTGACAAGTATTAAACCATTACACACCATAGAGATACAAATCTCACCCAAGTAATTATTTACACTAATATGTCACGCCCCGATTTTCGGCTGCACGACTTTGTTTAAAGTCGCCACTACATTTTATAATTAAAAATGTAGAAAAATCTTTTAAGCCCATTTACCTTGGGCTTTTGGATTTTTGATATCCAAGTTCGAGAGTCAGTTACAAGGGAGGGAAGGTATTAGCACCCTACCCGCCCGCCTTAAGCGGTACTTGTCATTAAAATATATGACTTTATTATTATTATTACTAAATATTATGATTAATCAATTATTAGGAAGAAAAAATAATTTTTTTTTATTATGCCCCACAAGATTGACCCCGATCCCACGTATCCCTTTTAAGGGAATCAAGGCTTACATAGTTCTTTAGGTAGAAAAAGGTTTGTTGGTTGAGTGTATTTTAATTAAGGAAAATATATTTTTTATTCCAAAATGTATATTTTGCATGCTTACTTATTGATTGAAAAAAAGTTTTTATTTGGTTGTTAATTTTTGTTATTTATTTAATTAAGAAAATAGAATTTAATCGATTTTGAGATTTAAGAGGTTGAAAAGAAGCAGCGTAGCGCGACCTTTCGAAGACAATTTGAAAAGAAAGAGGCCTCCGGAACGATCTTCTCTCCATCTTTGATTAATTTTCAAAATTAATTAATTTATTTTTGAAACATTACTTGTTAATCAAGTAATTTTAGTTATTAACAAAATTTTCAAATTTTTGTTAATAAAGTAATTTTAATTATTTACAAAAAGTAAATGATTATTTAACTGTAAAAAAAAACATAAAAATATTGGTTGATTATTATCTACATAAAAATGATTTTCTTATTTGTTGTTAGTTACTTATTCCATAACTTATTATATTATTAATTGGTTACTGTTAATATTAATTAATGTATAACATAATTAATGAAATTATTTATCAATTATTTAGAAAAAAATAAATTGACCTTTATTTGTTAACAACATTGTATAGTTTAACTAGTAAAAGAAAAAAATAGAATTGGTAAAAAAATGATACCTAATTTCCTTTGGAATGGTAGAAAATGCATTGATGAAATTGGGTTAGTGTGTGGATAACCTGAGAGTTTGTTGGACACGTGGCAGGAGGTGACTGGAAGAAGCTTGAAGACTTGACATGCCTGGACACATGGTGCGTCCTGGCTGGTAGATCTGTAGGGTGAACGGGGTAGAACGTGGTCTCGCTTGTAGGAGATCCATTATTCCTGTGGGTGTGCAGATAAGGTGTGGACGGGTGTAGTGGAGTTGGGACGTGTTTCGCCTTGTGATTGGAGAGAGTGGAGTCAACTTGATGGCAGGAAAAAGTATGCATAATCTATGGCTCTGGATTGCTGTTAAAATAACTGCATAGTGCCAAAAATGCTCTCACCCACATTGGATCTTTCATCTTTGCACTTTCTCTCTCCCAACGTGATATCGCAAACAAAAGGGAACCCCAAAAGAAAAAAAAACTAATTCTAATAACCCGATTTATACTAAACTAATAACCACTTAATTCCCAAACAATTTCAAAACAGAAAATTATTTTGATACCCCACTTCCCCCTTTTTTGTGGGATCTAAACCACCCACCAAGTCATATTTGACTTGGTGCTTTTTTTTTTTGAAAAATCTAATTAAAACCTAATTAAATATATTTTAATCACTTCCTCGCATCTCTGCAATATTTTTATCAAATTTGTTAAACAATCATCAAATGAAAGTCCATAAACAAAAAACTATCCATAAAAACACCCATTATGTTTTCTATAAAATCAGAAAATATTGCAGTCATGTGATCAATGTCAAACATACCTAAATTTCATACACTTTTATGGCACTTATCTTAAGCATAATTGAGAAAAACCAACTTAAAACAATACTTTGTGTATAAAATATCATAATCTTGTATATTTGTATGTGTATTTCGTTTTATGTATTTTTTAGGATTTAGAATGAAGAAAAAAAGAGAAAAAAAGACTCATGGTCAAAAAGGAAAAAAGTCAAAAATCAAGGTGCTCAACTAGACAGCTAAGCGTGGACCAAGCCCTGCTAAGCTGACTTGGACACCAGCCTGACCTGGAACCAGCCTGACCTGGACACCAGCTTAACCTGGACCAAGCTGCTCAAGCAAGCAGCTGAGCGGACTTGCTTGGCTGCTCAGCCAAGGACCAGACTAGTCTTGGAACGGTCAGAATTTAGCTTGACATTGTCAGACACAAGCTTAGCACATGCCCAAGTACTGAACAAGCAGCTTAGCGGTCCAACCAAGCAGCTTAGCGGAGAACCAAACTCCTCACCATATCAGCAAGCACCAGGCCACGTCCCAGTCAGCACAGTCAAAGCTGCTGAACAAGCAGCTTAGCGGTGCAACAGGTGTGATGAGCGGTGTGCACCCAGAATTGACTTAACCATCAAGCAAACCATGAAGCCACCCATGATCTCATCTGAAGTAGTCCACCATAGGCTTTTTAGAAGTAGCTCACAATAGCTGGTTTCATAGCCCACAACTAGCTTTGATGAGTCAAGCATAAGGAGGTGACTAAGCTACTTGATCAAGGGAC
>NC_032016.1:588797-589867 GCF_001865875.1 Lupinus angustifolius | reverse complement strand
GTCCAGCCAAGCAGCTCAGCAGTCCAGAAAGGAATTCTATAAATAGGGATCAATTGTTTCGAGCAAAGAGAACCAATTCCACTTGAAATTAAAAAATCTCTCACTAGAAATTATTTTCTGAAGTCTCTCTTCATTTCTTGTTTTTAAAGCTTTATTTCAAGTAAGTTTGTAATTTTAGTTTAGAATTCAAGAGGAGAAAAGGAGAAGGCAAATGAGATGCAAAAATCAATTTTGTACTCTCATTTGGAACTCAAAAGCATCCAATCCTTGGATGGATGGCTCATGCTCCTAACAATTTCTTTTGAATATGGTTATGTAATTTCTACTTCTTCTTATATTTTAAAAAATTGAATTTTAATCATTCAAGTTGGTGCTTTGGTTAATTTTACTTGTTTGAGAACTTCTGAATGATCTTTTTAGATTGATCACCTAGAAATTGATTTCAAGTTATAAAAATTACTTGTCTCAAACACTTAACAAATAAACTAAGAAGTAGTTGCACTACTTAGTTTATTTGCCAAGTAAAGCATACTTTTCTTAAGATATTATATTCATTACTACTTCAATAATAGGGTAGCGTAGCCAAGATTAGGGTGTGACAACCTAATCTCTTTGTGGACATAATATTGTTTAGTAATAAATATAAGTGATTATCATTCTACCATTTTAGGACATACACTAAAAGGAGGATTTTAGAACTTGGTGTTTGGAGTTAATCAAAGTAAAACATAAGAACTTGTCTAAGTAGTTCAAACTCATAAGAAGTTGAGAAATATTTTCTTTATTCAAAATGATATTGTCTCCTCAAGAATTTGTGATTATGTAGTTTATGTTTCTTGTTAAATTATTTATGTGCAAATCAAACAACAAAACCATCAAAATATGTTTAACCCCTTATTTGTGCATTGACATGTTTATATGATTCATTCTATTAGGCAATTCCTCGTGGTTCAACATAAACCTATACTATACTACAATTGAATCTTGAAAGAAGTGTAAATTGTAAAATAGTAAAGTGTTATCAATAAATTTATTGGTTGAAAACACCTTTTAATATACAAAAGTGATGA
>NC_032016.1:570726-588697 GCF_001865875.1 Lupinus angustifolius | reverse complement strand
AATTTTTTATTCTTTTGTTCTTTATTTATTTATTTGTTTCTAACAACTAACTTTTCATCACTTTTGTACATTAGAATGCTATTAAACTGGTGTTGGAATTTATTCCACAAAACCGAGATGATATTCAAAGGTACTTAATAATTATGTCATAAGAGATTGCTTCGATACCATTATACCGGCGTTAGAATTCTAACAAAGCCGAGATGGGGCAAAGAAGGAATAACTCATTCACATGATTATTAAGAAGTAAGTTGTAACTAGAATATTCTTGAAACCATTATACCGGCGTTGGAATTTATTTCAACAAAGCCCAGATGACGAACAAATAGTAAAACTGAGTTCTCTTACTTAATCAAATAAAAAGAATACACCAAAAATGAGAGAGTATTCTATATTCTTTCGAGAATAATCTTTCAACGTCATACATCTTTGAAAAGTGGTTGGGACATTACATAGCCCAAAAGGCATTCTCTTATAGGCAAAAGTGTTATAAGGACATGTGAAATTAGTTTTCTGTTGATCTTCAGGGTGTATGGGGATTTGGTGAAATCCCGAGTACCCATCTAAATAGTAGAAATATTCATGTCTAGCAAAAATTTCAAGCATTTGATCAATGAATGGGAGAGGAAGGTGATCTTTTATAGTGATTGTGTTTAATTTTCTATAATTAATGCACATTCTCCAACTTGTGACTGTTCTAGTTGGTGTTAATTCATTTTTCTCATTTTTCACAATAGTCAATCCTCCATTTTTAGGAACCGCGTGAACTAGGCTCACCCATTCACTATTACATATAGGATATATTACCCTAACATCTAAAAGTTTAAGCACTTCTTTCCTAACCACTTCTTTCAAGTCTCCTCTGGATTTAAATTCAAGTTTTATGGTTAGGTTCCATGAAAATTCTATGCATGCAAAAGAAGGACTTATGCCCTTTATATCATCCAATGTGTATCCTATTACCTTCCTATGCATTCTCAAGACTCTTAGAAAATTTCCCGTTTCCAATTTATTTAATTTAGCATTAAAAACAATTGAATAAGATGAATTAAGTTCAAGAAATTCATATCCGAGGGTGGATGAGAGTGTTTTTAATTCAATTTTAGGTGTTTTCCCTCCTCCCAATCTCCAGATTTGGGAATTACCTTCAAGGTCTCATCTTGCGGGTTGTGAGGAAGTGTTGGACTTGTATTCAGAAATTCAATAACCTCATCCACTTACTCATCAATGTCCGAAGTGTCACCATCTAACATGCATCTCTCTAAGGGATCCTTAGATTACACTCTAGATGCTTTCTCTTTCACAACTTAGTTCAACATATCAACCCTGAAACATGAATTCTTAAGAGAAGGTTGTTTAATAGACTTAGCAATATCAAATTCAACTTTTTCATCCCATATGTTTAGGGAAAGTTTTCCATTCTTCACATCAATTATAACACTAACAGTAGCCAAAAAGAGTTTACCTAGTATGATTGGGATTTGTGAATCATCTTCCATCTCTAGTAATACAAAATCTATGGGAATAAAAATTTCCCAACTTTGATAGGAATATTCTTGAAGATGCATATAGGGAATTTAACTGACCTATCCGCTAATTGAAATGATATAATAATGGGTTTTAGTTCACCCACTTCCAATTTTTTGCACACTGATAAAGGCATGAGACTCACACTCCCCCCTAAGTCATATAAGGCATGATAAAAACTAATATTTCGAATTAAATATTGGATAGAAAAACTACCAGGATCTTTTAATTTAGGAGGTAATTTATTTTGAATTAAAGCACTACACTCCTTAGTTAAAGCAATTGTTTCATAATCCTCTAGTATTCTTTTTTAGATAAAATATCCTTAAGAACTTTTTTGTATGAAGGCATCTCCTACATTGCCTCAGTGAATGGTAAGCTGATATATAATTTCTTAAGAACATCAAAAAAATTTCCAAATTTCTATTCTAATTTTGTCTTTGCTAATCTTTGGGGAAAAGGAACTAGTGGTACATATGGTGGAGGAGCTAAATACTTAGACACATTTTCAAAGTTTTGCTCACGTTTAGGGGGTTGTGTCTCAGTATGATCCTCTTCCACTTGTGTATTTTTCCTAATTTGAGGAATATCACTTAGTTCCTTTCCACTCCTTAATTTGACAGCTTTACAATGTTCATTATTTAGATTTTTTTTTCTGGCTGTCCTCGAAAAATCCCCGTTTGCATATGAGGATTACTAGCTTCTTGGACAATTTGTGTTTCCAGTATTTTACCATGGATGGTCAGGTTTTCTATTTTAGAATTCAAGTCATTGAGCATGTTTGAAAACTTTTATTAATCATGACTTATCTTCATGAAATTTATTTTGGTTAGCTAGCAATTTTTCCCGACCTTCCATTAATGTTTTAGGAGTAGTGTTTATAGGAGAAGATTGTACTTGTGGAAACTATGTCGGAGTTTTCCTGTTACCTAGCCCATCTTGGTATCGATGATTCAGAATGTTGTTGCTCCTCCTAGAAATGTTGGGATTGTTCTACCTGTATGGTGGGTTTAATTGTTGCCCGCTTCTCTCCTTGTAGTCATAGTAGGTGCACGATTCAGGTTGTTCATTGACCAATGCACCATGTTTAGATTCAGTGAAGTGTTTGCATTCAGACCACTCATGACCTTTTGCTCCACATCCCTCACATGTTGTAGTAGACCCAATAATATTAGCTTGATATTTTTCTAGTTTTTCAAACCTTTGAGAAAAGTTCTCCAACGTGGAAATTACCTTCTTCATCTGATTGCTTGAATATTGTGAATCGAAGTCTCTTCTTGGATGATGTCTCCTCTCATTTGCCCATTGGTGATGATTGGAAACCACATTCTCTATGATCTTTGAATCAACATCAATTCCTTTGCACATAAAGGTACCACATGCAGAAGAGTCCAACAATTGTTGTGATGGAAACTCTAGCCCAATGTAGAAATTCTGAACCAGCATACAAGGTGGAATACCATGATAAGGGCAAGCTTCAGTTAACTCATTTAATCTTTCCCATGCTTCAGCAATTGATTCCCCATCTTTTGACTAAAGTTTTGGATGAGGTGCTTATAATGCACAGTTTTGGAAGAAGGAAAATATTTGTTGAGAAATGCCTCTTCCAAAGTTCGCCATGTTGCTTGAATTTCAACATTTTGATTCCTTAGCCACGTCTTAGCTTTGTCTCTAAGGGAATATGGAAACATGCAGAGACGAATGACATCTTCAGAATCCCCATGAATCCCCAATGTCTCACAAAATTCCAAGAACTGGTTAATCTGGGCATTCAGATCTTCATGAGCTCCTCCTTCAAATTGGTTTGCATCACCATTTGGATCAAATCCGATGACAAAGAAAATTTCTCTGCCTCAATAGCTCGACGAATTTTTCCAGGACGTGAACTACGAGCATTAGGGGCTGAGTAGTCGTGAAGTGGTTTATCATCTCGTTCAACCATTGTTTGTACACGCACACGTCTTTCTCTTGCTCTTTCTCTTTGTTGTCTTCTTTTTCTACAAAAATTCCTTTCTAGTTATGAGTAGTAATTTGAACTTTGCATAAACCAAATGGGCAACCTAGAGAGGTACCATGAAAAAGGAAAACACATAATACACTAGAGTAAAGTAATGAATTAATTGAGAATTAAAGAAATTTTAACATAGTCTCTGACAACGACGCCAAAAACTTGATAGGAAAAATCACAAGTGCACGATTATGTCGTCAAGTAATAAAATATCGATCCCACGAGGACTGGAAAACTCCTTTAATTATAACAATTAATTTATCCTTAACTCAAATAGGAATTAAAAGTGAGTTTAAAACAATTGAACAATTTGCATGAATAATTATGAAATTACTAAAAAGGGATTGAAATCTAATTTAGGAAGAGTTCCCAAGATAAGAGTTATCGCCTTTACACTCGCAAATCTTTGTTTTGCTCCTTTTCATGAAATTTAAGTTATGAGGGTGAGTTGCTCTTTGATATGTTTCATCCTCTCTCCAGCTCCGACACATGTACTCAATTGAAGTCCCACCTACTCTTGTGGTACCATTATCAATCAAATACTTTACTTGGATCTTTCTATCAAATCGCTTCATAGCAACCCATGACAAATTTCAAAAACCCTCGAGAATCCTAATACTACTCTCATGAATTAGGATTCTAGTTTGAATAACTGAATGGTCAGATAGTTAGGTTCACCTCTCGGTCCTTCCCCAATGTATCTAAGAAGTGTAATTTGTTGGTCATACAACTCACGCGAATAAAACTCAGTTTAATGATTCAAATCTTAACACTTATTGAAATAAAAGTAAGAACAATTATTTATTGAATATAAAAAAGCATAACCCTAATCTTAGAAACAAAGGGAATTAATCACTCATGACGGAGAAGAGAATACCAAATGCTAAATTAGAGAATTGTAATGTAAAGTGAAAAGTGTAAAAATCTCTCCTCCTTGAGGAATAACCCTCATTTATCCTAATTACAAAATATTGGGCTAAGCCCAACAAAACAAATCTAAAAAAATAGGAATATAATAGAACATCTATGACTTCTTTTGGCCCTTCAACTGGTCTTCGCATAGCCTCAACATTGAATTCCATCTTCTTCCACTCAATCTCTATTCTTTTTGGCTTTAATCCATACGAACGACACAACATAGCCAAAAATACCCGCTCAACCCGAACATAGAGAAATAAAAGCTAAAATCAATCCTAAAATCCTAATTATGTCCTAAAATGCAAGTTAAATGCAATACAAATGTAGCATAATTTCACACTCTTCACCAATCTAGAAAGATAGCCGAGGAAAATGTACTCCAAACTCTGAAGGCCCTTATGTAGTCAAGAAAGATTTTTTCTGGCTGAGCCCTAATCCTAACTGGCATGGATGGGGAGGATCTGCACCTTAATATAAACTCAAATGCAGTAAAAAATACTATGCTTGAGGATACTTCCAAAAAACAAACAAAAAACAAAAGAAACCAAAAAATGTTTATGCATCGATCACATTTTTTTCACCATTCTGCATAAAGGAGGATGATGTAAACAAAACTTATATGGTATGAACCCTCAGACAAGTCATCTTGATGACATAAGACATTTTTGATATTCCCAAACACTAAGAAGATACCCCTAGTCACCTCTTTTGAGCATAGACAATATGGAAGAAGTTTATTCAAATAGAGAAAACACCTTTGAAATCACCATAAAACCTGGAGAAAAGGGTCGCTTTCTAACAAACCTTTATAGAGTCCAAAAGGAAAGAAAATGATTATACCGAAAGAAAAAAAGAAAAAGCCTGATAGGAATTTCAATAAACTCTTAGGCACAGGTAGAACTAGAGTCTCTAAAGAAAAATCTCGCAAGAAGTTATCTACCAAAGATGGATAAACATCCAATCAAAGTCGGACTTTAGAGAAGGATTAGAAATAGGACTATGGAGAATACAGAGAAAAGTGGGACGTGAAATACATTATTTGAGTCTTATACGTATTTTTTCTTAACCACTAGCCAAGCCATGTTACAAGCCCAAAAAGTCCTTGAAATTCAAAATGTATGAGGTACACGCCAAGATATAAAATAAACTGACTCCAAACAAATTCGTACGCATTTTTTCAAAACTATTACATATTCACGATCCTTGCATAAACATAAAAAAATTGGAGAACTCGTTAAGTTGAAAACCCGAAAGGGCGGCTTCAGCAAAATTAGGGACACCTGGATAAACAAAGAAAGGGAAGTACCCCTCAAAACATGTCATCTAAAAAGCTCAGAAATTTGGAAATCTACCAAACTGGGGCAATTTTGGATGGTTCAGAAAATCGGCCAAACTGAGGCAATTTTGGATGGTTCGAGAAATCTACCAAAGTGGGGCAGATGTTTTTGAAAAAATCTACCAAACTGGGGCAATTTTGAGTTGTAAGGTTTGGGTCAGGGCTTTTCGATGATGAGCTTGTATGGTTTTCCTTTTTTGGTTAGACAAAGGAATATGAATAAACATGACTTTATATCTCTCCTTATCTTAGTGGCATGCAAATATTTTTTCTAAGAGGGAAAATAAATTTTTGCAAAAAAAAAAAGGGAAAAGATAAATCAGAGTCTTTTATTGGTCTATTCTGATGCATAAAAAGGGTATAAAAGGGGGACATAAACACGAACCTTGACAAAGGTAAGGCCCAAATGTCTCCGCAAATCTCAGAGCTTCCGATGTTAAGGGGTGTTGTGAAAGTAGGACATCCCATCTCAAATAAGCACAAGCCAACAAACAAAACATTGCATTGCATATAACCAAACATTCAAACATACGTCTCTACATCGTTCTTCCAATATGAACAAAACAACAAATAAAACATTGCATAACACATAACTATACATTGCAACTTGCATTTTTTACGTTGTATCAACATAAATAGTCGGTGCATGACCATCCCATTCTGCAAGTGATTTTACTATACACACCAAAACTTTCATTACGACAAGCACTAGATCTGCCTTAGCTAATCCTAGGTCCATCACGACAAGTGCGGGAACTACCTCAACAAATCCCTGGTCCATCATGACAAGTGCGAGAACTGCCTAAAAAATCCCTCGTCCATCACGACAAGTGGAGAACTGCCTCAACAAATCCTTGGTTCATCACGGCAATCCCGGGAATTGCCTCAATAAATCTCTAGTTCATCACGACAAACGCGGGAACTACGTCAACAAATCTTGGCTTCATCACGTCAAACGTGGGAACTACCTCAACAAATTCTTGGTTCATCATGACAAACACGGGAACTGCCTCAACAAATCCCTAGTTCATCACGACAAACGCGAGAACAACCTCAAGAAATCCATGATTCATTATGGCAACATGGGTGCCTCAACAAATCCCTAGTTCTTAATGGCAACATGGGAACTGCCTCAACAAATCCATCGTTCATCATGGCAAGCACGGGAACTGCCTAAAAAAAATCCCTAGTTCATCACGGCAAGCGCGTGAACTGCCTCAACAAATCTCTCGTTCATCAGGGCAAGCGTAGGAACTGCCTCAACAAATCCCTGGTTCATCATGACAAGCGGGAGAACTACCTCAACAAATCTCTAGTTCATTACAAAAAGCACGGTAACTGCCTAAACAAATCCCTAGTTCATCACGTCAACCACGGGAACTCCCTCAACAAATCCCTAGTTCATCATGACAAACGTGGGAACTGCCTCAACAAATCCCTGGTTCATTACAGCAAGCGCGAGAACTGCCTGAAGAAATCCCTAGTTTTCTATGGCAACATGGGTGCCTCAGCAAATCCCTAGTTCTCTATGGCAACACGAGTGCCTTAAAAAATCTATGATTCTCTATGACAACACGGGTGCCTCAACAAATCCCTGATTCTCTATGGCATAATGGGAGCCTCAACAAATCCCTGATTCTCTATCGTAACACGGGTGCATCAACAAATCCCTGATGCTCTATGGCAACATCTGTGCTTCAGCAAATCCCTGGTTCATAATGGCAACACGGGTGCCTCAACAAATCTCTGGTTCGTTATAGCAACACAGGTGCCTCGACAAATCCCTAGTCCACTAGCAGAGCATCAATTTGCATCATCAAAATTTGGTACCTTACCAATGGTCTTTTTCTGAGTCTTAACAAAAATAGCGTTTATTTCTTTATTGGTTACTTACCATGATACATCTCAAACCTGGTTTACTTGCTATCAGGTAAGCAACAAGTAAGGAGGGGCAACTATGAACACTCATTTTTATCCAGCCCAGAAAAAGCCCAAAATCTTCTAAAGAAAAAATAATAATAAAGTGACTTTAGTTTTTGAAATTTTAATATTAAATTAATAAAAATAATTAAAACTATTTTTATGAAATTTTTATAATTATTTTTAAAATTATTAAATTAAAGAGAGTGAAAATATCATTTTAGAAGCTTCCTTTTTCAAAAAGAAAATAACATGACAAAATAATAAAACTAAACTAGTTGTTAAGGCCTAAATCTAAGCGATTAGGTTAACTAAAATAACAAAACCAAAGTAAAAACTCAAACCAATTTAGATAAGGTTCCCAAAGTAAAAATATGTGTAGGTTAACCAAAATTCAAATTTAAAGTAGGTTAATTCTCAAAAAATGATTTTAAAGAAAATAAAAAATAATAAATAAAAGTTAGGTTCCAAAAAACCTACATCATTTTGAAAGGTATAAATAAATAAAATATAATGTAAATTTAAATTCGTTCCTAAAAAACCAAGCATAAAAAACAAGGGAATAATAAAATATATATTTTGCTATTTTTGAAATTCAAATATTCAATGAATACAAAATAAATAAAACTTTTTTTATTTGAAGTTTATATTAATTTTTGAATTTATTTAACTAAATAAAAAATAAAAACAATATCATATAAAGAGTTTTCATTTTGAATTTCAAAAGCAAATAAAACTAAACGAGGATCAACACTATTTTGTTTAAGCCAACAAATATGCAATCTGATAATAATATGAATGGATTTGGGCATAACAAGTGTTAAAAAATGTTATTCATTAATAACAAAGTATATAATTTTTTTTAAATAAGTTAAAATTTAAGTGAATACTTTTTAATATTAAATGAGCCAGCTGGCCACAACCTGTAACCCCTTTAAAATGGATTTAGACTACAATTTGATATACATAAGTTATATTTGGTATAATATTGGCATCTCATTTTAACAGCTCTAATGACTAGTACAATATTAATAACATCCGTTAAAAGTGGATTAACAAACACTCATTATTTCAATAATGAAGGGATTTTATTTCAAAAAAAGTTTCAATTCCTTTATTGGTCGTTTTAAAATAAAATAAAAAATAAAAAAGAAGGCATCTTGGTCATTTTTTTGACTTTATAAAAATCAAATGATTTTATCCACTTATGAATAATACAACAACATTTTGGATTTTATAGAGTCTCAAATGTATTTCTACCCAAAAAGCATTCTGATTTTTAATTTTTTTGTACAGTTACAAAATATTTTTACCAATTTATGGGTACTAAATATATTGAACGACTTTATAGAAATTATTAAAATACTTTTAATCACGAACAGTTTTTTTAAAATGTCTTAGAATCCATCTTACACTTAATTCAAATATTTGAATTTTAACTAAAAGCAATAATAAAGTGCTAGATTTAATTTGGAATTAAAAAAAACTTTTAGATGAATCACCCATACTCATACCTCAATTCGATGAATATTTAGTTGAAATAAAATGGATCCAAGTCTGATATGATTAGTTGAATTTTATCAATTATAAGAGGCTTCTATCTTTATGCCATGGCCAATTATACTAAAAAAGGATTAAGAGGGCTCATGCGAAGAAGGTTCGGCATTGGCATTTCCAAGAAGGTGATTTGATGCTCAAGAAGATCATGCTCATTGAGAAAGATCATAGAGAACAATGGACCCTAATTATGGAGGCCCTTTATGTGGTGAAGAAGACTTTCTTAAGAGGTACTCTTATTTTGACAAATATGGATGGAGAAGACCTTCACCATTACGTTTCCTGAAATGCACTAAAGAAGTAATATGTTATAGATGACTTTCGCTTAGAAAAAATCGAAAAGAAATCATAATCACTTTTAACTTATATGCATATTTTAAAAGTAAATTTGAGGATGATGTAGACAAAATTGATATAGTTTAAATTCTCATATTATTGTTCTACTAACATAAGGCTTTTTTGTTATTTCCCTAAACACTTATGAAGATATCGATAGCCACCCTTTGAGCCAAGACACTACAAAATGAGATCATTTCTTAGTTTCCTACAATAACATCGATAGCCCTGGGAATATAGTCTTTCAACCATTCTTACTTGATATTCAAAAAGTATGTATTGATCTTTTCCAAATTCAATGATAGTCTACAAATTCCAAAAAAGGAGAAAATAAAACAAAACAAATAAAATAGAGAGTCCGCTAAGAACCTCAATCAGTCTTACACAAAAATTAGGGTAATGTAAATTAGACTATCATTATTAAAAAATGTTAAGTGAAAGTTAAAAACCGTTGTCAAAAGTAGAAAAACCGTTCTCTTTGATAAAGGCAACGGTTTTTTAACTGTGGTAGTCTAAGGCGTTGTATTTTGTTTAGACAACGGTTTTTTTTACTTTTGGCAACACCTTTTTAAAACCATTCTCTAATAGTTTAAAATAGACAACAGTTTTCCTTCATCGGTAACACCAACGGTTAACAACCGTTACCTATAACAAAAGGTAAAAACCGTTGTCGTTGGTCATATAGGTAACAACATGAAAACCGTTGCCTTTGATCATTTAAAATAGGCAACGGTTTTCCTTCACCATTAACACCAATGGCTAAAAAACGTTGCCTATAAGCAAAGGTGGAAAAAATAGGAATAAACTAGCCTTGAGAAGAGATATACTTAGAAGAACTTAAATGGATTGAGAAGATATATGCACAAGTTAATTAACCAATAAACTAGACTTGAGGTATGCTCCCCCCTGGTGTACAACAAAAATAATAATTGGTATTTGTCACTATTACATGGTATGTTGTATGTTTGTACCAATTATGGTATATGGTTGGATACAATTTGAACATAACAAAAACTATAAATTTAAAACCTTGGTAATATATAACTTATGGTCCTGTCTAAGTCGCTAACACGATATACGAGTTGAAGCATTCTCCGGTTGTCCTGATTCACCCAATTTAGTACTTGTTCCTGTGTAACAGCATAAGACAAGTTCTCAGATGTCTTCAGACAATCGCACTTATCATCTTGTCTCAACAACATGAATGATTAACAACACAAAACATATTCAGTTCTCATATAAACATCAACACAAACATATAAACATATAAATATGAAACTTAACAGCCTCAACATATAATTCCTTCAGGTTTCTTAGTTGGATTTCCTCCATTCTTTGTTTAAACTGTAGATTGTAAAATATCAGCAGGTCTTCAAATTTTATACATCATAAACGTGCTCTACATTAAAAGTATTAACTCCAAGCAATTTCTAAAAATCTATAAAGATCTACTTAGGAGGAAAAACTCCCAAATACATAATCCTCAATGATATAAAATTCACTTACCTTATTTGTTTCTTGCTGCAACGTCAATATTTCAAGTGAAGTTTTGATCTGTAACCCATATAATAATAATAGACTATTAACATATAGAATGTCTAGAAATCCTGAGAAACGAGATAAGTATTAAGGATGTAATTCCATGAAAATTTATTGCACTCACAATATAACAGAGTCATTTCACCCTCTAACCTTTGCAACATAACAAGAAGCACCAAAAAGCTCTGTATTGTCTGAAATGGCATCCCTTTCTTTCAATCTCCTCTTTATTTGTTCTCGCACACCAATGTAAGTGACCCCATACACTAATGTCATCACAGTTTGCTTAACCAAAAAAATATAATGGACAAGTAGGTCACCTTGAAAGTAGGTTTCATAGCAATTCATGGTAAATAAGTAATCACCTTTAATCACTTGACACTTAGTGATTATGTGTCCTAATTTTGATCAATTCAATCCAATAACATGTACTATTGAGTATCACCTATACATTAAGCCAATTCACCTTCATTCAACAAATTAATTCAAATTCTACCTCAAAAATCCACATCCATTCAAAGAAGAGCACATAATTAGTTATAAGAAATAGAGTACTCTGTATTGAAGGTTATCCAACATGTAAACAAAATAAATTCCTTACCTCGTTGAAGTGAATTATATTCGGGTGTATAAGGGACCTAAGGTTGATAATCTCTCTTGCTACAATCTCATCAATCTATATTTTACAGGTAAATAAAAATGAACAAAGAAACATGGAGGTTAGAATAATAGCTTTTATTAAATATGTTAGTCTAGTTTAAATGCACAATGTGCTTGTTCTCTCTAAACTCTGCCTTAATAAGCCTCTTCCTTGTTACCAACTCAATTAGGACTACCCCAAAGTTGTAAACTTAACTCTTCTCTATCACCTTAGAAGTGTAGCCATCTATATAAACACCGGAGATTAGAAAGAGTTGTTTATGATTTTGTGATGTCAAAATTTCCAAAATAATAGATAGTGTCACTATCATCAAACAATTGTTTATGTATATATTTTTTAGTCACAAAAAAATTTGAAAGTTGTGTTATACAGGCCCACCTCAATTATATAGTTATTGAGTCATTCAACATTCCACTGCTCGTCACTTGTTCTTATTTTAAACTATTAATCGCTTAGTCATGATTTTCTACTACGAATTGGTTTATATTTGGGAACAATAGCCGTTCAACCTAATATAAAGTTTATAGGTTCTTAAAATGTATTACATATATCTACTTCATACATGATATATTATAAATTTGAACAATTAATATAAATTTTGGAATTACCACAAAATAGTCTAGCTAGCGTTTGTTTCAACACATGGTGCAATTTTCCTTTTCAACTTGTAATTTAGGCTTTGCCTCTTTGCTAGAGTTGCATGTCTGAGTTGCTAACTTCTAGTGTTTATAAAAATACCATTGACTCTTTGAGTGCCTGCATAAATAATTTTGTTCAAGAGCACCACGCTAAAGCACCATCTAGGTTTTTGGAAAAGAGAAAGGATAGGTAGGCATCATGAACTCTCACACAAATTTAATATACAGAACCCAAATTCGAAACCCTATAATAAAAAAATTGAATATATAACCAAACATAAATTGCAATTAGAGTAATTGAAGTTACCTCAATGGCGAGATATTCTAATATAGGGGAACTAGCGCCAACATCATTGGCATACTTTATGACCGACGGGGAATTAAAGACCGAATTTGCTGCTTCATGAGGTGGCCTTCTTGACCAAGAATAGCGAGAAGAATACAAGTGGTCTCTCTAGTCTTCTTGGCTTTTGCCTTCGTGAGAATTACTTCGCGAGAAGAATGACTTCATGAGGCAACAATAGCAAGAAGATGAGGCAACAATGTTAAGGGAAGATAAGAAACCCTTATTTGCTTCAAAAAAACTTTAAAATATAATTGTCCCTTCAGATCTTTAACATAGATATAGGAGAACGGTTTTGTTGTAAAGAAGTAATTCTGTCTTTAAAAGAAATTAAAACTAGGAGAATGGTTTTAATAAAATATAAGGGCATGTACACAAAATTATTTAACCATTTTATTTCATAATGGCAATGGTTTAAACACCATACTCTAAAGGTAAATAACAAAATTGCAAAAATAAAAAATCGTTGTCTATTTTGTTCTGACAACGGTTTTATACTGTTGTACTATGTAAATGCAAATAAAAAGAGTATAAGAGAACAATTTAAAAAACTGTGGCCTAATGTGTTCTAAGACAACGGTTTTAAAACCGTTGACAGTAGAGGCGTTGTCGTAGGTAAAAAATGTAGTAGTGTATATCAACAGCACTCACTTGAGTGAGCGGTATTGAAGATGTCATATCAACAATGGTATCTTAAATGTGCGCTGTTGATTGGATACAATGTTTAATTATCAGAAAAATTAATAGAGCAGTACTTTGCCTACACGATATTCTCTCATTTATGCGTCTCTTTGTTTCTATGCATATTTTTTGTTTGGTTGCTTCGTGATGTGGTTTGCATATCTGCCAAGGATGGTAGTAGCCATTCTCTTTCCATTTGAATCTATATATGTTGTGGTTCACACTAATTTTTCCAAGTCGTATAAGATATTTGTTGTTTTCTTCTCAACCAAGCACGATAATGGGTTCAGTTGTTTCTCTATGCCTATTATATTCAATGATTTTGTATTTGTATTTGTATTTGTCTAATTAGTCATTGTCTCCTTTATTGTCATTTTTCTATAATTAGTTATGGCACCCAAAGAGAATAAGATAGGAGGAAGAAAAAACAAAGAAACCGAAAAGAGAGCAATACAAGGCACAAAGAAAAAGGAAAATTTGGTTGAAGTTAAAAAAAATAGAAAAAAAGGTCAGTACTCACTACATTCCCCCGCACAAAGGTTAGCTTTTGCTTTCAAAATTTCTGGCCTGCTCTAATTAATAGAAACACTTAACGTGCACTCTTAGGGTTTATTTGTTTCATTATGCACTCTTAGAATGCTTTTCCATTTTCCGAATTAATAGTAATAAGTTGTTTCCATTTACATATTGGACAATACCAAATGAGTTAGTTCTCAGGTAAAATACATACTCATATGTTTTACTCTTCTTCATATTCTCTGCACATATTAAAAGAAGATTATGTTATTAATTGCTACGTTTTCTTGTAGGGCATTAAAGCAACTGAGAAAGGAAAGTCAGTAGGTGATATTCCTAAAAAAGAATGTGTATGTCACTATATTTAGTTTCTTACTGATTTGAATGTTTAATCTTTATATCTTCAATCTAATTTTCTTAATTTTTTTAGCAACAATTCTTAATGGCTATAGGGGACTATAACCCGGACTATGTGAAATATCTTAATTCTATTATGCACTAACATGATTTCTTCGACCGAGGGACACTTTGAAGAATGAACAATTGTTGATGTTAATTTATTTTTTGTTATTTTTATTTTGAATTGTTTTGCAAACATCATGAACAATGTTAATTTTCAGTTCTATTTTGAGCCCCGAACATTGTATTTTGGCAACATATATAATTGTTTAATTTGCGGTAATTTTAAAAAATTGCTTTTGTTCCACAATGTAGCTCATCAAACATTCCTCGTGTTCTAAATTTTGCATTTGTGATAATTGTATATGAGGGTAATTAACAATGCATGCTCTATGGCAAGCCCTCTTGTATTAATCATATACAATAGCATCCTTTTAGACGACACTGTTGTATATGATTAATACAACAACGCTAATGTATAACAACGCTCGTTGGAGGAAGTGTTGTTGTATGTATGACATACAACAACGCCCATATAAACACTGTTAAAATATGTCGTATTCTATTGTGCTCAAATAGACATCGCTCGAAACACTGTTATATATCTAAAATATGCCATGTTGAACTACAACTCTGGCGTAGTGAAAAGAGGAGCATTCATTCTTGATAATGAGAATCTAAAAAGGCAAATCAATCATCCACTCAAACATAAAAAATCAATATTAAATAGTTGTAAGTCAAATTATGATTAAATATATAGTGTAAGTTTAGTAAGAGGGGGACAAACTCTATTATACACGTAAGGATTGAAGATCATATCATACAAGAAGTCACTAGATTTATCAAAGTATAAACAATTAGGTTAACCATCACTATTAGTATTGGCAATTAGGGTCACCTTGTTTTTTTTTTGGTTTCCCACTAATATCGTCACACTGGAGGCACTCTTGTCCGAGCCGGGAACATCCACAGGTATGTGGGTTGCCCTGTTTGTCCCACACAATGCTCGTCTGAAGTAGGGCGAACATGAATATGCCTACTTTTAAATAGGGCATGAAATATCATGTCATGTAAACCCTAAATCCTAAACCCTACAATATAACTTCCTGTTAGCCACAGTTGCAACCGTGGCTAAAGTGAAAAAAATCGTAGCTAGATTGAGTGGCCACACTTAATGTTGTTGCGGCAAGGAATGGTGTTGCTAAAAATTAGCCACAATCATTATGTTATTTCACTACACTTCTGTGAAATGTGGTAACATTTACTTAGCCACAGTCTGTTTAATTCAGCTACAGTCGAACCGTGGCTAAGTTGCTGATTTTGCCACACTATAACTGTGGCTAGGTTGCTTATTTTTCCACAATCCATCTGTGGCTAATTAAATTTATTTAAAGTTACTTCCGTACATACTCCTCTCATGATCCCAATGTGCCGTTGTCTTATTTTCAATAATATAATGGTAAATTTATAATAAAATTAAATATTTGCTAGCTAATAATAATAGTAGTAAGTGTTATACCATTAGAAAATTGAATCTTATACAATTACCAAAACATTCAAAAATCCTTATAAAAAAAAGTGCAAAATGTTAAGATCATATGAGTTTATGAATTCTAAGAAACCATATCTAAGATGGTGGAACATCACGAGCGAAAGTGGTTAACTCACTACCAAATTTTTCGACTAGAAACTTCTCAAGAATAGCCAAATGATTCTGAGTATGTGCAACTTGCTCCTTGGTCTCTTCATACCCTGATAGTTTTACTTCCAAAGTTTGTACATATTTCTTCAAGTCTTCAACATGTTGACTAGAGCCACTAGAATTCACAAAACCAATAAAATGTCTAAACGTTCCAAAAACACTGGAGGGACAAATACCAATGCCCAAACCATGCACTCGACCTGAATGTTCAGCTCCATATGCTTTTCCAATTGCATCATTAGGATGAGCAAATACCTTTGATATAACACCTGAAGTAGTGACATTTTCTTGATCTTGAGGTAAATGCTCTGATATTTTATCCTATTAAATAACAAGAAATTAATAATTTATATAGTGGCAAAATGCAAATTGCATGGCAGTAGAAATTGCATCAATAGAATCAGAAATGACAAAATGATATTATGCATTTACCTACCTAACTAACTGCATACCATTATCCATTTCACAACTTAGGAAATGGTTCTAAAAATGATACACTTTTTAGGACATATGTAACACATCATGTATGAAAAGACTTTAAATTACTTACAGCTAGAGTTTTTCCTTCTTCGCTTACATAGCTTCCATCCTTCTTCAATAAAGTTGACACTGTTAAGTCTTATACACTTTTGGCAGCAATTATGCATAGTAATATAGTTATTCCAATAGTTTTCTCAGGAAAAAGTTTGAAAGAAGCTTATTTCATCAATTGGCTTTTAAAAAACCATGAGCTATATATAATATGCTATAAGGAAAAGCCACTAATTTTCAGAATACAATAGAATATTAATCACAATCAACAATTAAACTTGTTGGGGAAATTGTTCTAAAAATGATACACTTTTTAGGACATATGTAACACATCATGTATGAAAAGACTTTAAATTACTTACAGCTAGAGTTTTTCCTTCTTCGCTTACATAGCTTCCATCATTCTTCAATAAAGTTGACAAAACAACATCACCACGACATACAGGTCTTTGCAATTTTAGCTCCTAACGCAACCAATGAAATATATATATTAAAACATAAGTTTTTACATTCACAAAACTTCTTTCTCTACAATAATACAATTACCTAGGACAACTTACCATTTCACAACCTCTCCTTGCATTGCTCATACTACCACCAACATGGGAAACTTTAACATTGTTGCGACTTCTAGTGTTCTGCAAACTTTGTTTCTACAATTTCCAAACATTGTAGTCATTATATTAAAAAAAACAAGTCTTGGAGAAATTAAATACTTCACAACATAATCTTTACCTTCACCTTATCCTCCTTATAATGATGCCCAAATGCAGTCCAATCAACACAATCTAAACCTGAAGGAGGATTAGCAAGTATGACTTCCTTACTTTTATTAGGATAGAAATACTTACACCTTAACCTATATTTATAGGCCCTCCATCTTTCATCTAGATTACTCATAGCCCATTTGACTCCAGCAACATAATCAAACTCAAAATTTTCCTTCACACATTATTAAATACACTAGTCAATTTTCAATGACAATTGGAAAAAACTATTAAAATTGCAAATTTTTTAAACAATTACCTCAATATATTTCCATTGTTGGTATCTATTATCCGTTGACATCCAATCCCATCTTTTAACATATATAGGACAAATTGTTGAATTTTGAGCTTGTTTACCAAGAAACCCTACAAGTAAGTTTGAGCCATTGTCATTGCCTTGTCCATAATCATTGAGTTCCACAATAACTTTTTTAGTTTTTTTCCAAATACCAAACCTGAATTGCTTGCATTTTTCAAGTTTCAATTTCTCCTGAAGAGGTATATGCAATTACGTACAAGAAGCAAAGTATTAAAGGCAAACACATAATAACATATTGAAGTTAATGGAATATTGCTCTTACCTTTAACCTTG
>NC_032016.1:557396-570626 GCF_001865875.1 Lupinus angustifolius | reverse complement strand
TGTTGTAAATTTGGGGTATTTTCGCTATTGTTTTTACCTTTTTGTCCTCGTAGCTTTTCTAGCATTACTTGCCCTGAATTCGTACGCTTCATATTGAACCAATTACCTGCACAGTTTGCTAACAAAAGAACTATAACAAGAAACTAAATATATTCTAAATGAATCATAACATAAATTATTAAAGAAATGATGAAAAAAGTGTGGCACAAATTGTAAAAATATCTATTTTATATTATCAAGTACATAATATAGGATATTAAACTACTCTAACATTCTTCCTTCTTCTCTAACATTTTATATTTGATATTGTAATGCATTATAGTATGAAAATAAACTATTAATGATAACATATAACTTACTCGCGAAATGTATCAACCAATTGACAAATAGTTAACACATAACGATGAGCTTGTAGCTTCTCAATGGGTGGTAACGAAAAAATCTTGCATACACCAGTAGATTTTCTCAATGTAGGAAATATATTCAAAAAGATAGTAGATTCACTAAAAATATTGACCACAATATCATCGTCATTGCGTCTTGGTTAATTGAACCTTGTTTCAATGTCACCATTAAGAAAATATCTCGAACAAAAAGTTAGATATTCTTCCATAATATACCCTTCAGCTATACAACCTTCTGGTGCAGCCACTACACTAAATTGTTTCATCATAATCTTGTTGAGGTCTTTGGCAGGTAATGCTTAAGAAAGCAGATGGTTCTTATGCTTGCATAACAGAAAGTGCTACGCGCTTCACCCATGGGGAAGTTAGTTCATGAACTATAGCTATTTATTTGATTACTGAGTGAATGTGTAATTGTTTTTTCATAGGAACTTTGTAGAAAAAAGCCTGGTGAATGTATAATTTATTTGAAAGAAGCAAGTAATTTCGCATAATGGTGATTCTAAGTCTAATTCAAGAAGAATGCGTGGGATGGCAGTGATATTATCATGTTACTTTTTATTTATTTAGACTTTGCACTTATTACTTTTTATTTATTTAGAAAAGCTTAATTTTGAATTAAGTTTTCTATATTTTAGATGGTGAATGGAAAGCCACCAGGTCGTGGAAACTTATACGTTGTCACTCATAAAAGGCGTGAGGTGAGTGACATTATCAATATTTTTTTATTGTTCCAACTAAATGTTTTCATTTTATTATTTAAGGCAAATATGATGCAAAAATGTTTGATACACCTTTGAGTGCAAGATGATCATATGGAGCCAACAACATTTAGGATTTTTGATATGTATTTTGTTTTTAAAGTGTCATACGAGACTACTTTTAGTTTTTTGAGATTTTATGATGTAATTGGATTTATAATGAGTGATGAATTATAACTCTTTCAATTATGTTATGATACCTTGCTAATTTGCAATAAAATTTTATTATTGTTAAGAATATTTGTATTTTATATTGTATATTTAAATAATAATTATAAGTTTATGAGTTTAAAGTTGTGAAAATTATGGAATTAAATTGAGGTAGAAAATCTCCACAATTAACCTTCTCAAATAGTGGAGGTTTGAAGCCTCAATGGTAAACATTACAACGACCTCCTCAAATAGTGGTGGTTAAAAACCTCCACAAATAATGGAGGTTAAAAACCTCCACAAATAAACCGCTACAAATGTACAAGTACTAGAGGTTTTCTAAAACCTCCGCAAAACGCTTCTAGCGGTCATAACTGTGGAAGTTTTTAAAACCTCTGCTAGTTAGATTGTGGAGGTTAAAAACCTCCGCTAATGGCAAAAAAAACCTCCACTAAATACAAAATATGTTGTAGTGAGCCTTGTTACGGACATATGATTTTAAATGGCCAAGAGTCCTAGAATTAAAAGGAAATGAATCAACATTGAAGTCCTAATAAAATAAATAACTAAGCGTGTAAACTAAAAATTTACCTTTCAATAGGATAAATACATCTCTAATGTACCGGACCAACAATCATTGCTTCCTCCCCAATATGAATGACCAAATGAACCATGATAGTGAAAAAGGATGGAGGGAATATCATTTCCATATGGCAAAGGGTCAAAGAAATTTGTTGTTGGAGTTTCTCTAAATATTTGACATTCAAAACTTTGCTTGATAATTCTCTAAAGTAGTTACATAGCTCAATCAACACTGAAGTAACTTCTTTAGGAAGAGATCTTCTAAAGGCAATTGGAAAAATATGTTCCATCAGAATATGTGTATCATGGCTCTTTAGTTCAGAGATCTTGCGTTTCTTTACATCAACACATATAGAAATGTTTGATGAGAAAATGTCCGGAAATACCACACTTTTAAGAATTTTTAGAAAGATATCTTTCTCTTGATTTTTCATTTTAAAGCATGATGGAGGAAACTTAGAGGAATTCGGATATGGATGAAGCTTCTCTCTAATTCCCATTGCATGTAAGTCTTTACGAGCTTTAAGATTATCTTTTGTTCTACTTTTGTCATCAAGTATTGTGAATAATACATTGTCACCACCATTATTCTCTATGTGCATCATATCAAGGCAATGACGAATAAGAAGATGTTTTGAATAAGGTAGATCCCAAAATATACCCTTTTTCTTCCATTGTGGTGGGTTGTTTTCACACTTAACCTCATCACGGGGCCTTTTACGACCCGATTCTATATCTCGCAACATATATGAATCTGAAGGCGGGATAGGGGCAGGTCTAAGCTCAACAGAACCATCAAAGGATGATTTATTGATCCTATACTTATGATCAAGTGGTAAATATTGACGATGTCCCATGAAGCAATATTTTCCACCAAACTATAGTCATTTAGACTCTATATCAAAATTACACGATGGACAAGGAAGTGATGTATGAGTGGTCCATCCAGATAAGTTCTCTAGACCTGGGAAGTCACTACTAGTACAAAACAATGCAACACGCATTTGAAATGATTTTTTTCCAGAGGAATCATAAGCTTCCACTCCTTTCCACAATTTTTGTAACTCTGAAACTAGGGGTTGCAAGTAAACATCAATACTATTGCCAGGCATTTTAGGACCAGGAATTATCATCGACATTATGAGAGAAGTTGGTTTTATACAATAGCATGGAGGATAATTGTAAGTATACAACATCACAAGCCAAATGCTATTATTAGAACTTACAGTTCCAAATGGATTGAAACAATCTTTAGCTAATGCAAGCCATATATTACGAGAATCAAAAGCAAAGTCCGGATACATTTTGTCAAAATCCTTCCATGCTATACTATCTCTCGGATGTCTTACCAACCCATCCGGGTTTGCCTTTTTAGCATGCCATTTCAAAAGCTCTGCAGTTTTAGAACACATGTATAGTCTTTGCAATCTTGGTATAAGTGGGAAGTGCCGTAAGACCTTTGCTGTTATATATTTTTTATTTTGGCCAACCACTATATCATTGGCACCACTAATATTTCCATTAGATTTCCACCTAGATGCATTGCAAATCTTGCAATTATCTCTCTTCTTGTCTAACAATGAACCCGAATATAACATGCAATTGTACGGACATGCATGAATCTTTTCATAGCTTAAACCTAATTTCTTAATCAAATTTTTTGCCTCGTATAAAGATGTTGGGAGTTTAGCATGGGGAAAAGCATCATTTAAATGATCAATGATCATAGAAAATGTTTTGTCTGTTGCACTACAAAGGACTTTTATATGATACAAAAGAACAATGAATGATATTTTACTATATGTTTTACAACTAGGGTATAATTCTTTATTTCCATCACCAAATTGCTCTTTTATTTTTTCTTGTTGGACTTTACTTGCATCACCCCTAGGCTGGCCATCATTTGGTATATTTGAATGACCGAAATCTTGAATTCCACTATCATCAAAGATGCCAAAAACATCATCTAACATATCTTTCATTGGATATTGTCTAACCAACTCTTCTTATGGTTGGGCTGTAGTTTCAACATTATCTTGAACATGCCTTCCCCCATGCATGTACGAAAATGTGTACTTTATGGGAAACCCTTTTTGAAGTAGATGACTAACCACTTCAATTCTATTACCCATTTTAAGAAATCCTCATGTAATACAAGGACATGGAATTTGATCATTTATAGGTACATTTGAGAAGGCGAAATCCAAAAATTGCACCACCTCATCCAAGAACTCCTTTGATCTAATTGGTTTCTCAATTACTAAATCATTAGAGATACTAAATGATTAACTTAACAACAACTTAAGTATTACCTCAATGCTCTTCTATTTATTTCAAGTTGGATTAGGAAATGAAGTCATAGTGACATGAACCATGACCTGCATAAAAACCAAATTTGTCTCATTAAGAGAATTATAGAGTGTCATGTGTATCACAAAGTTTAGTATTTCAACTACATCTAAAAAAACAAACAAAAGAACAAATTGATCATGAAGAGAAGCATCTATCATTTGTTCTTTTGACATTTTTCCATTTACTTGTCATGAAACCTATTTGTTCTTCATAAGTCCTTTGACCAACTCACCTAATTTTTTAACTTGTATAATTAAATATAAAAAAATAGTGAAAGCGTACATTATAGAAGTTTCTGACTTAAATAACCCTCTTAGCCTTTTTGCTTCCTCACAGTCACAGTCACAGGCTGCAAATAAATAGAAGACAGATATTAGTTCTGTGAAAGGGTGCAGCCATATATATTTATCTTCAACATCTGGGTTTTTCAATGATCATTGCACACAAACCAAACCAATTCTTCCACATCCCATAGTCCTTCTATTCTCAGAAATAATATTAAGTGGAATATGATTGACTAATAAGTTGGTGGTGATTGATGGGGAAGTGCTATAGATGAAGCACTAAGCAATTGAGGTATTGGCGTGCCTCAATTTGAAGACATGGTTATTATGGAAACCAACCATGTAATTTTAATTGAGCTGCATCAATATCTTAATTATTTTCCATTTATTTCCCATCTCCACCTGCCTACCAGCATCTCAACCTCAAGAATGTCTAAATACATGGAAATGCAATTGTGGTATCAGCCAAATTACTCATCAGTCATCACCTACTCTTCGGCACCCAATTTTTAAGGGCACTATTACCTAGAGTGATTTGTTAAACATAAAATTATATCCTAATGATTATTCCTGTTTATTTTTCTGTAGGTTTTGGTTGGAGAGTCTATTGTAAAACAAAGTGATCCTGGGAAAGGAATCAACAATCTCTTTGGCAAAGATGTTTCTCAGAGTTGAAGTTAGCATTGTTCCTTGACACATTGGCATTTCAAATTACAGATTTTGATAAAGTTCTTGATATGCTTCCTCCTACCTTTGCTTGTACCAAAATAAAAGAATATAATATGCATTTACAAATATACTTTTCTACTTAATTATATCTTTTTTGTGATAGATTGATCATTGAAAATAACATGTGTCCTTTACTTTATATTGAATTTCTCAGTTCTCAATTTACAGTAATACTCAACATGCTTTGTCTACTCGATGGTCCTCTTGTTATTGTTCCCTAGCAAATTCTGATGTTGTAAATAATTAATATACTTGGTTTAAATACAGTCAAAAAAATAATTAAGTTTCCGTCACACTCACTTGAATATAAATAAATTACAAGGATTCAAGTAAAAATAATCTGAGATTAAAAAAAGTGATCCAACGAAAACAAGGTACCAAGTATCTGATTCCTTTGGCAATGTCATGACTAAGATTCATGTTTCCTCTACCAGCTTTTCACACAATATCATTTATTCTATGAGTGATGAACTCTTTTGAACAGAAAAGAACACCATAGTTGTTAATCAATGCACTTTCTTTCACTCCTCAAATGCCCTCAATTGAAATGCAAGCATGCATGACAAATTAAACCATAATGTTTTGCAAATTCAGTCATATTAGTTGAAGAATTCCACTTATGAATTCAGTATAAACTCAAGTTAGTTGATTATTACTTAGACATGCAACAACAACAACAAAAAGTTCAATTCTGAAAAATACAATCTAATGATATAAAATACAGGGCATACATAATAGTTTTTCTCTTCAAAATTCATGAAAAAGATAAAAGAAAAACATAGCCAAATTTAAGAAGAAAAAACATATAGGAACTGATAAGTGATAAATGAATACTTTACCAAGGAACAAAGAGTGTTCAAGTCCTCAATCCTAACACAAAGATGAGATGAAAAGATTCATGGGAATTACTTGATATTTCATGAACTAGTAAAATTGGAATCAAAGTCTTTTTCTTTCTTATGTACTTTGAGAAAGAATCGACACAAGATAAAACAAAGGTTGCTTCTCACGTTCTCCAATTCTGACCCAAAATTCATAAAAACACAATTTGATATTGGCATGTTATGACATTTATGCAGATAATAAAAGTTACATCTCAATTTTTTTTAAATGGGAAAAACTAAAATATGAAAAGGGCAGGCAATTAATAATTTAATACAAAATTTGTTTCAAAGAACTAGAGAGACATATTTATGATTTTCAACTACAACTATTATCAGAAGAGGAAAGAACTTAAACGAGTACGGTGTTTTAGACTTCAAATATTTTACCACTATTTCTTGATATTAAATATTAAACATAATAGATTCCTGAAAATCAAAAACAGTGCACCTCTCCATCATTTGTCAATGCAATAGAATGCCAGCCGCCAGCTACTATATCTACCTAAAACTTCAAAAGATATTATATTAAGAAAGCTATTTTACAAACGAGTGAACTTCAAAGCACACACATCTAATTTCTTTTGTCGAGGCATCAGAATGAATCCATCCTTTGTGTCACTCGTTACAAAAAAGTAAGAGCAGAATTCCGGAAACCAACTTTAAATTCATATTCATGGTTTAAACACAAATTAGTATCAGTTTGTAGTTGTAATATCTTCTTTTGTATGCTGACATGTCGAGAACTGTAAATTAACAAGATGATTTGAAGAATGAGAAACAAGCTAGTGTAAGTCCTAAAAGTCCTTAGACACGAATAGGTTGTAATTTTTATATTTCATATTGCTAATGAGATATTGGCAATATAGATTTAACATATATATGCACTATAAATTAACAGTTATTATTTCACTTATCTCACTTGCTGGAGAAACATTATTACCAGAGAACACATAGAACACACAACACATCATAAGCTAACTGTATCAACTATGCAGATTGAAGATGAATGCAAAATTGGATTTCCATTTACCTTACCTGTGTAATAACATTGAAGTGTGAAGGATTTAAGCAATTGGAGAATTTGAGTTGTTAAAAAGATGAAGCTGGATAAAAAATTGAAGAATTAGTTGAATAGATGAGGCAATAAATCGTAAAAGGAACTAACGAAGAAATCAATGAACCGTATTTGAAACAAATCTAAATAAACCCTAATCCTAACTGTAATTGATACTTTGAATTGAATGAGAAGCATATGTAGTCACGAATCAACTAACGAAGAAATCAATAAAAAAAGAAATCAACTCACCGTATTTGAGTGAAGGATTAGTTGATTTGAGGGAAGGATTTACACATGAATGGAGATGATAGTGGATTTGAGTGAAGGATTTGAAAGGATTAGTGGCAATGGATTTGAGTGAAGGGTCGTATAAGGATTTGAAAGAAGAGATGAATGGATTTGAGTCAATTTCTTCAAGAAGAGATGAAGTTGGAAAGTTTTTCCATCTTGGGAAAAAATGAGGGAAAGTTGTGCTTTATTCATAAAGCAATTCACCAGCGCTATGCTTTGTTGTTCTTTGAAATGTTGCTTTGTTCTTTACAAATTCAGGTTTAATTTTTTTTGTTTATGTTTTGCCATGACCCATTACAATTGCAAGTCCATGGGCTTGACAATTAATTTTGCCATACTTTTGTAGTGTGCCTAATTTATGGTGGTTAACTCATTTATTTGTTGTAATGTGTCCACCTTAAACATGAGTAAGACGGGCTTTCGGGATGCCCTAATTAAAATTAAAAAAAATATATACAGTGGTCATACAAAATATGCATTACATAATTTTCATACAAATATACAAATGCATATATATATAATACAAAATATGCATAGTAGATAATTTGCATATAAAATACAAAAGGAACACAATACATATGCAAAATACAGATACATATATATAATGAGTGTACTATCTAGTGTAAAGATTTATACATGCTACCACTACAACATTTATGACCTATGATAACAACTAAAAATCGTGACCAAAGTCAAAAAACTGTTCTCTATGCTAAAGACAACGATTTTTTAACTCTGGTAGTCTAACATGTTGCCTTTTGTTCATGCCATAGTTTTTTTTACTTTTGACAACATGATTTTGAAATTGTTGTCTAATATTTAAATAGGCAACAATTTTTTTCAATGTTAATAGTGACGACTAAAAATCATGGTATAAAAGGAAAGGTAAAAATCGTTGACATTGTGTTCATAGGCAACAGTTATTAAACCGTTGTCACTATTTATAAAGGCAATAATTTGAAAACTATGGTCATTTGTGTTTATAGGAAACACCTTCTAAATCGTGGCCATTGTATATATAGACAACAACTTTAAAACTGTAGCTATTGTCTACATAGACAAGAAAATCATTGTGTTTGATCTTGTGCCCTTTTTGGAAATAGATAATCATTTCCTTTGCTACACTATATATACAATCCTTAACTATTGTACTTTTCTCAAAATAAGTTTGTTCATTTTGAAATTTAATTTAAAGAAAATCACTATTTTCAATAATACTTTGAGAATAATAAATAATAAGAAATATGAATAAAAGTTTTTTAATGGATATTAATAAAATTAATTACTTTAAAACATGATTATTTGGTACTCTAAATTTGGTGAACCAAAATATAAACTTATGTTCTTGAAAGTGGTAAGCAACACTACACAGACAACTCCACTACTAGTCATTTCATATACAATTATATCCATTATTGTTTAACAATATATAATTAGAATCTAAAATAAGAAATATTGATTCATTCCTATCTATATTGTATGCGGCAAGTTGCCTTCTAAATGATTTTAAAGTAGAAAATGATAAACTAAAAATGATAAAGTAATCATTTTCTTTAGAAAGGTGACATGCAGTAACATCGTAATCCTTTATTTTATTTTCATGTTCATGCTGTGACTTGAATCAAAATTCATAAGCTAAGGGAAACAAACTCCATAAAAACATTATAGATTGATGAGTAAAAAAACTAAAACATATTTTTCATGACTAAAAAACCTATTAAAATCCTAACCTTTATCCTTCATCTTATCATTCACATCTTCCTCCTTCCTCAATCAGAATATTACAAAGTCACCTTTGTTTTTCGAAACAAAGATAGATTACAACAACAGTAGTTGTTGCAAGTCCTACACCCAATATTGGCCACTACAACTCCACATCAATAGCAACAACCATGATAGTAGAAATAAATAAGAAATTACCTTATCATTATTTGGAACATGTGTCGATGTAGAAGTATTTGGTGTTGATAACATTGTTGCTAATGCCTCGACTACATAGTATAACAAATTTAAAAATTTAAAATATAAACAGTTCTAAAATTTAAGCTCAAACTTTTTTGTATTATTACCAACATCAACAACATTGTATAACAAAATTCTAAAGTAGAGTGAGTTGAAGTCAATAATTCTATGACATAATTTGTGAACGATGATAAATATAAGATTAATGATATATAAAAAAATATAAATGAATATGAATAAGACTTATATGAGCTGCTAGTATATATATGAGTCTGATTTTCTGTTATCTTGTTTTCTACCAAACTTATTTTGCATCCCTCTGAGGAACTGCAAATGACAATACACCTTGTCATATACTACAACAATAATTACATAACACTAACACAGTGAAAAACTATGAGGAAAAATGATATATACTTACAAAAGTAATAAAAGGAGAGAAGGGATTTTAAAACTAAATTATTCTATGTAGTCCCATAAAGTATCATCATGATCAGAATCTTCAGATTGTATCTCATTTGGCACAAGTAAAGGATTTCCAACGATAGATTGTGGCAAGTCACCCTTAACTAATTGAAATCCATATCTTTCATCAACTATAGATAGATTTAATGCATGATCTCGTGTCTTATTTTAATATGATTCTTAGGTATTCAAATGTGATTCCTCTGTCATATCAAAATAGTCTCTAGGAATAGTCTTCAAAACATAATTTCTATCTGAATTAAGAGGATCTTGAATGTAAAAGCATTGCTTGACTTGAGAAGCCAACACAAAAGGGTCATTTTTTTAATATCTTTGATTGAAGTAAACACATGTTAACCCATACTTATCTTGTTCAACTTCAAATGAATTACACCTAAAGAAAACAAATTTGAAACTACCATAGTAGTCTAGCTCAAGGATTTCACTAATTGATCCATAACAAGTTAATGGTTTTGTTGTAAGATTTCCATCTTTAGTATTTGCAAAGTTTTGAGTTATTGGAACGAGTGTCACACCACTTTTTTGTGTTTTGAATTTGGCATCACATTGTTTGGTATGAAATTGGTAACCATTAATTTAGAGGTTGGCCCCACCATACAACATCCTTCGCCACATTCACATAGGAATCTTGACTTATTGAATAGAAAATCCTCATACCATAAAACCATGCAGCATGTTGATGGAATTAAGAATAATTTTGAATCCAATAACATCATTCAACACCAACCTGCATTAGATGAGTCCTACGGCCAGCTAAGGATGGAAACTTCCCATGAAGGTTTTGCTCAGCATCAATATGTTTGTGATAATTCCATGGATTTCAATTAATTTTGTTTTAATTTTTTGACCCTTTATTTTTCTCTGTCTCCTCATGATAGCTTTTCATGATTTCTCCATTTTATCTTGAAACATCTATGGTGCCATGAATAAGGATGGTCGTCGTCATGTTAGAGATCTTGTGAGGATGTTTAGGTCTTCTCTCATTTTTCTTATGAAACTTCATTGTTAGTTCACCAACTCTAGAGATTTTTGGTATTTTTTGGGTTATAAGGATTATGGCATCATTGAAGCTATTGGCCATTCAGGTGGGATTTGGACCATCTCGGTCAACGTAAGTAATTTTAGCACTTCTATTGTGAGTCGTTATTCGTAAGCAATATCTTTGAAACTACAATGCGGTTTGAGTGAATGGATTTGTTCGGCTATTTATATTAGTCCCTCTTGTCAGGACCTTAGGTGTTAGGAAATCATCTAGTCTCTCTGTAACTCAGTGACCCTTCCTTGGCTTTTGTTGGGTGATTTTAATGAAATTCTTCTACCATCAGAGGTTAGGGTGACCAATTTCACTATTCTCAAGCAGATAAGTTTGCCAATGTTCTAGAAGCTTGTGGTTTAATGGACCTCTGTGTCATGGTTAGTAGGTTAACTTGGTTTAGATGCAAGTAGAATGGTCGTAGTATCTCTAAACGGCTTGATCTGATATAGTTCCTAGTGTACTTAATTTTTGGAAGGGTATGAGGAAAATCTTACCAAATTTCATTCAATTCATTGCTCCCTACTTGTTAGATTTGGTGGTCAAGTCGACATTATTCGCAATAGGCCTTTCAGGTTCCAGACTGCTTGGACAACCCATAAACATTACTCTATTATTGTTCGAGAGGCTTGGTATCATGGTGATCAAGACGTGGTTGATGGTTTAACATGGATGAATGAGGAGTCTATTAATTTTATAACAAAACCACTTTTGGGGACAATTTTTGAAGGAAGAGAATAATTGAGGCTAGAATTAGAGGTGTCTAACGAACTCTTGAAAATGCTGATGATCATGAACTTATTAGATTGGATGCTCAATTTGAGGCGTTAGTACAATCGTATTTTGAGGCAATAGGAACTTTTATGGTTTCAAAAGTCTAGAGAACAATGGGTCAAATTTGGTGATAGAAACACTAAATTCTTCCATACCCAAACTATTGTGCGTTGGACTAGATATAAAATTCATGGTCTGTTGTTGGATGATGGGACTTGGTGCACTGATCCTGAGTTGATGAAGAATGAAGTGAAAATATATTCCGTGCACTTATTTTGTGATCATAACCAGATTCATTTCGATCTTTGCAGAGTTGATACCCATATTCTATCTCGTGTTGGGGTTGATGCTTTAACTGCCCCAGTCACGAAGGAAGAAGTGATGAAATTTTTTATGTCTATGTAGTCCTCCAAAGCTCATGGCCATGATGGTTTTTAGCATATTATTTTCTAGAAATATTGGCATATGGTAGATGATGACATTTGGAAGTGGGTTTGTGAGGCCTTGGGTTTTCTAATGCACGCATTGTTAAAACTTTGATTGTTTTAATTCCTATGGTCAAAAATCCTAATACCTTGAAAGAACTTAGACCTATTATTCTTTGTAATGTGGTTTATAAGGTTATTACTAAAGTGCTGGTAAATAAAGTAAGGCTTATTTAACCAGTTATTCCTTGTTGTGTCTTTCGAAGTCAGTTATTTGTTCTATTCCTATATACACCATGCAAGCTATGTTGCTTCCCCAAAGTGTGTGTAATGAAATAAACAGAATGACGAGGAACTTTGTGTGGGGCGGGGACGTTAGAAAACATAGTCTTAACTTGATAAGTTTGGGTGTCCTCACTAAACACAAAAGAGATGGTTATTTTAGGTTATAAGATGTTAGAATTGTCAATATCACCCTCCTTAAAAGGATGTGTTGGAACATTGTCAGTGATAATGATAAATTATAGTATAGAGCCTTGAAGAATAAATATCTTGATGTTAATTCTGCGTTGTTTCCTCCATCGAAGGCTACAACGTCCTATACTTGGAGAAGCATTGTCAAGGCTAGCCGCCATTTCATGGATGATTTCTCTCTTCATCTAGGAAGTAGGACTCAATCCTTTTGTTATGACTATTGGACATGCTTTGGTAAGCTTTGAATTTTTTTTTAAGTTTGTCAATATCTTTGATACTCTACTTTAGGTTAAGGATCTTTTTCATGATGTTATTCGGAATTTCAACATTCTTTTTACTGTTATTCCTCTTACTCTTAAGGATTTCGTTTGTAGCACTTATCCTCTATGTAACCAGAATAAAGAAGTGGGGTGGAGTTTGGATGGTAATGCTGTTGGAGAAATTCCTTCTCCATCTGAAATCCATAGAGTGAATGCGGAAGTCCTTATGACCATGGCTTTGTTCCCACAACCTAATGTGTATGCCGATACATACACCCGAATGGAAGATCCATGGTCCAGACCGAAGAAACCCCAAAAGAGT
>NC_032016.1:555734-557296 GCF_001865875.1 Lupinus angustifolius | reverse complement strand
CAGGTGTTTCCAAGTACTGAAGTTAAATTGACCTCGGAACAAACGAAAGCAAGAAATGCACCTTTTTTAGCACGCCAAGCGTGATACCTTACACATTTCTTCATTTGATGTCCAGTTGCTTTGCAAAAGAAACAGACATCATCCTGCTTCTGTTTCTTTTGCACTGAACCCTTAGCAGCTTCATTCTTGGGCTCTGAAGTGATTTTCCTTTTGCCCTTGTCTTTAGAGGTAGTAACATAATGGGCACTTTCAGTCCTCTCTCGCTTCAATCTTTCCTCTTCTTGCACACAAAATGAAATGAGCTCATTAAGAGTCCATTTCTCCCTTTGACAGTTATAAGAAATCTTAAACTGACTGAATTGTGCAGGAAGAGACAGTAAGACCAAATGAATGAGCAAGTCTTCCGACATGTCAAGCTTAAGGGCCTTAAGATTTGAAACGATGTTGGACATTCCCATAACGTATTCCCTTATGTTTCCCTTGCCTTGATACCTCATGGAAATCAAGTTCTGTAACAGAGTACTTGTTTCCGCCTTATCGCTCTTTGCAAAGCGCTTTTCAATCTCAGCAAGGAAATCTTTGGCACTATTTATCTCATCCGAGATAGTACCCCTAAAGACTTCTGGAATGCCACGCTTAATGATCATCAGACTCATGCGATTAGAGCGATCCCACTTCTCATAATCCTTCCTCTCTTCAGAGGCACTGGATTCCAAAGGAGAAGGGGGTTGCTCTACCCTTAATGCATAGTCCAGATCCATGCAGCCAAGAACAATTTCCATGTTCTCTTTCCAATCCTTAAAATTTTCACCATTAAGGACCGGAACCGAATTCAAAATCGCAGATATTTAAGCAATCGATGTAGCTGATTCAAACGAAAGACAAAAAAATATTAAAATATGCTCACAACTCGAAATTATCAATGTGCTTAAAATAATGGTATGTCCAAATCAATATACCTAGTGCACCATAAATATCAAGTCTCTGGATAGTGATATCAACTGCAAGTGGTACTCTTGTTGTAATGATCAAACATTCATAATAAGACATGTCAACTGACGAATCCCTCTTTGGATTGATTCATCAGTCACACGTATAAAACTTTAGAATTATGACATGTTTATCATCACAGGTGTATATGATCTTCGACCAAATATTAACTTTCCTTTGGGCCAGCTAATACCCGCATGAATGACCATACACACTTCCATCCATTATTCCTCATGAGTTATATCCATGAAAGAGGTCACTTTGCGACATTTCACTTCATTTGGCTCACTTGAAATAACAGACAACCTTAATGGACAACCAAACAACAATTAAACCAATGCAAAAAGATACTGAAGTCCCAAAAATAATTTTTAAAAAAAAAAAAAAAAAATTTTTTTTTGCCGAATCTCGCTCGGGCGACCAAAATCTCGCCCGGGCGAGCCAAATCTCGCTTGAGCCCTATTTAAGGCGATTTGCCTCTGTTTCCTCTCGCTTGAGCGAGAGCACTGGAGCAGAACATGAAAAATGCGATTTCTACATCGCGATTCTTCGAAAATCATCCAAAATTTTCA
>NC_032016.1:552488-555634 GCF_001865875.1 Lupinus angustifolius | reverse complement strand
TGAAGTCCCAAAAATAATATATATATAAAAAAAAAAAATTTCTCTCGCTCGGGCGAGCCGAATCTCGCTCGGGCGAGCCAAATCTCGCTTGAGCCCCATTTAAGGCGATTTGCCTTTGTTATCCTCTCGCTTGAGCGAGAGCACTGCAGCAGAACATGAAAAATGCGATTTCTGCATCGAGATTCTTCGAAAAACAACCAAAATTTTCAACAACAAACAACAGAAAACAACATTCAATCATTTCAAATCGTTTTGTTTCACATTGAAAAGCATAAGTACTTTCTTAATCGATTCATAACAGAAAATAACTCAAAATTAAGAAATGTTTCAAAAGTTCTTCTTTTTCTCTTTTGGATTTGACTCATATTTGTGAGTACAGTGTCATATTTGTTGGAGAAATTCCTTCTCCATCCGAAATCCATATAGTGAATACGGAAGTCCTTATGACCATGGCTTTGTTCCCACAACCTAATGTGTATGCCCATACATACACCCGAATGGAACATCCATGGTCCAGACCGAAGAAACCCCAAATGAGTTCATGGTGAAGAAGAAGAACATACCTTGTTGAGCCATTTCCGGGATCTCGAAGGTATGAGGGTGCGATGATCTTCCAGATGATAGAGCGCCGGATGGTTTTCCTTTAGTTCTCTCTAGAGGGGAATGAGAGAATACCTTAGTTTCTGAAAAGTGTTGTGTTGAGGTTAGTTGGAGGAGGCTTATCCTTATGCCTTAGAAGCCCTTATGGATGAGTGGATAGTGTTATCCTATCCTGGATAACACTATTCTCATCCTACCTTATTCTCCTCCACCTTTACACTTGAAAACCTGTTGCTCTACAAATGGGGACCATAACCCATAAAAGTAACCCCGTAGTGGTTACTACTTTAGTTGCAATAATTCTGATTCAGTCCCTTCATTAAATCAGAAATTGCCTGAAGGTATCTACACTTATTATTATTTCATGACACATATGCCCTTTAGCCACCAAATTAATTACTTAAGATCATTTTAATATTTTGGCTAATTACATAATGGCAATAACACAATTATAGAATTATATTTGTGACCCATAAATTGTCAGAAATTCCAACAAATGCTACATGTGCTTATTCGGCTAATTCAGGTTATTGGTGGCTTAACTACTATCCTAAAAATGATGACTCTATTTCTATGGTCCGGCGGTGGGTATGGCGCCTAAAAGTTCCCGAGAAAGATAAACTTATGCATTGGCTTGGTATTCATGAGGAGTAGTTATTTACTTGATTATCCCTAAAATAATAGTTTCAAAATGAATGATACTTTATTATCATTTCCCATGGAAAAAACAAAACCAAAATTTTTATACTTATAGAAACTTCATCCAAGATTGATACACATTTTTCAATAGTGATTTTATGAAAAGAGAAAGAAACTTTCATGTGAAAAAGAGAGTTTCAAGAATGGTATTGAGACATTTATTTGTTAGCATTCATTTAGAGTAAATTGTATAAGTGAATCTACTCAGTTAATCATCTTTACTAATTAGTTCGAGAGCATATTAGAGTAGTTTAATCAATATTTCCTTGCTGCATCAAGAACCAAAAGATTTCCAAGAAATCCATCAGGTTAATTGATTAATCATTCATTTAATCGATTAAGTACCACACTGTGTTAATTGATTAAGCAATCATTTCATTAATTAAAACCAGTCGTTTTTTAGATTATCTTTTTTTATTTCGAATCGACTTTAATTATTACTTGAACCAATATTCACCCCTTCTAGGTGGAGTTAGAACCCTTGTTAATCAACAAGTAATTAAATGCCTCAGAATATATATGGTGTAATATGATTTGTTAAACTTCACATAACATTTCAACTTGTATTTTGTTTTCTTTTCAATTTATTTATTTAAGTAAATTTTATATCATTTCATGGATTTTTAACTTTTTTTAATTATTTATCAATGCTTCTAGGCTGCCTATTTTAAAATAGGGATGACATAAGAATTTGTCCAAAATGGTATACGAACATGCTCACGTCCACTTTTGATTTGCATGCATTTTGATGGTGTCAAATAACAGATTGGACCACCCATTTTGATATCACTACTTGTGTCCTAATGGTGTAAAACTTTTTTGTTAAATCGAAATTTATTTTATTTAGTTTTTAATCAAAGCTTGTAGAAGTTCGTCCATGTCAGCTTTCCCTTACATGTCTAACACACACTTCTGAACATTCGATAGACACTAGTGTATGAACTACCCACTCTAATGTCTACTTTGCCTGCACTTCATTTGGGAGCTCATTTTTTATTGAACATAAGGGTGTTCTTTTTCTAGTCATATCATCAAACCTTTTGAGTTGAGACATGCTATTGAACATAAGGGTGTTACTTCCCTCTCTCAAAGTGGAGAGGAAGGATGATGATAAATGATATTTTTTTAATCTTGATCTTTGTCACTAAATTAAATGTAAAACTATTTTTTTATAATAAATCTTGATCTTTTTCTCTAAAATTAATTTGTGATAAAAACTAAATATTTTAATGATGAAAAATAATTTTAAATTATAAGATAATTTTTTAATGATGATTAAATAAATATAGAATAATAAAATAATTATTTTTTATATAAAAATAAATGAAAATCATAATTAATGGAATATTAAATATAACAAATCAGATAAGGATGAAAAGAATGATAGCAACTAAGATAATGTATTGCACGTCTTAAAGTTGAGATGCAATAGTGGATATTTTTAATGGCAACTAGCAGTGTACCCATGCACTTGCACGGGTCGCTTCTTTGTTTATGCATAATACAAATATAATATACATATACTTTATAATATGAACAAATCATGTATTGAAATATTATATTTCCCATTCATATAGGTGTAATATTAACATTGATTTTTGAATGTATATGTAGAATATTAACAATTATAAATGTGTTTGTATAAGCATTTATTTGTTGAAAGTGTGATTATAGAAAATATTTGATTCTTAAATAACTCAATAAATAAAATTCAAATTGTATTGGATAATATCTCACATCTATATTCTCTATATAAAATTATAAATATAAGGAGTTATTTTTGCATCATATTTTTTGTGATTACGTTTATAAGTATCATATAAAGTCATAAAGATTTTTTAGCATAT
>NC_032016.1:544859-552388 GCF_001865875.1 Lupinus angustifolius | reverse complement strand
CATGAGGGAAGGAGAAAGTGACATGTGGCATGAGGAAAGGAGAAAGTGACATGTAGCATGAGGGAGTTTTTTTTATTATATTGTTAATAGAAGTTATTGTCCCTTGTAAGCTACTTTGAAATTGGAATCAATGTTGTGTTTTGATCTGGTCTTTGGAGTTTAAAATCTCTTACGTTTTTCAGAGGGTGGAACGCTTATAACGACAAGTTGATGGCTTTTGGTGTTCTTAGGGATGGCAAAAATACCCAAGTTGTGGGTACTGCTAAAATACCTACAATGGGTACCCATAAAAATAGCTTATCGATGGGAACATATATCATGATATCCGCTCTGCGTGGACCCGCATATTTATAAATTAAATATATATATTACACTTTTTATTATTTTATAATTATATATTATATATATATATATATATATATATATTATTATTATTATTTTATAATGAACTTCATTAATTGAAATATAATGATAAATTTAACATATTAATAAATTTTATTATTCATGTGATAATTATTTTATATATATATATATATATATATATATTGATTATTAAAATATATATGTTTAAACGTAAAAACTCATTGGATACCTACGAAATACTTGCTACTCATGAGGGTATCCACAAATTGTGTGGATAAGGTACGAGAAAACACAATCACGCCCGTTTTGCCCCTTTGTCATTCCTAGGTGTTGTGACTAATGGTGGGATTCAATTCATGGGTTTTTTTTGTTGACTTCTATAAAAATAGGGTTGGATTGCCTAATTATAGATTCAACCATATGTAATCTCTTGCCTTTTTTTGGCTACCTTTTGAATTGAGCTTTCTCTTTTTGAATAAATTTATGGTTGTTAATGGCACCCTTGCCTTAAAAAAATGACGAGTTAGTGAACATAATAGCAACTTCTCTATCTAGAAGTGGGATAAGCGTATAATGGCCAATGTTAAACATTTATTTTATTTAAAAAAATTAATAAAAAGATTTAATGATGGAAAAGTTGATTTGACTAATGAGAGGATTTGATATATTTTCAAGATTGTTAGAGGATTTCATATATTTTAAAATGTTGATGGAATATTTATTTTCAATCTTATTCTAGTATGTGTATAACTCGGACAAAATTAGGTATTCAAAACTATTATGGTCCAAATAGTAATACACAAGGCCTCACATACAACTATATTATTACTATTAAGCAATTAAATTACTTGAACTAGTGTTATAAAATCCGGCTCGAACTGGCCGGTCCAACCAGTTCAACTGTGAACTAGACATCTAATTGGTTCGATCCTTTCATCTAACCAGTTTTGCATCCAATCTGGTTGACTCAGTTAGTTTAAGCCTAAAACTAGTGGCTTGGGTGGTCGGACCGGTTGGATCTGCTGAGTCAAATCAATGTCGTTTTTCAGTGAAAAATAAAACTTTTAACTTATTTGTAGTTATATTTGTCATTTGTTAGTTTACATTATAATAAAATCTCCATTGTTTAATTAAATTTAAACTTATTGTATGTTTTTGGTGTAGTTAAAACATACTTCATATGTTGTTTAATGATGTTATCAACTTACTTGTGTCATTTTATAGTAGTAAAATGTACTTTCTTGTTATTTAATTATGCATGATAATATTTTTAAATTTTGAGTATACGATTATTAAATATTGTTACATAATATTAAAAAAAATTAGAATTTTTAATGCAAACCGAGTTAAACGGTCCAACCATTGAATCACTGGTTGAACCACAATACCTGGCCGAATCATTAACCGATTCATGTTTAATAACACTAACTTGAACACATATAACATATAGGCATAAAAACAATTAGCAGTTTATCACAATTACTCATAAACATTAAAATATCATTATTTGACATTTTTTCATGACTATGTACCATAAATGAGTTTTCACATTGTGGTAACCACAAATAAATTTATAAACATGTATTTTCAGCACACAAAAATATAAAATTGTACATCGTATCGAAAGCTATTATGGAATCTTACATGAAAAATATTTTTATTCAAGTTCCGTATTCTACAAGACTCACCGACTTTCGAGACCACTGGGGTATTTTAATTAATGAAATAATCTAAGATCATGTTGATAATCTCCCACATTTAAATGTTTTATCTCGTCACTTGAATAGCGTCAAAATATCTCAAATGTCACTACTAACATTCATTTGACCCTATTGTCATAACTTCAACAAACAATAGGGAAATCAAAATCCATTAAAAAAACCCTACGTAAACAAATCATATAATGACATAAAATGAAATGACACTATTATAAAAATTAATTCAATTTCTGAAACTAAATATTAAATTTAAAAAATAAGTAAATAATAATTTAACCATTGTGTTTCATCGGTCATAGAGTATTTTTGTCATCTTTTATAATGTAATTATAATTTTTAGTGTAATCATAATAAATTAATAGCATTTATATTTTTCCAAAAATACACAACAAAGTATGCAAATGCAATGGTATTACAACATTAACAACAAGTAATATTTTGCTTTTCCTTAGATGGTAATATTTTATATTATAAACATCACAATAATATTTGAATATTCTCACACGCATAAAATGTTAACAATATCATATTCATGCAATGTGAGGATAAAAATTCATATAAAGTTAGTACAGTTTCCACCATTATTTCTTATATTTAATAATCAACGTTAATTAAGTATGAATGAGAATGATACAATAACTCTTTTGGGTAATGAAGTAATCCCTTATACTATGTATGAATGCATTTTTTTCTCCCATTGACACTAATTACTCTTTTGAAAGTGTCACACCTCACCACTATATATAGGTGGTAGAGGCCTATGAAGAATTGAACCATCTATTTAACATTAGAGATTTGATCAACTATGGATAGTTAGTTGAGTGTGAGGATGTCTCTTGTTAAATTTGCTTTCTTTTTGGTTTTTATCATGGCAGCAGGTTAGAAATTATATTTTATTTTTAATCTCGACCATGTGTTTTATACCTTCTAATTTTCATTGCATTATATTCTATTCTTTCTATGTTAATGTATTATTTGTATGAATACAGATATATGCAAACAATCAGATGCAAATTGTGTTTATAATTTTCCTTGTAAAACAAGCCTAGAATGTAAGGCAGTTTGTGGTTCCAACTATACATGTGTTGGTAAACGCTGTCTACGCAACCTGCCTGAATTTAAGCTTCCGAAGATTGAGAACCAACACATTGTGATGTAATAAAAAATGTGGGCACAAGTTAAAAAAATTAATAAAGAAGGGTTACATCTTATTGTGTAATATCATAGAGATAATTAGTGTTGCCCACAATAAATAAATGAAAACAGTGAATAAAGAAGGGTTACATCTTATTTTTAAAAACATTTATAATGTTTCTTTACAAATTTTTATATTCTTTTCTTTGATAAATAAAAAATTGACAATAGAGATAACTAATGTGGTCCATCTATCATAGGGTATTCTCAGAAAAGAATAAACATATTTTCCTTACATAAAAAATATTTATTTCCATTAACAATGTCAAACAATGATATATATGTTAAACCTCTTGGATATACAATTAACTTTTTTAGAAAAATCGACAAGAGCATCACAAATATGATAAAGGATATATATATATATATATATATATATGATGAAATCAAATAAACTGTGAACAAATAAATAAATAAGGACCATTATCACAATATAAGTTTATCAAAATTATGAAGGATATTTCTTATGAATACTTCCAATTAAGAACGTCATTTATTTTCATAGCTGGTATATTATCAATCAACACATGTATGAAAATGGGAATTGATTAAGGATTACAAAATTTTCCATGAAAAATATTTTCATTTGACTTCCTTAATCTACAAGATTCGTTCACTTTAGTAATCATTTAGACATTTTAATAAAATAATCTAAGATCATGTTGATAATTACCCTCATCTTAAACGTTTTATCTTGTTACTTGAACATTGTCAAACCATTTCAAAAGTTACTACTAACATACATTTAATCCAAGTGTCATTACATCACCGAACAACAGTCAAATCAAATACCATTCAAATCACATAATGACATAAAATAAAATCTCACTATTATCAAAATTAATTTCAATCTTTGAAAATAAATATTAAATTTAAAAAATAAAGAAATAATAAGTTAACCCTTGTGTTTCATCAATGTCATAGGAATGAAAAGAGATAATGATGGTGATATAAAATCTAAAATTGAGTATTTTTTTCATATTTTATTTTGTAATAATAATTTTTAGTCAAGTCATTATAATTAGTAATATTTATATTTTGCGAAAAACTCACAACATAGTAGGCCATTAATGCAATGGTATTACAACATTAACTGCAAGTAATATTTTATGTATTTTCCTTAGATGGTAATATTTTATATTATAAACACCACAATAATATTTAAATATTCTCACATCTAAACCACTACGCCAGAATTCGCATTTAACAATGGTTCTTTCATAGTGCTTTCTAGCACAATGCTGTTAAATACATTACAGAAGATAATTAACAATGCTCTTTTAAACAAGCGCTGTTAAATTTTATAAGTGGGTATAGCTTTAACAATGTTTTCTTCAAGGAGTTTGTTGTATGTTTGCCTAAGATATTCAACAACAGTTTTTTAAGCAAGCGTTGTTGATTTGAATCTATTTAACCAGATTTGCTTAAATAAATGTTGTTAAAGGTGACATATCAATAACAATTATTACAATAAACGCTGTTAAAAGTCATGCATTTAACATCATTTGCTTTAAGGAGTGATGTTAAAAATCATACATTAAAAAACGCTTGTTTTAGTTATCACTTTATATGTATTCATGAAATTATTAAATTTTATTTTGAAATATATAACTCGTGTAAATATTACATGAAAATAATCCAAATTGTTAAAGAAAGTTATATAATTTTTTTTCATATATCACACAATTTGTCATACATATATGAAAAATGCAATTGATTATTACTTCAAAAAATATTCTAAATCGTCAACCAATATTATTAAAATAGAATAATAAGGTATGTGATTTGGCACAAAAAAACTCATATTTGGTAAGTAAAGTATGTTATTTGTCATTTCATTATCAATAGTTGAACATAATATGACAACTAAATAATTAAAGAATTATGATATTTAACAACACTTTTTTAAGCAAGAGTTGTTGACTTGAATCTTTTTAACAACGTTTTCTTAAATAAGTGTTGTTAAAAGTGACATATAAACAACGCTCGATATAATAAGCGTTGTTAAAATTCACACATTTAACATCGCTTGTTTTAATGAGAATTGTGAAATTCATATATCCAAAAAACATTTGTTTTAGTGAGTGTGAATCGTTGCAAATTTAAAAACAAAATCTCACACACAATAATATACTTATTATTCAGTATTCTATTTTTGTTATTCTTCTTCTTCTCTTCGCTTCTCTCTTCAAGCAGGTTATTACATTTTGGTTTCTATTTTCAAGTTCAAGGTGAATCATTATCTTATTTTACCTTATTTATTTTTCTTTGATTCACTCTTGTTGTTGCTTGCATTTGCATCTACGTTAACTTCTTATTATAATATAGGAAATGTAAAGGTTGAAGCTAGATGGAATTGTTGGTGATTTACCAAACTTGCCATCTCTATATTATTTCTCGCATTTTGTTATTATTTTGTCATCCATATTTTCTATGTATTTTTTAATTTGATTCTTATTATGTTGAATCTAAACTATGTATTTCTGTCTTCTTATTTCTTTAGTTAAGGGGGAGAAGAAATTCATAGATTTGTCCTTTACAGTCTTACTACTTTTGTCCCTTTTATTACTGCATATAATCTTTTGGTTTAATGAATTTGAACTAAATGAAATCAGTACATGCAATGGTTTATGAATTGGGTTTTCTTAATGATGTTTATATTGTCAAATCTCTGATAAATATGGTGGAATTGGGCATATTTGTTACGTGTTTGATATAATGTTTGAGAAAGATTTTGTCTTATTTAAAAGTAGACATTTAACAATGCTTGATTCAATGAGCACAATTAAATATTTATTTTCTACAACACTTCAAAAGCATTGTTCAATATAACCCTAAAATCTACTGCATTCATATAGACAACGCCCAACAAGCAATGTTGTTTTTCTATTCTGGCGTAGTGATCCTTGACATGTGATCCTTTGGGCTCATGAATTTATTGAGCATGCCACCTATTAAGCTTAAATATTCCTACAATATTTTATTTCGCCTAAAGGGAGTCTTCCATGACTCGTACACATCACCTTAGAAACTTATAATCATTAATTCGATTGAGTTACTCACATTGAGTTTTTATCGCAAGGGATGACAGGAAGACCTTTGTCCTTTCTTGTACACAAAATGAGGAGGCCATGAGAGAGTCTTCTCTTGTTATATTTGTCCTCTCCTTCCATCCATTCTTGTCGGCTTTGCTGGGTTGTTGGAGCACCCATTGATCAGTCTTGGAGTGTCTGGCCATTAGGGACCTTTAGGGGTGGCGCCACACAAAACAGAGCCCACGGTGCTCGTGAGTCGTTGATCCATATCCCTACCACACCAACATGGCCCAGGGAGCCCGTGAGTTGTAACACCGCGAATTTTACGATTTTGAATTATAAGATTTTATTAATATTTGTATTAATTATATTTTCGAAAATGAATTTCTTGGAATTTTCGGTAAAGAATTAGAAGAAACTCTAGTTGAGTTTGAGTCTTTTAATTCTATTTCCAATTTGGTGGTAAATTTTCATAATTTTCGGAGACAGTCGGTTTCGAACCGCTGTCGGGGCCAAATCTCACCCGCTCCGGCTCAAAAAAGTGGTTTTTGAGTTCTGTAACTCGGAATCAAATTACGATTGCGCCGTTGGGTTTGTAATCATATTTAGAGTCAAGATAGTCCCTGAGTTGGTCCATAACTATTTTCTAAAATATTTTCACTCGGAATGCCGAAATTCGAAGTTCCAACCGTAAAGTAAAATCGGGCGATAATTTTTGGCTACTCGAATATTGGCCAACAACACTCGAGCATGGTTTTAATCGCGCACGTTTCGCCGAAGTCGTCACGTCGCATGAGTCACTTCACAAAATCTACATACTAATTCTTATAGATTTCACTCATTAATGCCTTGATTTACTACCACCAAAATCCCCTAAATCACTCAACAAATCCTCTCACTCCACCACCATTAGACACATCACCTATGCTAGTTTAAATCTACTTACCTTGCATTAAATTTTATGATTTGATGAGGGTGAGGCTCTCCTATAAATACCCCACCCCATTCTCTCATTTTTACACTAAATTTCCTACACAAACTAAGGTAGTCTTTTATGTTTCTTCTTCATCTTCTTCTCATACTTCATAGAAAGTTATGAGATTTTATTATGTTGTTCAGTTTATATTTGTTCTTTAAGTATTTTATGAAGGCATAACTAAAGGGGATGATAATAAAATCATATGAACCTTTATGTAGTTTTTGACTTTTGTAAATCTTG
>NC_032016.1:543686-544759 GCF_001865875.1 Lupinus angustifolius | reverse complement strand
CAGCTCTCGCTTGAGCGAGACAGCTCTCGCTTGAGCGAGACAGCTCTCGCTTGAGCGAGACAGCTCTCGCTTGAGCGAGACAGCTCTCGCTTGAGCGAGACAGCTCTCGCTTGAGCGAGACAGCTCTCGCTTGAGCGAGATGGCTCCATACAGACATGACTTCTTTTTAAGCTGTCTGAACGATAACTCTCATATATGCGAGAGCCTAATGGCATGTTTGCCATCAAGAAGTTATAAAGGTAAATAACTATATGAAATTCTTGAAAATAATAAAAGTAAGGAATTGCTTTGTTAAAGGCAATAGCCCTAGCTTGGGTGTGAAGTGTATTTACACTTGGGAAAGACCATTACTCAGATGATTGAGTCTGGTGCCCAAAATTGTCAAACTTATACAAGTATCTTTGTTCTTGCGCCTATTTAGGGCAAGGTTTCCGACTGTGATGTCGTGATTAGGGCAATGCCCAAAAAGGATTACATGATACCATGAAGCGAGATCGTCTGACCGTAAGAGGCTTGGCCATGTGGCCGTCCAGGGTGATTCAGCGATGGTTCGTAGTGGTAGGGATATTATTGCTCTATTTACGTGTTGACGTAAGATTGGGTCCGACGGTTTGCCATCAAGAAGTTATAAAGGTAAATAACTATATGAAATTCTGGAAAATAATAAAAGTAAGGAATTGCTTTGTTAATAAGATTGGGTCCGACGAGAAGCATTCCTCTGGGAGATGTCTTAGGTTGGGCCGATCATATAAAACAATGATTAAAACATTTAATTGGCTAACCTCAGTTAGTGTGTATACTCATTATGGATAATGAAGTAGTGGAGAGGAAATTTACGGGAGATGAACGAGCCCCGAGATGTTGAGAGGGACGACGATGGCGGTGGTTCGTCAGCAAAGTCTTGAGGGTGAGTCTAGGTGAGACGAGTCCCTTGTATTCCTGGATGAGGTATTCTGTTGGATCGGACAGTTCTCACAGCGCAAACTAGACGATCTCTGATAACCCCTCTTTCCAATCAGGATCAATGAAAGGGATGCCCAGAAAGTGTTTGATATGACACCATCCTGAAATGG
>NC_032016.1:522309-543586 GCF_001865875.1 Lupinus angustifolius | reverse complement strand
TGTTATGGGACCTGTACTCTTGGTTATTTCCGAATAGTATATTGGGAGGATATTGGTGAAAGGACGGATGAAACAAGCATAACATTCATACATTGAGATTTTGGACTTTGATCCTCATAATCTGATATTATAACATCATTCATCATTGTGCATTTTTTTATGTGATGTATATATTATGTTATTATGCGTGTCTGTCTGGATTTAATATTCTGTGTAATTCTACGCCGTCGATGAGTAATATTCATTAGATGTTTTACTCCATTTTCTTTCTATTTTTATTCTATTCGCATTTTGTTCAGATGGATCATTCTGTCAGGATTCTGAGTTATCGCTTGTCGATGTCCCAAGAGGGGGCATGGAGGATTGAGGAAAACGGTTATACCTACACTGACCCTTGTGCTTTTTGATTAGTGAACTTGTGTAGGGCATTTATTTTGCGAGTAGTATTATTTGGGCGACGATTAGGATTCCGCCTTGTACTTCGTACCAACATTTCATAATATTCTAGTGAAGTGTATTTCAAAGTTATATTTTTATTACCTTTAGGTAATGGTGATTTTGATTTTCCGCATTGTATGTTACTTAAAGTGATGTTCCGAAAATGAAACGAATATAAGGAAATAAATTTTATATGACATCATTATTTAAAAAAAAATTTACCCATTTTTGAACAAAATTTTTGGGGTAATTTTCGAGGCATTACATGAGTCATGATCCATATCCATATCAACTTTACAGGGTTGTAAGGCTAGGAGTTTTTAATTTACTATTATCACATTTTTGTTTAAAAATAGAAACCTTATTCTTACTTGTGAACGATTTCTAACTTTAAAATGTGAAATATGCAATGCTAGTGGATTTGAAATGGAAATGGTGAATGAGTGAAAGTGTTGATATAAAAACCATGTTTGAATAATGCCTTTGAATATTCAAGCATAAACAATGCATAAACTAAAAGTTTGATTCAATATTGCTTTTTCTGCACTATTACCTTTTTTTCTATCTATGTGTTGCCTTTTAGTTCAATTTTGAAAGAGATCATCCTCTACTTAAAGGATGAAGGACAAACCCCTCTCCCCCTATAAACTAGGTACCTGCCTTCCCCACCATTGTTGAAAGAGTTTTATCTGATGGTTATCTAGGAAACTTTCTGATTGATTTATTTAACGACAGGTCGATTCTTTGCTCGCTATCTTGGCTGTGTTGGAATAAATTGCAACATCTGTATAATGGTGTCAAAAATATTCTTTTAATAAAAAACTTAGCTTTACTAAATTATTAACAATTTCATAATATCTCAGCTTTGTTGGATTAATTCCAACGCCGGTATAACGGTATGAATTTAGCAAATTAACACAAGTGATAATGAGTGATATTTATTTTCATTTTCCTTTTTTAATCGAACTACTTCCTTTGTTGAATATTGGTAAAGAATAAATAAATAAAGCAATAAATAAATGTTAGTTCAAATATGGGTAAATTTTTGAACTAACATGGACCAGCCCGCCACAACCCGCAACCCACTAAGGGCAGGTTTGGACTTCAATTTGATATGCATAAATTGTATGAGAGCATTTTAGCCTGACCCAGTTTAGCACAAACCCGTTCGAGTTGCCCGTTTTGACACCTCTACGTGTTTGATATATTGTTTGAGAGAGATTTTGCCTTATTTAAAAGTAGACATTTAACAACGCTGACTTCAACGAGCGCAATTGAAGTTTATTTTCTACAGCGCTTTTGAAGCGCTGTTGAATATAACCCTATATTCTACTGCGATCACGAAGACAACACCCAATAAGCGCTATTGAATAACAATTATAATCGCTGTTATTTTGCAATGGGCGTAGTGTTTAAGTGACTTGTTATGATCCAAAACTTCATCATGTTTATTGGTTCATATTAGTAGGGACTTTAACGTCTAAGGTGTAGGTTGCAGTTTAGAGGAGTCAACATCGTTTTCCCAAATCTATCTAGATGAATTTCCGTATTTCATTATTTTTAAAATGACACTCCTACAAAGATAGAAACATAATATTCCCATGATTGAATATGAAGGGAAATGCACGAGGGATTATAAGCAATAAGTTTTTATCTATTTAATTGCTGATTATTTTAATGTGGTAACAAGTGACTTGAGATCTAGGATGTTCCTAATTTCTGATTGAATCGAGAATACTTCGCCAACGTATGACCCACAAACTCTAATATCTATTTCGCTTGTGCTTCATATAGCCACTCAGTTTTTATAATGTGTGCGATCTAGGATGTTCTTTTTTTTGGCCATTTAGGTTCCTAACTTTATAGATAATGACTTCAGCCTTGTGAAAATCACATAAGTTGAGACGCATTTCCTTAACATTTCTTTTCCTCCTTTCTGTCGACACTTGTTCTTTTTTTATTTCACGGGTATCATTTCAAATGTTAACAACAAAAAGTGGTATTATTTCTGAATATGAGGAAGGTGCCTTGTCCTTGAATGAAGATATCTTGTGTGTTATGTTTCTGGAAATGCACAAAAAGCCCATTCGGTCTAAGCAAAGGTCCTTATGGCTATCTGATTATATGGTGGAAAAGTAATGGTGTAATATCTATTTTAATTCATATCGGGCCTTATGTTGTAGCCCATATCTAGTAGTGGAAACCCTAAAGTCTCTAGCTCGTGTATTTAATCTTGCTCCAGCTGATACATGGAGGCTATGAATATTATGAATTATCTTTTCTGCACTTAATTTTCTTATTATTCCTTATCTTAGCTCACTATTTTCTTCTTCCTTAGTCTAGACTCTATCATTTGGTGCTTTCATTCTTGTACTATGCCTCCTAAAACTACTACCAAGGATATTGATGAGTCATTGTTACAACTCTTTGCTGATAAACTTCATGAACAGCAAGAACAACAAGATTCCAGACGTGCAACTATTACAGAAGCTCTTCACACCATCACTGAAAAACTGGCCAATATTTCTACCTTACCACCTCAACCACCAGATCCACCACAACTATCCCCAAACCAGCCTGGATCCTCCAATATATCCAACCCCAACCCAACAGCCCCTATACCCCCCATTCCACCTCAACAGCCATCACCTACCCATTTTCCCAACTATACACAATCTCCTATTTCCCCGTTTTTCACTCCTAATAACCCTTACATTCGCCCCAACTTTCCCTATATGCCCCCACCCACAACCCAGCCACGACCCCCCAAACTACAACTTACTCCTTTTGACGGAGCTGAACCCCTAGACTGGCTATTCCAAGCTGAGCAATTTTTTCAGCTTTACCAAGTCCCTCTAGATCATCGTCTCCATATCATTTCATTTTATATGAAAGGGGAATCTTTAAGCTGGTTCAAGTGGGCTTTCCACAACTCTACTTTTACTGATTGGGTGGGAGAGTTTCACTAGATGCTTGGAGACAAGGTTTGGACCCTCTTGCTATGAAAATCATCAAGCAGAACTCTTCAAGCTGCGCCAAATGGCCACGGTAGCTGAATATCAACGGCAGTTTGAAACGCTCTGTAACAGAATTTGGGGTATGTCCCCAGAGGTAATTCTAAACTGTTTTATTTCTGGGCTTACGACAGAGATTAGGCGTGAGCTGGCTGTTCTCCGCCCCTCTAATATTGCTGAAGCTTTGGGCCTTGCTAAACTTGTTGAATCTAAAATCAAAGACTCAAAACCCACACCACACAAACCTTTTCGTTACCCAACTGCCCCAAACCAACCTCACCACTTCATCACACCCCGACCCAATACACTGCCTAACCCCCCTCCAACTACACAATCAACTTCACCATCTTTTCCTATACGTCTTCTCACTATGGCCCAAATGCAAGAAAGACGTGCCCAAGGTCTTTGTTATAACTGCGATGAAAAGTTTCACAACGGGCACAAATGTCAACACAGACGTTTTTTGTTGCTGCTGGACGATGACTTCCAAAAAACAGATGACACTCACATTTCCTCTCTCGAAGCTGCAAAGGAGGATCCAATAGCAACAGATGACCTTATACACTTTCAATTATCTGAACAAGCTCTTGAGGGACAACCCTCTCCTAAGACATTGCGATTTCAAGGATCCATCGCAGGCCATCCAGTCATAATTTTGGTGGACACCGGAAGTTCTCACAATGTCATTCAGCCTCGATTGGCAAGCTATCTGCAATTGGAGATTGACCCAACTCCAACATTTCCAGTTATGGTGGGAAATGGTGCTCACATTTATTGTACCGGCGTGTGTTCTAATACGCCAGTCAGCATGCAAAACCAGTTGTTTCACATACCACTCTACCTACTGCCAATTAAAGGAGTCGATGTTGTTCTTGGCATTGAATGGTTGTGCACTCTCGGTCCAGTCACTTCGGACTTTGCAATTCCATCCATGACTTTTAAAGTGGGGAATGACACCATAACCCTCCAAGGAGACAATGCCAGCCCCATTTTGCCTTCATCACTTCATCAACTCACCTACTTCCTAAGCACAGATTCTATCGCTTCTCTTCACACAATAACCTTCCTACCCATACTACCCACCCCACACTTACCACAACAAACAAACCACAAAATTAACCGACAAATACAAACTCTTCTTCACAAATATGAGGACATTTTTCAAGCCCCACATAGCCTACCCCTAGACCGCCCACATAACCACTCCATTCCATTACTACCAAATTCTGCCCCCATTTCCATTAAACCTTACCGTTATCCTCATTCCCAGAAAGACACTATGACTTCTATGATTCATGAAATGCTCAAAGATGGCATTATCACACCCAGCAATAGTCCATTTTCATCCCCAGTTTTATTAGTCAAAAAGAAGGATGGGACTTGGCGTTTTTGCGTTGATTATCGGGCTTTAAATGCAATCACCATCCGTGATCGCTTTCCCATTCCGACTATTGAGGAATTGTTGGATGAATTAGGTGGAGCTACCATTTTTTCCAAGATTGATCTCCGATCTGGTTATCATCAAATTAAAGTGCAAGAACATGATACGCACAAAACTGCATTCAGAACTTTTGATGGTCATTACGAGTTTCTGGTTATGCCGTTTGGGCTAACCAATGCTCCCGTCACTTTTCAAGCAGCAATGAACGACCTATTGAGACCTCATTTGCGAAGGTTTGTTTTGGTGTTCTTCGATGATATTCTAATTTACAGTTCTAATTTGACTGATCATTTAGTGCATCTGAAAATCATTTTGGAACTATTAGTTACTAACCAGTTTTATGCCAAGTTATCCAAATGTCAATTTGGGGTTTCTACAGTTGGTTACCTAGGTCACATCATTTCAACCGGGGTTGTTACCCCTGATCCGGATAAAATTCCAGCAATGCTGGAATGGCCAAGGCCACGTTCACTCACGACACTCAGGGGATTTTTGGGCCTCACCGGCTTCTATCGGATGTTTGTTAAGCACTACGCCACACTTGCCGCTCCCCTCACCGAGTTGTTAAAATTACAGACATTTACATGGACAAATGAGGCACAGGTCGCCTTCACAGAATTAAAAATAGCTATTGCTACCACCCCGGTCCTACAACTACCCAACTTTTCCAAGCCTTTTGTTGTGGAAACAGATGCTTCTGCCATTGCGATTGGGGCTGTTCTCTCCCAGGAAGGACATCCAATCGCGTTCTTCAGCAAGAAAATGACTTCCCGGATGCAGCACTCTTCCACATATGTCCGTGAGATGTTTGCGGTGACCGAATCTGTAAAAAAATGGCGTCAATACCTCATCGGCAGAAAATTTCAGATTTATACAGATCAACAAAGCTTGAAACACTTAATGACCCAAGGACTACACACACCAGAACAACAAAAGTGGGCAACAAAACTCATAGGATTCGACTATGAAATTAAATACAGGACCGATACCTCTAATAGAGTCGCTGACGCCTTATCCAGATGCCACAATGAAGACTCAGCCACATGCCACTCCATGTCATCATCTTTTCCACAGATACTGGATCAGATCCGCTCATATTACAGTACCTCAGTGGGTCAACAATTTATCACCAAATTAGAATCAGAAACACCAGGCAGGTCAAAATTTCATATATCACAAGGACTGGGTTTTTTTCAAAACCGTATCTTCATACCTGGTACAATGGACCTACGAACGATTTTGTTGAAGGAATTCCATGAAACACCAATTGGGGGACACTCTGGGTGGAAACCGACTTTGGCTCGTCTTACAACTTCATGCTACTGGCCGGGAATCGCCAAGGATGTTAAGTTGTTTGTTCAACAGTGTGCTGTATGTCAATATAACAAGTACCTACCACAAAAATATCAAGGGTTATTACAACCATTAACAGTTCCCGACAGGGTATGGGAAGAAATATCTATGGACTTTATAACACATTTACCTTCTTCTCAGGGCCATACGATCATCTGGGTTATCGTGGACCGGCTCACCAAGTACGCCCATTTCACTGCTCTACCGACTCGGTTCTCCGCTGAAACCCTTGCTCGGCGTTTTCTGAATGACATTTGCAAGTTACATGGTGTTCCCAAAAGCATCGTTTCTGATCGTGATCCTTTGTTTCTCAGTGGGTTCTGGAAAGAGCTCTTTAAGCTCCTTGGTACTTCCTTATGCTACAGCACCGCCTACCACCCTCAGCCCGACAGTCAAACAGAAGTTGTGAACCGTGGTCTACAGACTTACCTTTGGTGTTTCACAGGGTCTCAACCGAACCGGTGGTTTGCTCACCTCCCTCTTGCCGAGTATTGGTACAACACCAACCATCATTCGGCTATTAAAATGACTCCTTTTGAAGCCCTTTATGGAAGAACCCCACCAACAATTCGGGACTACCTTCCCGGATCCGCCACTAACCCACAGATCCAGGAGATCCTGCAAACAAGAACCGAAATGATAATCACACTTAAAAAGCACCTCGTTCATGCCCAACAACGTATGAAGACACAAGCCGACTCAGGACGAAAAGATATTACCTTTGAGGTTGGTGATTGGGTTCTCCTCCGTCTTCAAGCGTATCGGCAACAAACAGTAGCTCAACACCGCTCTCAAAAATTGTCCCGACGTTTCTTTGGACCATACCGAGTTGTTAAGAAGGTGGGGACGGTGGCTTATGAACTGGAACTTCCACCGGCGTCTCGAATCCACCCCGTGTTCCACGTCTCTCTCCTAAGACGTTTCCATGGTGACCCTCACGCACACGGAAGAGATACATCTCTAATCGGATTCCGGCGAGGCTCCATAGACCAACCAACCGTGGCTCCACCAGACCAACCACGACACTCTAGCGGTGTTCAAAACACCTCTCTGTTGGACCCTTCGGTGGACGACCAGGGTGTGAGCTGTATAGCTCAAAGAGAAAGGGCAGGGAAGAAGGCCCACGGTGGGGTTGGAGATGAGGAAGGGAAACCGTTGGGAGAACCAACACAGAAAAAAAGTGATAAAAGGGTTTTGAATGAGGTTGTAAATGAAGGAGAGATTCAAGGTGAAATTGTTTTTGAAAAAGGAAAAGGCATTAAAGGGGGTGTTAAAAATCTGGACACTCTCTTTGAAAGTGCACCTCGTGCACATCACCCATTTCAAAATGCACCGTTGGATGAGGGAGTTAATTTTCCCCCGTTGGATGCCCTGCACAATTCTGCCCCCTTTTCAGATTTTCCCACGTCTCAAGGAGAAATTAAGGGAAATTAACAATCCCCAATGCCAACTCACATCTTCCCATCTATTCCAACCAGTTGTTTCCCATTTCCACCGAATTATGGCTGTTGTTCTTCATCTTCAAGTGGTCCCCACGCGGTTGACTCTAATTCACACCTTGAGGACAAGGTGTCTCTCCATGGGTTGGGCAATGATAGGACTGGAAATGCACAAAGGCCCATTCGGTCTAAGCAAAGGCCCTTATGGCTATCTGATTATGTGGTGGGAAAGTAATGGTGTAATATCTATTTTAATTCATATCGGGCCTTATGTTGTAGCCCATATCTAGTAGTGGAAACCCTAAAGTCACTAGCTCATATATTTAATCTTGCTCCAGCTGATACATGGAGGCTATGAATATTATGAATTATCTTTTCTGCACTTAATTTTCTTATTATTCCTTATCTTAGCTCACTGTTTTCTTCTTCCTTAGTCTAGACTCTATCATTGTGCTTCTCGAAAAACCAGAGCATGACAAAAAAGATGAAATGGCTAAAGAATTAAAGTAATGAGAATGATTTTTTATGTAAGAAATTCATACTTAATGGACTTTGTAATAAGCTGTATGATTTTTATGTAAGAAACAAACTTTAATAGAAATAAGACTTTTGATATCTATACAATATTTTTCTTGAAAATTATGTCTATAGTTACATACCTAATTTGAGTTAGATCATTTTAATTAGGCTACTTAATATAAATAACCTAAAAACATTTAAATATTACATGTATTACCAAAGTTTCTTACGCCTGCAACTGCTTAAAAGACTTCCAAGGAACTATTAGATGGGCTGAAAAAGAAGTATGATATTGAGGATGTGTAGAAACATAAGTAGGATATTTCTACAATTGCTATTTTGTTCCAAAAAAAGGAGTTTTTTGACTTCATTAGGCATTCGATTTTCTATTTCTACGGCTAGTCTCATGAACCATAACCCAGAGGTCATAGGATCGTTCACATCAACTGATGAGTATGAAAATAATTGTTTAATATTAAAATTGTTAGATCGATATCAAAAGTAAACTTGTTGCAAAATTGGTGATTATATATATTTTTCAAAGTCCTTTTTTAAATGGTGATTATATATATATATATATATATATATATATTTAAGTTAAACTTGTTGCGAAATTACTCATATTCTCTAATAACAACAATACAAGTTATGAACTTGGGCTGATGTAAAGGGGTAGGGGTAGAGAGCTATATATTTATATTATGTAAACATAATATAACAAGGAGAAGAATAGTAAAACACCAATCTTTATTCTCTAATAATACATAACGATAGTCTCTCAACCCTCTTAGGGACGTAAGCACAATTGGTTGAACCCTTGTGTTATTCTCTTTTCTCTATACTCTTTTACTATTTGATTTCTTGCTTGTTCCCAAGAATTGGTATCATATGGCTCTTAACTCAGGTGCCAAATTCGAGATGGGGAAGTTCGATTGACCTGGTAATTTTGGATTGTGGCAAAGTAGGATTAAGGATGTGTTGGATCAACAAGGTCTATAAAAGGCAATGCTTGAGAATAAACCCGATGGTATAGATCAACTAGATTGGGAAGAGTTGAAAGAGAAGGTTGCGGGAATCATAGGCCTCTAGCTATCAGATGAGGTGATGTATCATGTTATGGATTTAACGTCACCGACAGAGGTATGGGAGACATTACAGAAACAGTACATGTCCAAGAGTCTAACAAATAAGTTGTATTTGAAACAAAGACTCTATGGCCTAAAGATACAGGAGGGTGCTGATTTGCAACAACATCTCAATAATTTTAATCAAGTGATCAATGACATGCAGAAAATTGATGTGAAGGTTGATGATGATAATATAACAATAATATTAGTGTATTTTTTTTCAAATTCCTATGAACACTTGGTGAGAAAATTGACATACGTGAAAGACTCAACCAACCTGGATGAAATCACATATGTACTTCTGTCCCATACTCAAAGAAGACAAAATGTATGAGAAGGGTCTCAAGGTGGTGGTCTGTATGTGAAAAGGAGTCAAGTGCATGGGAGGAGATAAGACAGAGGAGGTCCTGCCAAAGGGGAAAGACCAAATTCCTAGCATAAAACACCAGTAGAGTGCTATAAGTGCTAACAAACAGGGTATTACAAAAATGATTGTCCCAATAAATGGAGTCCTAGCAAGCCCGTGGAGAAAGATGGATTATCTACCTATGCTAATGTTGCATAGAAATATGACTCTAGTTACAACGGTGAAGTTGATCTACTATCTGTATCATCAAATCATAGTGCAGATGCATGGATACTTGACACTGATTATTCCCACCACATGACGCCAAACAGAGAATGGTTCACCATATACATCGCATGCAATTTTGGTATCGTGTATTTTGGAAATAATAAAGCATGTGGAACTGTTGGCATGAGAGAAGTAAGAATTGTGATGGATGATGGTGTAGTGAAGACATTATGTGAGGTTAGACACATGCTAGATTTGATGAAGAATATGATTTCTTTGGGGACATTGCAGGCCAAAGGATTTAACTATAGAGCTGATGGACAGAGTGATATTCTCCGAGTATGAAAAAGTGCTCTGGCTATAATGAAGGGTAAGAGGACTGCATGGAACACTTACAAGAAAGAGATTGATGATATTCGCCAAGATGGATATTTTTGTACAATGAATCATATTCTCTAATAAGAGCAATACAAGTTATAGGTTTGGGATTATGTAAAAGGATTGGGGTAGAGGGCTATTTATTTATGTTATGTAAACCTAATGTAACAAGGATAAGAATAGTAAAACACAAATCCTTATTCTCTAATAATTCATAGTTATAGCATCTCAATGCTCCTAGAGATGTAGGCACAATTGACAAACCTCGTTACTAAATCCCTTGTATTATTCACTTTTCTCTATACTCTTTGATTGCTCGCTTGTTCCCAACAAAACTCACTGAGACGTGTCATTTTTATGCAAAGTGGTCCATGACTAAATTCTAAAGTGATAATATTACTTGATCTTTCCAACACATTATAATTTAAGAATCTTTGTTGGACACATGGAAACTCCCTTGGTGACATTTCTCTATAGTGCAATTTTCACTTTAGGCTCTAAAGTGTATATATATGAAGTCAATCCTAATATATATTCTTTAATTGAGTTGTTTTTATCCTAAAATTCATCATATTTATTGGTTTATATCCCCATGATTGACTATGAAGGAAAATGCATTAGGGATTATAAGAAATAAGTCTTCATCTATTTAAATTTGTGATTATTTTAAAGTGGTAAAAAGTGACTTGACATGTGATATATAATTAGTAGTAGTATTTGTCTATTAGATAATTTATAATTATTTATCTTAATTGAATTAATTCTTTCATGATTATTATGTAGTGGTTTTTTTATTAATACAACATTGAAAACTATTTAATCAACTTGGCTATTGGTTTATTATAATAATTTTAATTATGCATGTTGTATATTTAAAACTCGATTTTTTTGTTTTGTATACATGTGCAGAAGTAAAAATAAAAACAAAGGATTACTTCCTTAAATAACAATGACCAAACTGGTTATTATTAAGAAGAGAGATCTTATCAGTTGGGACATCCTAGACTCTACATTTAAAGTCTTGTTGAGCTCCCGATTTGGCCATGTAATTTGTAGGATAGTTTGTCTCACAAACTAAGTGTTCTAGACTAACAATCTAGATTCTACTCAAGAGGTCCTTGGTTGCTAGTGTTATAGTGGCATAAATGTGGTAATGATGAATATCGTTTTAGCTAAGGAAACTTCCTTAAAAGATTCTGAATGGTAAATAATATTTTGAAAGCCATAACTCCAAGTATGATTAGGACCATGGTAGATTGCTTTAAGCTCACCATATATGTTTGTGGAAATACCAACATATCCAAAAAATCCAGTATTCCATTTACATTTATCACAACGAATGAGACATCCAAAGCTAATACTACCATCTATATTAAGTTTAACTTCACCCAGGACAACACCAATTAACAATTTTTGGTACCTTAGTCAAAGCTTTATCTCAAGAAGAGTAATACCTTCTCACATCAGTAGAAAGCTTCAAGATATAAATCATAACCTGGTATTGAATTCATTCTTCATTACCCATCATAAGAGAATTACATATCCTCCAGATAAACCAAATAGCAGTAAGAAATTCAGAACTCTTCCCAAAAGTTTTGATCCAGACCTGCAAACTTAAAGTAAAGAAATTTGAATCTTGAGACATTGGGAGAAGAAGCCACACTCAAGAAGCTCTATAAAAATCCTTGAGGAAATAACAAATATATTCAACATAATACAACAATTACAATTAGCCATTTGAGAAATGCCCTGTGATATCTCATAGTCTTACAAGGAAGAGTACTATGCAAAATTTGACACAGAAAAACCGGATCTTTTCGGGCGCTTGAGCTTTCCAGGTCCAAGTCCACTATCTCCCATTGTTAACATCCAATAATTGATCTAGAAGCCAATTTTTCCCAACTTTAACTAAATAATTTCCAGAATTAATAATAGAGTTTGAAAAACAAAAGAGGGACCGAATAAATAGAATCAAAAAGTTGTGGAAGAATCATAGGAGTTCTAAGTCCCTACTGGTGCCATCCCCGCAGGTAAAAAAAATCCTTAACCTTTAGAATAATGTCCCGGATATCAAAAAATAAAGCCTGATCACATAGTCGCCTCAAAGGAGTTCAATTACCATACCAGAAAGAAACATTACGATTCCCTATTCAAACTTGATATCCATCATGTAATTCACCAACTACATTCATGTTAGACCTCCAAGTATAAGAATCCTCTACTTGAATAGAGCATTCAATAAATTTTGGTTCCCCACATATTTATGTTACAAAAGCCGCACCAACAACTTATTTTGGTTATTCAACATGTTCCGAACTAGCATGCCCAACATTGCAATATTCATTCTTCTAGCCATTCTCAGCCCCAAACCACCATTACTTTTAGGCTTACCAACAATTTCCCAACTCACAAGAGAGAAAGTGTGGCACATGAATCCAAAGACTCCGTTGGAGGCAGCAGTAACTGCATGGAGGAAGGTGGTGGTCCAGCTCCCCCAACGGTTCCAAACATGAGTGGGGTGTTAAATATTGTGATTAATGCTTCAATAAATCATTACGACCACTTCAGAAACTCATGTGAGTGGTTAGTAGTGTCCTACAAAAAAAGGAATGGTAAAACGACTAAGGGTACAAATTATAAGGCAAGTTTAAGCTTAGCATTTAATTAATGCTAACAGATTTGGTGCTCTGATTGAAAGAGGAAACTCTTTGAAAGAGAATAATTTAATACGTGAGCTGCATTTCTTTAATGCACTGACCATCGAGAAATTATGGGCAAATAAAAAATGCTTTAGAATTGATGACATGGCCAAATAATTTGCACCTCTCATTGATGATATTTCTCATGGTTAACAAAATGGGACGATAGTCCCTAGTGTGTTGCAATCAAGCATTCAAGCCATGACAATAATAGAAGAATTTTGATTAATAAATCCAAGATTCCTTTATCGATGCATAATGCCTCTACGTCACATTTATTATGTGGGTCACAAAATTTGGAACTGCTGGACTGGAAGGATAAAACTACATTTGATTCTCATGCTTTTGATTTCAGTAACACGAGTGCTTCCCTAGATATGCACAATTTAGAGGTTGGCCCCATGTTTAAACACTTTATTCGGTGTTTTATTTTAGTTGGGAGTTTTCTGCTCTCAACAAATCGTCCTGACAGTAGTGTCAATTTTTTGAAAGATTAATACTCTCATTTTCGTTATGTTCCTCTTGTAAGTAAGAGAACTCGGTTTTATTCTTTGTTCGCCATCTCGGCTTTGTTGAAATAAATTCCAATGCCGGTATAATGGTTTCAAGAATATTCCAGTTACAACTTACTTTCTTAATAATCATGTAAATAAGTCATTCCTTCTTTGTCCCATCTCGACTTTGTTAGAATAACTTCTAACGCCGGTACAATTGTATCAAAGCAATTACTTATTACATAATTATTAAGTACCTTTGAATACCATCTCGATTTTGTGGAATAAATTCCAACATCGGTTTAATGATATTCTAATATATAAAAGTGATGAATAGTTAGTTGTTAGATAACAAATAAATGAATAAAGAACAAAAGAATAATAAATTTAGTGACCTTTTATTTATTTACTTCCTTTCGGGTTCATTTTATTAACAAACCAAACTTCTCCCTTAAGGAAGGTTGGTATTAAAGAATAAATAAAATGCGTAAAGTAAATAACAATAAATAAAAGTTAGTAAGTTTTCATCACTTTTGTATATTAAAAGTTGTTTTCAACAAATAAATTTATTGATAACACTTTACTATTTTACAATTTACACCTCTTTCAAGATTCAATTGTAGTATAATATAGGGTTATGTCGAACCACAAGGAATTGCCTAATAAAATGATTCATATAAATATGTCAAAGCACAAATAATGGTTAAAACATATTTTGATGGTTTTGAATTGAATTGAATATAAAGAAGTAACAATAAACATAAAATTAAAATTTAACAAATTCTTGAGGAGACAAAATCGTTTTGAATAAGGAAACATATTTCTCATCTTATTTTTGAGTTTGAACTACTTAGACAAGTTCTTATGTTTTACTTTGGTTAACCCCAAACAAAATCCTCCTTTTAGTGTATGTCCTAAAATGGTAGAATGATAATAACTTATATTTATTACTAAACAATATTACGTCCATAAATAGACTAGGTTGTCACACCCTAGCCATTGGCGACTCTAATATTGAAGTAGTAATGAATATAAGATCTTAACAAAAATATATTTAACTTGGCAAATAAACTAAGTAGTACAACTACTCCAAAGTTTATTTGTTAAGTGTTTGAAACAAGTAGTTTTATTGACTTGAAATCATTTTTTAGGTGATCAATCTAAAAAGAGCATTAAGTGATTCTCAAACAAATATTATTAACCAAAGCACCAACTTGAATGATTAAAATCCAAACTTTTGTAAATTAAGAAGAAGTAGAAATTACATAACCTTGTTCAAAAGAAAATGTTTAGGAGCATGAGTTCTCCATTCAAGGATTGGATGCTTTTGAGTTCCAAATGAGAGTACAAAATAGATTTTTGCATCTTATTTGCCTTCTCCTTTTCTCCTCTTGAATTCTAACTAAAAATTACAAAGACTTACTTGAAAATGAAAACTCTAAACTAAGAAATGAAGAAAGAATTCCTAAATGAGAGAATTCTGGCCTTCAAGTGTTTTTGAGAGGATTTTATGAAGAAATGGTGTATTCCAATCTGTTTTGCTTGAAGGAAATGGCCTCTATTTATAGGCCCCATGCTAGACTGTTGAGCTGCTTAGTTGGACAGCTAAGCAACTGACCAAACCCTCAGCATGGGTTTGGTCCCTTGACCAAGTAGCTTAGTCACCTTTGTGCATGAATCACCAAAGCTTGTTGTGGGCTATGAGACCAGCTATTGTGAGCTACTTCTGAAAAGCCTATGGTAGGCTACTCGAGGTGAGGTCATGGATGACTTCATGGTTTGCTTGATGGTTAAGTCAAGTCTGGTAAGCACCGCCTAGCGTACCTGCTTCACCGCTGAGCTGCTTGTTCAGCAGCTTCTAACCGCGTTGACTGGGACGTGGCTTGGTGCTTGTTGATCTAGTCAGGAGTCTGGTTCTCCACTGAGCTGCTTGGTTGGACCACTGAGCTGCTTGTTCTGCAGCTTGGTCTTGTGCCAAGCTCGTGTCTGACCGTGTCAAGTAGATTTCTGACCGTGCCAGATCTAGTCTGGTGCTAGGCTAAGCGGCTAAGCAGGTCAGCTCAGCTGCCTGGTTAAGTAGTTTGGTCTTGGTCAAGCTGGTGGCTATGTCAAGCTGGTGGCCAGGTCAGCTCAACGAGGCTTGTTCCACGCTTAGCTGTTTGGTTGAGCACCTTGATTTATTGACTTTTTTGCTTTGTTGACCATGAGTCTTTTTTCTTATTTTCTTCATTTTAATTCCTACAAAATATATAAAAAAGGAAATACAAACACAAATATACTAAATTGTGATATTTTATACAAAAAGTATTGTTTTAAGTTGGTTTTTCTCAATTATGCATAAGATAAGTGCCATAAAAATGTATGAATATTAGGTATATATGAATTTTAGGTATGTTTGGCACTTATCAAACTCCCCCAACTTAAAACTTTGTTTGTTCTCAAACCAAAGGTGAAAAATATCTGAAAAATCAATTTGGCTAAAAATGATGATGATGATGATGATAATGATCAACATGATTTCAAAATGTATAAGCATGTCAAAAATAGATTTCAATGAGATTTTTCATGAATTGTGAATTTTGACACATAATGCTTCAAACAAGAAATCAAATGCTTTTGTTATAAAAAATGTGTCACAATTAACCTAAGCAAATATTTTTCTAACAAAAGTATTTCTTGCACAGAAGTTCAAAATTGGAACTTTTTATGGGTAAGTGTTTCACTCAAAATTTTCAAACATTTGTTTATAGTATTTTGAACTTGTTTTTCATCTAACCTATTCTCTTAAATTGCATAATCAATGAAAGATCACTGAGGTCTTCTTTTTTGTTGTAATGAGGCTTAGTTTGGATAATGGTTTTTCTAGATTTTTCAAGGCTAAGTTTAAAAAGAGATCATTTTTGAAATTTTATCAATGGAATACTTTACTCTTCTTTTTTCTCCATTATTTTTCTCAACCTCTTTAACTTTGAACTTTGGCTTCTATTTTTCTCAATCTCTCTTTGTTTTCTTTTTCATTTTTTTTTCAAGATTGAGTTTTTTCTTTTTCTTTTAAGAAGCAAAGTCCACCAATTTTCCCCCAACTTGATTCTTTCAAACTACTCTTTTAAAGTTTAATGCTCTCTTAGAACATTCCTTTCAATTCGATTTTATGGGATAGTTTGAAAAAATTTCATTTCATTTGTTTGGCTCAAAGGGGCTTACAAAGGATGTTCCTAACTTGGTTTGGACTCTTTTGCCTTTGGTTCAACTAATCAAAGAACATGCCTTGATCACTTCTTATCATTTTTATGCAATTAAGGGATTTAAAGATTAAAGCAAGTCTAATTAGACAAATCAAATGTTTATTCTCATTTATGTGTTTGGCTCACTCCCTTACTTGGTTTGGATTCACACTTTTTAATAAAAAATATTTGCAAAGATCTTGTTACATAAAATTGAATTTTCAAATTGCAAAAATTTTCAAGTTATGACATTATGTGACTTTTTTTCCCACAAAAGTTTAGCATATATCTCATTTTGGTCAATCAAAGCTTAATTTAAAGTATGCTTAACATTTCTAATCATGTGATCATGCTTCAAAAATTTTGTTTTAGCCATTTTGTTTTCGGTTTTGAAATTTTTTTTGAGTTTTTGAACAAACAAATTTACTTTTTACATATTTACACAAAAAAAATTTTAAGTCTTAAAATCTTGTCCTCAAGTCTTCAATTTTTTTTTGGTATTTACTTGATGTGATTTAAAAATTTTGTTTAACTTGTCTAAAAATTAGAACATAAAAATAAAAAATTTAACATGACTCATAAAAAAGATACTCTATTAATGTTAACTTGCAGACAACATAAATTAAAAACATAATTTGGAAATGACATAAAGAAATGCAACAAAATATGAAAATTTGAAATTTTAGGGAAAGAAACAATCGTAAAGGCCTTTTCTCATTCTTCATCATTGTCCCTTTCTTCTTCTTCACTTGTATCTTGAGATCTCCCCTCAGGCCATTTTGCCATTACTACAAATTCTTCATAGGATCCTCCCTTGAAATCACATTTCTTCCCAAAAATACTATGCAAACTTTTGTAGATGCCTTTAAGCCCACGGTAGATTGATCCTCCCTTGAAATCACGTTTCTTCCCAAAAATACTATGCAAACTTTTGTAGATGCCTTTAAGCCCACGGTAGATTGCCTTTTGTTGCGAATTTTGCATTTGTTGTTCCTTCATTATGGCATCTACCTTAGAACTCATGGTCCTCCCATATTCACTTGGTTGCTTTGATTTTAAGTCACCAAATACCTTTTTAAACTCGGTTTGAGCTTGGGAAAGGGTTTCTTCTTTGCAATTTTCGATGACATAAGCATGGTTGATTTCGGATTTGAGGGCCATCATTTTGTTGCAGGGTTCAGGCACATTTTGAAATTTTCACAAATCATTGATAAAAGATGGAAGAATAACTGAAAGGGTACCTTTGTTGATGCAATCCCAAATAGCATATGAGATTACTGCAGCAATATCTATGGAGTCTTCATCATAGGTGGAGCTAATTAGCTTTGCTTTAGGAAGAGGGATGTCTAAAACATGTAAGAAAGGCCATATGTTGGAGAGTATGAAGCTTGCCCATATTTGGGTTTGTTTAGTCATACAAAATTTGTAATTGGGCCCAAACATATCCAAGTCCTCCAAACATAAACTTTTCCTAACATATTCTTCTTCATGACTTTCTTCTTCACCCAAGGAGGATGCATTGAGCTTCATTTAAAAGTCGCACAAGTCATAACCATCACTTGTTGGATTCCATGGGTTACCCAAGTATTCATTGATTACTTGCTTGTTGTAGAAAACTTGAGTCCCATTTACCCAAGTATAATGATTTCTCCTTGCCTCACTTGATGTGATTGAGTTGGAAAAAAAATGTTTGACCACATCGAAAGAAAACATTTTCTTTGGTTGAGCAATTTTTTGCCATCCATACTTTTCTATGATGAAAAGAAAACCTCCAAAGTCATCATCACTCAAGTTGACAATTTTTTCTAAAGTTATAACATTCTGGAGTGTGATTTCCTTGAATTTTTCCTTAGCATCATTGGAGACAAAATTTGGAGTTGTTGCTCTCCCTTGAGACTTCCTTTCCTCTCCTTGATGAACTTCAGAAATTCATGATGAAAGTGAAGAGAAAATTTGAAATTTTGAGAGAAAGAGTTTTTGAGTTAAGAAGAGAATCTTTGCTTGATGCTTATGTTTCAAGAATGGGTGTTTATATAGGAGTTGGAAGTCCTTGGTCAAGGTCTTTGATCAAGAAATTCGGTCAAAAATAAAAAAAACTCCTCTTTTGAGGAATATTTGGTTCCAAGGCACTTGGTTTGGTCAGACCTACGCCGACCGCATGTTCCCCCACGCTGAGCGATGGGTCAGTGGTCCAAGCTTGACCTAGTAATGAGCTTTGACCAAGACTTTGACTATATTTTGGGCCTTTTTTTAATTTCTGAATTTTGCACATTTGTCCCAATTACCCATTTTTGAAAATAAAATTTTTCTCTTGCTCACAAGATTTTTTTTTTCCAGTTTTGATCCCCTAAAAAATATTTTACTTTTAAAATTAGAAAAATAATAAAATATAGAAAAAGGAATGAACATGTATATATATATGTATATATATATATATGTATATATGTATATATATATGTATATATGTATATATATATGTATATATGTATGTATATATGTATATGTATATATATGTATATGTATATATATATATAATGATATTTTTGGACCTCAGAAAGACTTAGTGAATATATATGTATATATGTATATATGTATATATGTATATATATATATATGTATATATGTATATCAAAATATACTAGGTTGCCTCCCAGCAAGTGCTTCTTTAATGTCATTAGCTTGACATTGATCAATAATTTTTTATTTTTTTTACTTCTACTGCCCCAATGGCCTGGATTCACTTCTCAGAATTGCATGGTTGTGCTCTCTAGGGTTTATTTCTGTGTTAGCTGAAAATGTTGATTTTTCATTTTCAGCTATTTGCTTGGCCAGGTGGCCAATTTGTATTTCCATATTCCTAAGTGAAGCATCAGTATTTTTCTGATTAGCCATGGTCATTTGCATAAACTGGTTCAAAGTATCCTCCAGTTTGATGCTTTTGTCCTGAGTTGGATGCTGATATTGATTACTTCGAGGGTAGAAGTTTTGTCTTTGAGGAGGGTCTTGTCTCCAAGGTTGATTCTTTTGAAATTGATTATTACCCCGTTGAGGGTAATTACTTTGAAAGTTTTGTCTTGGAAGATTCCCAACAAAATTTACCTCCTCATTTTGGCAGACGCTGGCATCATAGTCCTCATTCCAGTTGTCACACCTAAAAATCTGCTTCTTTGAGGTTTCCCGCAATTGTTTTGGTAGATCGTTAAGATTTTGGGTCACTTCTTCTAATTGTTGTTGAAGCAATTTGTGTTGGGCGAAAACAACATCAACTGGGTTTAGTTCAAGCATTCCACTTGTCTGGGTGGTGGCCTTCGCTGGTGTTGACTTTTCTGATCGTTTAAAGCCATGGATTCGATAATATCAATGGCATCTTGCTGAGGTTTGGCCATTAATTGTCTGCCTGCAGTAGCATTTATATTCCATTTATGCTGCTGCTGAAGTCCATTAATAAAAATATGAATATGAGTTTGCACGTCAAATCCATGGGTTGGTTACTTCTTGAGCATAGATTTAAATCGATCCTGTGCTTCGCATAGGCTTTCCCCAGAAGTCTGGATAAAGGTGGAGATTGCAGTTTTTAAATCCATAAATTTTTCTTGCGGAAAATATCTCGACATAAATTTTTCTTCCATTGTAATCTAGTTACTTTGCATATGCTGCGGGAGATCAAGGAACCATTCTTTGGCTTTTCCGATTAATGTTAACGGAAAAAGTCTTAGAAAGATAGTCTCCTCATCAGACTTTGAGATCCCAGAAACCAACTCATAAAATTTAGTGAGAAGGTTGTACGAATCTTCGTGGTCTAATCCAATGAAAAGATTGGCGTACATGAGCTTTACCAACCCTGTTTTCATTTCAACCGGCCTTTGAGAGCCGGAAGGTCTCCCGATTCTTATCATGTTTCTGGGATTGAAACTGACAAATCCTATTATGCTGCCTTGGTTTTCAGCCCTGGACTCATTATTGTCTGCCATCTCTTTTCTTTTCTTTTGGAAAGTAGTTTTTGCTTTATGCACCTTCCTTCGTGCTCTTTTTTGCTTCTTGAGGGTTTTCTCTATTTCAGGGTCAAGAGAAGAATTTAGTGAATCAATAATGTACATATTTAATAATCCACATTTTTGTACAAAGTTAAAAAAAAGAATTAATTTGTACAAAATAAAAAATAAGTTTATGCACAATTATTTGATTAATGACATATAAATATGAAATGTTTTATTATTAAAGCAATTCTCCGGTAGCGGCGCCAATTTGTTGAAAGATAATTTTGAGAGATTTTCCCTTTCAACAAATCGTTCTTTAGCAAGGTGCCAATTTGTTGAAAGGTTATTACTCTCATTTTCGTTATGTTCCTTTTGTAAGTAAGAGAACTCAATTTTATTCTTTATTCGCCATCTCCGCTTTGTTGAAATAAATTCCAACGCAGATATAATGGTTTCAAGAATATTCCAGTTATAACTTACTTTCTTAATAATCATGTGAATAAGTCATTCCTTCTTTGTTTCATCTCAGCTTTATTAGAATAAATTCTAACGCCGATATAATGGTATCGAAGCAATTACCTATTACATAATTATTAAGTA
>NC_032016.1:515447-522209 GCF_001865875.1 Lupinus angustifolius | reverse complement strand
CTAATAAAATGAATCATATAAATATGTTAATGCACAAATAATGGAGTTGAACATATTTTGATTGGTTTTTGTTTAAAGTGCATATAAACAATAAACATAAAACTAGATATTAACAAATTCTTGAGGAGACAAGATCTTTTTGTATAAGGAAAATATATTTCTCATCTTCTTTTGAGTTTGAACTACTTAGACAAGTTCTTATGTTTTACTTTGGTTAACCCCAAACACCAAGGTCTGAAATCCTCCTTTTAGTGTATATCCTAAAATGGTAGAATGATGAACACTTATATTAATTACTTAAACAATATTATGACCATAAAAGAGATTAGGTTGTCACACCCTTACCATTGAAGTCATTGGCGACTCTAATATTGATGTAGTAATTAATATAAGATCTTAATAAAAGTATGCTTAACTTGGCAAATAAACTAAGTAGTACAACTACTTCTTAGTTTATTTGTTAAGTGTTTGAGACAAGTAATTTTATTGACTTGAAATCATTTTTTAGGTGATCAATCTAAAAAGAGCATTAAGTACTTCTGAAACAAATAATGTTAACCAAATCACCAACTTGAATGATTAAAATTCAAACTTTTTTGTAAATTAAGAAGAAGTAGATATTACATAACCTTGTTCAAAAGAAAATGTTTAGGAGCATGAGCCATCGATCCAAGGATTGGATGCTTTTGAGTTCCAAATGAGAATACAAAATTGATTTTTGCATCTTATTTGCCTTCTCTTTTTCTCCTCTTGAATTCTAAATTAAAAATTACAAAACTTACTTGAAATAAAAACTCTAAACTAAGAAATGAAGAAAGAACTCCAAAGAGAAGTTCCTAGTAAGAGATTTCCTTCTTTCAAGTGTTTTTGATCTTTTTTTTGGGTGTGTTTTTGTATATTTTGCTCGAAGGAAATGGTCTCCTATTTATAGCTTGGTCACCTCCTAGTGCATGACTCATCAAAGCTAGTTGTGGGCTATGAGACCAACTATTGTGAGCTATTTCTGAAAAGTCTATGGTGGGTTACTTGAGGTTAGGTCATGGATGACTTCATGGTTTTCTTGATGGTTAAGTCAAGTCTGATGCACACTACTCAACGCACCTGCTTTACCGCTCAGCTGCTTCTTCAGCAGCTTCTGACCATGCTAACTGGGACGTGGCTTGGTGCTTGCAGATCTGGTCAGGAGTCTGGTTCTCCGCTGAGCTTCTTGGTTGGACCGCTGAGATACTTGTTCTGCAGCGTGGTGTTGTGCCAAGCTCGTAAATGACCGTGTCACACAGATTTCTGACAGTGCTAGGTCTAGTCTGGTGCTAGGCTGAGCGGCTAAGAAGGTCCACTCAGCTGTCTGGTTAAGCAATTTGGTCTTGGTCAAGCTGGTGGCCATGTCAAGCTGGTGGCCATGACAGCTCAGCGGGGCTTGTTCCACTCTTAGCTATCTGGTTGAGCACCTTGATTTCTTGACTTTTTTGCTTTGTTGACCATGAGTCTTTTTTCTTCTTTTCTTCATTTTAATTCCTATAAAATATATAAAAAAGGAAATACAAACACAAATATGCTAAATTGTGATATTTTATACAAAAAGTATTGTTTTAAGTTGGTCTTTCTCAATTATGCTTAAGATAAGAGCCATAAAAGTGTATGAATTTTAGGTATGTTTGGCACTTATCACATCACTGAAGCTATTGGCTATTTAGGTGGGATTTGGACTCTCTTGGTGAATGGAAGTAATTTTAGCACTTCTGTTGTGAGTCATTATTCATAAGCATTAGCATTGAAACTACAATGTGGTTCGAGTGAATGGATTTGTTCGGCTGTTAATATTAGTCCCTCTTGTTTGGACCTTGAGGTGTTATGGAATAATCTAGTCTCTTTGTAACTCAGTGACCCTTTCTTGGCTTATGTTGGGTGATTTCGATGAAATTCTTCTTCTGTCGGAGGTTAGGGTGGCCAATGTCACTATTCTCAAGTAGATAAGTTCGCCAATGTTCTAGAAGCTTGTGGTTTAATGGACGTATGTGTCGTGGTTAGTAGGTTCACTTGGTTTAGATGAGAGCAAAATGATCGTAGTATCTCTAAACGGCTTGATAGAGGACTATCTGATAGTTCCTAGCGTACTTCATTTTCGAAAGGGTATGTGGAAAGTCTTCCAAACTTCATTCAGATCATTGCCCCCTAATTTTTAGATTTTGTGGTCAAGTCGACATTATCCGCAATAGGCCTTTTAGGTTCCAGACTGCTTGGACAAGCCATAAACATTATTCTAGTATTGTTCGAGATGCTTGGAATAATGGTGATCGAGACATTGTTGATTATTTAACATGGGTGACTGAGGAGTCTATTAATTTTATAACAAACCCACTTTTGGAAACAATTTTCGAAGGAAGAGAAAAGTTGAGACTAGAATTAGAGGTGTCCAATGAACTCTTGAAATTGTTGATGATCGTGATCTTATTAGATGGGATGCTCAATTGAGGCGTGAGTACAATTGTATTTTGAGGCAAGAGGAAGTTTTGTGGTTTCAAAAGTCTAGAGAACAATGGGTCAAATTTTGAGATAGAAACACTAAATTCTTACATACCTAAACTATTGTGTATTGGACTAGAAAAAAAGTCATGGTCTGTTGTTGGATGATGGGACTTGGTGCACTGATCCTGAGTTGATGAAGAATGAAGAAAAAAGGTATTTCAAGCACTTATTTTTTTATCATAACCAGATTCATGTCGATCTTGGCAGAGTTGATACCCCTATTCTTAATCGTGTTGGGGCTGATGCTTTAACTGCCCTAATCACGAAGGAAGAAGTGATGAAAAATGTTATGTCTATGTAGTCCTCCAAAGCTCCTGGTCGTGATGGGTTTTAGCCGATTTTCTTCAAGAAATATTGGCATCTAGTGGATGATGACATTTGGAAGTTGGTTTGTGAGGCCTTCAAGTTTGGGTTTTCTAACGCTCGCATTGTTAAAACTTTGATTGTTTTAATTCCTATGTTCAACAATCCTAATACCTTGAAAGAACTCAGACCTATTATTCTTTGTAATGTGGTTTATAAGGTTATAACTAAAATGCTGGTTAATAGAGTAAGGCTTTTTTGGATGATTTATTTGGTCCTCTTCAAAGTGGTTTCATCCTAGGTCGAGGTACTTCTGAAAATATTATTTTTCCACAAGAACTCATGCATCACTTTCATAAATCTAAAGCTCAAAAAAGTGGCATAGCTTTTAAAGTGGATTTGGAGAAGGCATATGAAAGAGTCAACTAGGTCTCCTTCAATGTACTCTTTTGTAGTTTGGCTTCCGAAAAATTTCTGCGGATCTGATAATGTGGTGTGTTCGCTCTGGGGAGCTGTCTCTGCTATGGAATGGTTCTAGACTTGATGGGTTTAAACCAATTAGATGCCTTTGTTTGTTCTTTACATGGAAAAGTTGGCTTTGTCTATTACCCACAAGGTTGAATTGGACTAGTGGCATCCAATCCAATTATCAAGAGGATGACCTCCTATTTCAAACCTACTATTTTCTGACGACATTCTTGTTTTTTTAGGGATATTAATAAGTGCCAAAAATACCTAAATTTCATACACTTTTATGGCCCTTATCTTAAGCATAATTGAGAAAAACCAACTTAAAACAATACTTTTTGTATAAAATATCACAATCTTGTATATTTGTGTGTATATTTCTTTTTTATGTATTTTGTATGATTTAGAAAGAAGAAAACAAGAGAAAAAAGACTCATGGTCAAAAGGAAAAAGAAGTCAAAATCAAAGTGCTCAAGCGGGCAGCTGAGCATGGACTAAGCCACGCTAAGCTGACCTGGACACCAACCTGACCTAGACCAAGCTGCTCAAGCAAGCAGCTGAGCGGACCTGCTTGGCCGCTCAGCCTAGCACCAGACTAGTCCTGACAAGGTCAGAAATCAAGCTTGAAACGGTCAGACACAAACTTGGCCCATGCCCAAGCTGCTCAATAAGCAACTTAGCAATGCAACCAAGTAGCTCAGCGGAGAACCAGACTCCTACCTAGCTCAGCAAGCACCATGCCACGTCCCAGCCAGTACGACCAAAGCTACTGATCAAGCAGCTTAGCGGTGCAACAAGTGAGCTAAGCAGTGTGCACCCAAACTTGACTTAGCCATCAAGCAAATCATGAAGTCACCAATTACATCACTTCAGTAGCCCACCATAGGCTTTTTAGAGTAGCTCACCAAAGCTGGTTTCATAGCTCACAACTAGCTTTGATGAGTCAAGCATAGGAGGTGTCAAAGCTGCTTGATCAAGGGACCAAACCAATGCTGAAGAATTTATGTAAATAGGGCACATTCCATTCGAATCAAAGATATCATATCTCACATTTTCACTCACATCTTGCCTATGAATTCTTCCCTGAAGTTCTCCCTTCTTGTTCTTAGTTCTTAGGAACTTTATTTAAGTAAGTTTTGTAATTTTAGTTTATAATTTAAAAGGAGAAAAAGGAGAAGGCAAATGAGATGCAAAAATCAATTTTGTAATCTCATTTGGAACTCAAAGCATCCAATCCTTGGATGGATGGCTCATGCTCCTAACAATTTCTTTTGAATATGGTTATGTAATTCTACTTCTTGTTATAATCTAAAAGGTTTGAATTTTAATCATTCAAGTTGGTGCTTTGATTAATTTTACTTGTTTGAGAAATTCTTAATGCTCTTTTTAGATTGATCACCTAAAAATTGATTTCAAGTCATAAAATTACTTGCCTCAAATACTTAACAAATAAACTAAGAATTAGTTTGTTGAAAGATTTTATTCTTGAGGTTTTCCCCCTCAACAAATCATCCTGGCAGAAGTGCCAATTTTGTTGAAAGGTTATTACTCTCATTTTCGGTGTGTTCTTTTTATTTGATTAAGTAAGTGAACTTGGTTTTGTTCTCTAAAAGGTGTTTTCAACAAATAAATTTATTGATAACACTTTACTATTTTACAATTTATACCTCTTTCAAGATTCAATGGTAGTATAGTATAGGGTTATGTCGAACCACAAGGAATTGCGTAATAGAATTAATCATATGAATATGTCACTGCACAAATAATGAGTTAAACATATTTTGGTGGTGTTTTGTTTTCTTGCATATAAACAATTTAACAAGAAACATAAACTACATATTAACAAATTCTTGAGGAGACAATATCATTTTGAATAAGGAAAATATTTCTCAACTTCTCTATGAATTTGAACTACTTAGACAAGTTCTTATATTTTACTTTGATTAACTCCAAACACCAAGTTCTAAAATCCTCCTTTTAGTGTATGTTATAAAATGCTAGAATAATAATCACTTACATTTATTACTAAACAATATTACGTCCACAAAGAGATTAGGTTGTCACACCTTAATCTTGGCTACTCTAATATTGAAGTAGTAATGAATAGAAGATCTTATGAAAAGTATGCTTAACTTGGCAAATAAACTACGTAGTACAACTACTTCTTAGTTTATTTGTGAAGTGTTTGAGCCAAGTAATTTTATGACTTGAAATCAATTTTTAGGTGATCAATCTAAAAAGAGCATTAAGAATTTCTCAAACACGTAAAATTAAGCAAAGCACCAACTTAATGATTAAAATTCAAACCTTTTAGAATATAAGAAGAAGTAGAAATTCATAACCATGTTCAAAAGAAATTGTTAGGAGCATGAGCCATCCATCCAAGGATTGGATGCTTTGAGTTCCAAATGAGGTTACAAAATTGATTTTTTGCATCTCATTTGCCTTCTCTGAAAGTTCGCATGTCAAGAGGAGTACTTAAAGCTCTCTCATTATATGTCATAGTTTTGATGAGGACAACTTGTGCTAATAAGAGTTTGAAGATCATCAACAAATCAACGTGCTTAAGTCTTTTGATTGGTACTAGACTTAGACTAGAAACTAGTTTAGGTTGAGTCTAAGGCTTAGGGCAGCTTAACACATGTCTCATATGCATAAACCTTTAAATCATTTCATCTTTTCTCATATGCATAAATCTTTTAAATAATTTCATCTTTGAGATATGTCATTAATATGTTCATGCATCACATAAATACATGTATATGTGCATCCTAGGCATAAACTTAGTGTTAAACATGTATGAATCAAGTGCATAACATATTTGAGTTTTTGTAATTGAAAATACATTTGAAAATATGCTGTTGAAACTGAAAAACTTGGAAAACAGAATCAGTTACGTTTTTGAACAACGTTAATCGATTAACCAAGGCTTTAATCGATTAACTGGGCTTCAGAACTGATTCTTTATAAACCGCGTTTTCAGAATTGATGTCATAACTTGCATGTTGCACTTCTTAGAGAGTTAGAGCATTTTTCGTGATATTTGTTGCATCTAGTTGATAGTGCATTTGTGAGTTTAGAAAGGAGAGAATTCTATGGTTTAGGATTGAATGGCATTTCATGATATATTTCTCATCATTTCATCTTAGATGTTCATGCATATTATTGATGCTTTTTGTGAAATTTTTACATTCTGTAATTTCTGTTTTGAAACTAATACATTGTCATATGGCATGAGATTGTGTTAGGTGCTTAGAGTAAAGGTCTTATGTGTCAAATATGAGCTTTGTAATTGCTTAAGTTTACTCTAGAATTTTGTTGTGAAAAATTGTTGTAACATTAGGAATCTCAAGGTGTCGTATCACCTAAGAAGAGATTAAGTTGTATCTTCATATTGCTTAGAGTTCTTGATTAGGATAGAAAAATGTTCTTGGCTGGGGCTACTCCAAAAGAAAGGTTTTCTTT
>NC_032016.1:515103-515347 GCF_001865875.1 Lupinus angustifolius | reverse complement strand
TATTGTAACCACTGATACCTAACAAGTGGTATCAGAGCTAGTACGAAGTGCTAGCTCAACCGCATATTCGCGATCCTAAAGGGAAAAAGAATGGGTTCTTCAAACCCGTTTGGTGGTGATGGTTCATCCATTAACCGACCACCTATATTCAGTGGTGAAGGGTATGCCTACTGGAAAGTCCTTATGCAAATATTAATAGAAGCCATAGACTCAGATATTTGGGAATCCGTAGTCAACGGGCCTT
>NC_032016.1:514792-515003 GCF_001865875.1 Lupinus angustifolius | reverse complement strand
GACTCTATGCCTCTAGCTACATTATTTGGAAAGCTTCAAGAGCACGAAATAGAATTGGGTCGCTTGACAATGCACGAAGATTCGGACCGGAAGAGGAAGAGCATCACATTGAAGGCTACGACCTCCAAAGCAAAAGAAGATAAAGATGATAATGAATCTGACTCCGATCTGGATAATGAAACAATGGGTCTCATTGTTCGAAAATTTAGCA
>NC_032016.1:513359-514692 GCF_001865875.1 Lupinus angustifolius | reverse complement strand
TCATTTATTCTTGTAGCACATGTAACTGCTCTGAAAATATTTTATGTCAAAAACTTCTCTGTGAGACTTGCGAGACTTTGCAAGAAGACAATTTTAAACTTAAAGAAAAACTCACACGTCTTACAAACAGTCAACAACAATTAGACACTTTGCTTTTCAAAAAGCGGATATTCTAACCACTACACCTATTCAACCCCCCCCCCTTCTAGGTGTATTTTAACCACTGATACCTAACATTCTCCTTTTCTACCCTTCAATTATAAACTAAAATTACAAACTTACTTGAAATAAAGCTCCTAAAAACTAAGAACAAGATAGAGAACTTCATAGAAGAATTTCTAGTGAAAAATGTGAGAGATATGTGAATTTGACCTCCAATGGATGCCTTTTGCTCAAATGTAATGTGCCATATTTATAGAAATTCTTCTGGGCCGCTGAGTTGCTTGTCAGTCCCGCTAAGCAGCTGACCAAACCCTTCAGCATAGGTTTGGTCCCTTGATCAAGTAGCTTTGTCACCTCCTTATGCTTGACTCATCAAAGCTAGTTGTGAGCTATGAAACCACCTATTGTGACCTACTCTGAAAAGCCTATGGTGGGCTACTTGAGTTGAGGTCATTGGTGACTTCATGGTTTGCTTGATGGTTAAGTCAAGTCTGGGTGCACACCGCTTAGCACACATGTTGCACTACTAAGCTGCTTGTTCATCAGCTTTGACCGTGTTGACTGGGACGTGGCAATGTGCTTGCTGATTTGGTTAGGAGTCTGGTTCTCCGCTAAGATGCTTTGTTGGACTGCTAAGTTGCTTGTTCAGCAGCTTGGGCATATGCCAAGCTTGTGTCTGACTGTGTCAAGCTGAATTCTAACCATGCTAGGACTAGTCTGGTGCTAGGCTGAGCGGCCACGCAGGTCCGCTCAGTTGCTTGCTTGAGCAGCTTCGTCCAGGTCAGGCTGGTGTCCAGGTCAGGCTAGTGTCTAGGTCAGCTTAGCGTGGCTTGGTCCACACTTAGCTGCCTGGTTGAGCACCTTGGTTTTTGACTTCATTGTCTTTTTTACCATGAGTCTTTTTTCTCTTCTTTTCTTCATTCTAAATCCTACAAAATACATAAAAAAGAAATACACATACAAATATACAAGATTGTGATATTTTATACAAAAAGTATTGTTTTACGTTGGTTATTCTCAATTATGCATAAGATAAGTGCCACAAAAGTGTATGAAATTTAGGTATGTTTGGTAATTATCATAGTTGTACTACTTAGTTTATTTCCCAAGTTAAGCATACTTTTCTTAAGATCTTATATTCATTACTACTTCAATATTAGAGTAGCCAAGA
>NC_032016.1:502609-513259 GCF_001865875.1 Lupinus angustifolius | reverse complement strand
AATATTGTTTAGTAATAAATATAAGTAATTATCATTCTACCATTTTAGAACATACACTAAAAGGAGAATTTTAGAACTTGGTGTTTGGAGTTAATCAAAGTAAAACATAAGAACTTGTCTAAGTAGTTCAAATTCATAAAGAAGTTCAGAAATATTTTCCTTATTCAAAATGGTCTTGTCTCCTCAAGAATTTGTAAATATTTAGTTTATTTTTCTTATTAAATTGTTTATGTGCAAAACAAAAAAAAACCATTAAAATATGTTTACTCATTATTTGTGCTTTGACATGTTCATATGATTCATTCTATTAGGCAATTCCTTGTGGTTCGACATAACCCTATACTATACTACAATTGAATCTTGAAAGAGGTGTAAATTGTAAAATAGTAAAGTGTTATCAATAAATTTATTTGTTGAAAACACCCTTTTAATATACAAAAGTGATGAAACTAACTNTTTATTTATTGTTATTTATTTTCCGCAATTTATTTATTCTTTAATACCAACCTTCCTTCCTTAAGGAAGAAGTTTGGTTTGTTAATAAAATGAACCCGAAAGGGAGTAAATAAATAAAGGTCACTTAAATTTATTATTCTTTTGTTCTTTATTTAGTTATTTGTTTCTAACAACTAACTACTCATCACTTTTGTACATTAGAATGTCATTAAATCGGTGTTGTAATTTATTCCACAAAACCGAGATGGTATTCACATGTACTTAATAATTATGTAATAAGGGATTGCTTCGGTACCATTATACCGGTGTTAGAATTTATTCTAACAAATCCGAGATAGGGCAAAGAACGAATAACTTATTTACATGATTATTAAAAGTAAGTTGTAACTCGAATATTCCTGAAACCATTATACCGACATTGGAATTTATTTCAACAAATCCGAGATGGTGAACAAAGAATGAAACCGAGTTTACTTAATTAATCAAATAAAACGGAAATACACGAAGGAAGAGGAAATCCACTCTCAACAAGTTGGCACTACTGCTGGAGTGATTTGTTGAGAGGGGAAAGCCTACTCCTCAATAAACCTTTCAACAACTATCAACTCCCAAGTCAGCATGGGTTCTTCTACTTTAAAGGATTTTTGCAAGGCCTCGGGACTCAAGGTTAATGAGATGAAGTCTAAATTTGTTTGTTCAAAAACGGTGACTATGCAAAGGAAGAATAAATTAATGAGCATATGTTCAATGCATGTGATCAGTAATCATGGAAACTATCTAGGCATTCCCCTTGTTGAAGGCAAGGTCACTAAAGCGGGTTTTAATCCTATCATGGAGAAGATTAAGAGGCACATGATTTCTTGGAAGGTAAACCTCCTTAACAAAGCTTGTCATTTGTGTCTTTCGAAGTCAGTTATTTCTTCTATTCCTATATACACCATGCAAGCTATGTGGCTTCCCCAAAGTGTGTGTAATGAATTAAATAGAATGATGATGAAATTTTTGTGGGGCGGGGACATTAACATATATAGTCTGAACTTGGTAAGTTGGGTTGTCCTCACTGAACACAAAAGAGATGATGGTCTTGGGTTACAAGATGATAGAATTGTCTATATCACCCTCCTAAGAAGGATGTGTTGGAACATTGTCACTTATAATGATAAATTATAGTATAGAGCCTTGAAGAATATATATCTTAATGATAATTCTGTGTTGTTTCCTCCAACGAAGGCTACAACTTCCTATACTTGGCGAAGCATTGTCAAGGCTATCCGCCATCTCAAGGATGGTTACTCTCTTCATCTTGGAAATAGGACTCAATCCTTTTAGTATGACAATTGGACATGCTTTGGTAAGCTTTGAAATTTTGTTAACTTTGTCAATATCTCTAATACTCTACTTCAGGTGAAGGATCTTTGGCAAGATGTTATTTGGAATATCAACATTCTTTTTACTATTGTTCCTCCTACTCTTAAGGATTTTATTTGCAGCACTTATCCTCTATGTAACCAGAATGAAGAAGTGGGGTGGAGTTTGGATGGTAACGCTACATGTGGTTATTCGGCTAATTCAGGTTATTGGTGGCTTAACTACTATACTAAAAATGATGACTCTATGTCTATGGTCCGGCGGTGGGTATGGCGCCTAAGAGTTCACGAGAAAGATAAATTTATGTGTTGGATTGGTATTAATAAGGAGGAGTTATCTAATCGATTATCCCTAACATAATAGTTTGAAAATGAATGGTACTTTATCGTCATTTTCCAAGGAAAAAACATAACCAAAATTTTTATACTTATAGAAACTTGATGCAAGATTGATATACATTTTTCAAAGTGATTTTATGAAAAGAGAAAGAAACTTTCATGTGAAAAAGAGAGTTCCAAGAATAGTATTTTGAGGCATTTATTTGATAGCATTCATTTAGAGATCATTGTATAAGTGAATCTACTCTGTTAATCATCTTCAATAATCGGTTTAAGAGCATATTAGAGTAGTTTATTCATTGTTTCCTTGCTGCATCAAGAACCAAAAGATTTTCAAGAAATCCATCAGGTTAATAGATTAAGCATTCATTTAATCTATTAAGTACAACATTGTGTTAATTGATTAAACAATCATTTAATCAATTACAACCAGTTGTTTTTTAGATTATCATTTGTATTTTGAATTGGCTTTAATTGTTACTTGAACCACTATTCACCCCCTCTACGTGAGTTAGAGCCCTTGTTAACCAACAAGTAATTAAATGCCTCAGAATATTTATGGTGTAATATGATTTGTTCAACTTCACATAACATGTCAACTTGTATTTTGTTTTCTTTTCAATTTATTTATTTAAGTAAATTATATATCATTTTATGGTTTTTAAACTTTTTTTAATTATTTATCAATGCTTCTAGGCTGCCTATTTTAAAATAAGGATAACCTAAGAATTTGTCCAAAATGGTAAACGAACATGCTCACGTCTACTTTTGATTTGGAAGCATTTTTCTGGTGTCAAATAACATATTGGGCCACCCATTTTGATATCACTACTTGTGTACTAATGGTGTAAAACTTTTTAGTTAAATCGAAATTTATTTTATTTAGTTTTTAATTGAAGCTTCTAGAAGTCGGTCCATGTCAGCTTTACCTTACATGTCTAACACACAATTCTGAACGTTCGATAGACACAAATATATGACCCACCCACTCTAATGTCTACTTTGTCTGCACTTCATTTGGACGCTCATTTTTTATAATCAAACATGGATATATATGTTTATATATATATATATATATATATATATATATATATATATATATATATGTATGATATGATGAAATCAAATAAATTGTGAACAGATAAAAAAATAAGAACCATTATCACAATATAAGTTTATCGAAATTATGAAGGATATTTTTATGAATACTTCTATTTAAAAACGTCATTTATATTCATAGTTGATTTATTATTAATCAACACATGTCTGAAAATGGGAATTGATTAACAATTATGGAATGTTACATGAAAAATATTTTCATTTGATTTCCTTATTCTACAAGACTCACTGACTTTAGAAATCATTGAGACATTTTAATGAAATAATCTAAGATCATGTGGAAAATCATCATCATCTTATACGTTTTATCTTGTCACTTGAATATTGTCAAATCATTTTGAACATTACTACTAATGTACATTTGATCTAAGTGTCATTACTTCACCGAACAACGATAAGAGATCATACCACATCATATTTGTTTATATATTTGTAAGGATTTATTCACTTAAGGATTTACTAATTAATCATATATGAGCTTTTTTTACAATACAATGACATTCTGATTTTTAGTAATTACAAGCACTTAAGTTTCTATGTTTTATTCAAACCTTCTACCTTATTTTTCTTTCACATTTGTTTTCACTTTTCCGAATTGCATAATTGGAAATGAGTACAGTGACCATCTTATCCATCTTATCCCTTATCAATTTGGGAATGTAAACAAAAGACAGCAATCAAGCATCCAAAAGCTGCCAACACACTAAATACTAAAGACGAGAGGAAGAATAGGAAGGCTTCCAACACACATAGATACCCTTTAGTATAAACAAAGCTTACACTAAGGATTCATAACTACAAAGTCAATTAATCTGACAACACAGCAAATGAATATGCATTGGTTCTAATCATAATTTGAATGATAATTATGAATAACAATCTAGAGAGGTAGGTTGTTTGGTCATATTATTAAGAAAATCATATTTTTGATGAAGTTAATGATTAAAGACAATTTTCCACTTTTTCCTCACACATTTTTTTTTCCTTTGTTTTGATCTGAACCATTTTTACTTTAAGACTTAGGAATACAATGAGCCTCAAATTTTGACTTTATGCAACGATTCATTTTTATTTTATTTTTATGTGATGTTTAATCTAGCCATTAAACTACCCTTCTACTTTATAATGTTTCTCAACTATGAATGATTTGGCTTCACAGTGTTATGTCATTGATTTTCATCCTGAAATTTATTTATAATATTAACGGTACTGAATAGAGGATTATATTCTAGAATGTGGATGCTCCAGCACATGGGAAAATAATGAAGCCAAGAACAATGATGTCTACAAAGAGTTTGAAACATAGAACAATCATAACCCTATCAAAATAAGAAACAAAGAAAACAAATCATAATTTCAGAGTTATACATTCAAATATACATGGAAAGGGGATTTGAGAAAAACATAACAAACTTTGGAAAGGGGAAGTGAATTCTCTTAACAAACTTGCGAGAGGCTAAAGCTTTCATGGAGGCTTACATGAGATTTCGACATGACGGATATTAAAAATGGCTACTTCATGGTTAAGTTCGATCATGCTCTAGATAGGGACAAAATCTTACATGGAGGTCCATGGATGATTTTCGATCACTATGTAGTCACTACTACTTGGTCCCAAGACTTTGACTCCATAATTGCTACTGTTTCAAAAACCCTAGTTTGGATTCATCTATCAGGTTGGATATGTTATTCTATGACAAGAGTTTTCTTATCATGATTGCTTCTGCAATTGGTCGTTCATTTAAAATTGACACCAACACATTGAGATTCGCTAGAGGACGATTTCCAAGAATATTTGTAGAAATTGATCTCAGCCAGCCAGTAGTAGGGAAGGTTTGTGTTCAAGGGAATTGTCATAAAGTGGAAATGAGGGCATCCATATTATTTGTAGTTCTGGTGGTTGTTACGGTCATGTCTCCCACAATTGCAAACTTCAACAACCATCCAATATCCATGTTTTGGCCAAGGAGTTGTCCCCAAGTGCTGCACATGAAGCCAAAGACTCCATTGGAGGCAGCAGCAAATGCATGGAGGAAGGTGGTGGTCCATCTCCCCCAACGGTTCCAAACATGAGTGGGGTGTTAAATGTTGCAATTAATGATTCAATAAATCCCGTAACCACCACTTCAGAAACTTATGGTGAGTGGTTAGTAGTGTGCTACAAAAAAAGGAATGGTAAAATGACTAAGGGTTCAAATTATAAGGTAGGTTTAAGCTTAAAATTTAATTAATGCTAACAGATTTGGTGCTTTGAATGAAAGAGGAAACTCTTCGAAAGAAAATAATTTAACATGTGAGTTGCATGTCTTTAATGCTCCGACCGTGGAGAAATTATGGGCAAATAAAAAATGCTTTAGAATTGATCACATGGCCAAATAATTTGCACCTCTCATTGATGATACTTCTCACGGCCAACAAAATGGGACGGTGGTCCCTAGTGTGTTGCAATCAAGCATTCATGCTATGTTAATAATAGAAGAATTTTGAATAATAAATCCAAGATTCCTTTATCAATGCATTATGCCTCTACGTCACATTTATTATGTGGGCCACAAAATTTGGAATTGCTGGACTGGAAGGATAAAACTACATTTGATTCTCATGCTTTTGATTTGAGTAACACGTGTGCTTCCCTAGATATGCACAATTTAGAGGTTGACCCCACCATCCAACATCCTTCGCCACATTCACATAGGAATCTTGAATTATTGCATGGAAAATCCTCATACCACAAAATCATGCAGCAAGTTGATGAAGCTAAGAATCACGTTGAATCCAATAACATTATTCAACACCAACCTGCATTAGATGAGTCCTATGGCCAACTAAGGATGGGAACTTCCCATGTTGATATTGAAGGTTTTACTAAGCATCAAGATGTTTGTGATAATTCCATGGAATTCAATTAATTTTGTTTTGGTTTTTTAACCCTTTATTTTTATTTGTCTCCTCATGATAGCTTTTCAGGATTTCTCCATTTTATCTTGAAACATCTGTGGTGCCATGAATAAGGATGGTCATTGTCATGTTATAGATCTTGTGAGGATGTTTAGGCCTTATCTCGTTTTTCTTATGGAAACTCACTATCAGTCACCAACTCTAGAGATTTTTGGCATTCTTTGGTTCATAAGGATTGTGGCATCATTGAAGTTATTGGCTAATCAGGTGGGATTTAGACCCTCTCGGTGAATGGAAGTAATTTTAGCACTTCTGTTGTGATTCATTATTCGTAAGCAATAGCTTTGAAACTACAATGTGGTTCGAGTGAATGGATTTGTTCGGATGTTAATATTAGCCCCTCTTGTTAGGACCTTGAGGTGTTATGGAATCATCTAGTCTCTTTTAACTCAGTGACCCTTCCTTGGCTTCTGTTGGGTGATTTCGATGAGATTCTTCTGTTGTCGTAAGTTAGGGTGGCCAATTTCACTATTCTCAGGTAGATAAGTTCGTCAATGTTCTAGAAACTTGTGGTTTAATGGACCTATGTGTCGTGGTTAGTAGGTTCACTTGGTTTAGATGAGAGCAAAATGATCATAGTATCTCTAAACGGCTTGATAGAGGACTATCTGATAGTTCCTAGTGTATTTCATTTTCGAAAGGGTATGTGGAAAATCTTCCAAACATTATTCAGATCATTGCCCCCTACGTTTTAGATTTAGTGGTCAAGTCGACATTATTTGCAATAGGCTTTTCAGGTTCCAGACTGCTTGGACAAGCCATAAACATTATTCTAGTATTGTTCGAGAGGCTTGGAATCATGGTGATCGAGACATGGTTGATTGTTTAACATGGGTGAATGAGGAGTCTATTAATTTTATAACAAAACCATTTTTGGGAATAATTTTCGAAGGAAGAGTAGTTGAGACTAGAATCAGAGGTGTCCAATGAACTCTTGAAAATGTTGATGATCGTGATCTTATTAGATTGGATGCTCAATTGAGGCGTGAGTACAATTGTATTTTGAGGCAAGAGGAACTTTTGTGGTTTCAAAAGTCTAGAGAACAAGGGGTCAAATTTGGTGATCTTATTAACTTCCCTAGTCAAAAAGGAAGAAGTGATGAAAATTGTTATGTCTATGTAGTCCTCCAAAGCTCATGGCCATGATGGTTTTTAGCCGATATTCTTCAAGAAATATTGGCATCTGGTGGATGATGACATTTGGAAGTTGGTTTGTGAGGCCTTCAAGTTTGGGTTTCTTGACGCTCGTTAAAACTTTGATTGTTTTAATTCCTATGGTCAACAATCTTAATACCTTGAAAGAACTCAGACCTATTATTCTTTGTAATGTGGTTTATAAGGTTATTGCTAAAATGTTGGTGAATAGAGTAAGGCTTTTTTGGATGATTTATTTGGTCCTCTTCAAAGTGGTTTCATCCTAGGTCGACGTACTTCTGACAATATTATTTTGCCACAAGAACTCATGCATCACTTGCATAAATCTAAAGCTCAAAAAGGTGTCATGGCTTTTAAAGCGGATTTGGAGAAGGCATATGATAGAATCAACTAGGTTTCCTTCAATGTACTCTTTTGTAGTTTGGCTTCCGAAATATTTATGTGGATCTGATTATGTGGTGTGTTCGCTCTGGGGAGGTGTCTCTATTATGGAATGGTTCTAGACTTGATGGGTTTAAACCAAATAGAGGCCTTCGTTTGTTCTCTACATGGAAAAGTTGGCTTTGTCTATTAACCACAAGCTTGAATTGGGCGAGTGGCATCCAATCCAATTATCAAGAGGATGACCTCCGTTTTCAAACCTACTATTTGCTGACGATATTCTTCTTTTTTGCAGGGCTATCAACTCCCAAGTTAGCATGGTTTCTTCTACTTTAAAGGACTTTTGCATGGCCTCGGGGCTTAAGGTTAATGAGGCCAAGTCTAAATTTGTTTGTTAAAAAATGGTGACTTTGAAAAGGAAGAATAAATTAATGAGATTATGTTAAATGCATGTGATCAGTAATCATGGAAACTATCTAGGCATTCCCCTTGTTGAAGGCAAGGTCACTAAAGCAGGTTTTAATCTTATTATGGAGAAGATTAAGAGGCATATGATTTCTTGGAAGGTAAACCTCCTTACAAAGCTTGTCGCTTGTGTCTTTCGAAGTCAGTTATTTCTTCTATTCCTATATACACCATGGAAGCTATGTGGCTTCCCCAAAGTGTGTGTAATGAAATAAATAGAATGATGATGAACTTTATGTGGGGCGGGGACGTTAAAAAACATGGTCTTAACTTGGTAAGTTGGGGTATCCTCACTAAACACAAAAGAGATGGTGGTCTTGGGTTACAAGATGCTAGAATTGTCAATATCACCTTCCTTAGAAGGATGTGTTGGAACATTGTCCCTAATATTGATAAATTATAGTATAGAGCCTTGAAGAATAAATATCTTGATGATAATTTTGTGTTGTTTCCTCCATCGAAGGCTACAACTTCCTATACTTGGAGAAGCGTTGTCAAGGCTAGCCGCTATATCAAGGATGGTTTCTCACTTCATCTGGCAAATAAGACTCGGTCCTTTTGGTATGACAATTGGACATGCTTTGGTAATATGTTATTTGGAATTTCAACATTCTTTTTACTATTGTTCCTCCTACTCTTAAGGACTTCATTTGCAGCACTTATCCTCTTTGTAACCAGAATGAAGAAGTGGGGTGGAGTTTGGATGGTAATGCTACATGTGCTTATTCGGCTAATTCAGGTTATTGGTGGCTTAACTACTATACTAAAAATGATGACTCTATGTATATGGTCTGGCGGTGGGTATGGCACCTAAGAGTTCCCGAGAAAGATAAACTTATGTGTTGGCTTGGTATTCATGAGGAGTAGTTATTTAATCGATTATCCCTAACATAATAGTTTGAAAATGAATGGTACTTTATCGTCATTTCCCAAGGAAAAAACATAATCAAATTTTTTATACTTATAGAAACTTGATGCAAGATTGATACACATTTTTCAAAGTGATTTCATGAAAAGAGAAAGAAAATTTCATGTGAAAAAGAGAGTTTCAAGAATGGTATTTTGAGGCATTTATTTGATAGTATTCATTTAGAGATCATTGTATAAGTGAATCTACTCTTTTAATCATCTTCAATAATCGGTTCAAGAGCATATTATAGTAGTTTAATCATTATTTCCTTGCTGCATCAAGAACCAAAAGATTTTCAAGAAATCCATCAGGTTAATTGATTAAGCATTCATTTAATCGATTAAGTGCAACACTGTGTTAATTGATTAAGCAATCATTTAATCAATTACAACCAGTCGTTTTTTAGATTATCTTTTGTATTTTGAATCGAATTTAATTGTTACTTGAACCACTATTCACCCCCTCTAGGTGGAGTTAGAGTCCTTGTTAATCAACATGTAATTAAATACCTAAGAATATTTATGGTGTAATATGATTTGTTCAACTTCACAAAACATGTCAATTTGTATTTTGTTTTCTTTTCAATTTATTTAAGTAAATTTTATATCATTTTATGGATTTTTAACTTTTTTTAATTATTTATCAATGCTTCTAGGTTGCCTATTTTAAAATAGGGATGACATAAGAATTTGTTCAAAATGGTAAACGAATAGGCTAACGTCCACTTTTGATTTGCAAGAATTTTGCTGGTGTCAAGTAATAGATTGGGCCACCTATTTTGATATCACTACTTGTGTACTAATGGTGTAAAACTTTTTAGTTAAATCGAAATTCATTTTATTTACTTTTTAATTGAAGCTTATAGAAGTCGGTCCATGTCAACTTTCCCCTACATGTCTAACACACACTTCTGAACGTTTGATAGACACCAATGTATGACCTATCCACTCTAATGTCTACTTTGCCTACACTTCATTTGGCTACTCATTTTTGATAATGTTCTAGGCTATTCTTTTTCTGGTCATATCATCAAACCTTTTGAGTTGAGACATACTATTGAACATAAGGGTGTTACTTCCATCTCTCAAAGTGGAGAGGAAGGATGATGATAAATGATATTTTTTTTATCTTGAGATTTGTCCCTAAATTAAATCTAAAAATATTTTTTTATAATAAATCTTTATATTTTTCTCTAAAATTAATTTACGATAAAAACTAAATATTTTCATAACAATATGATGAAAAATAAATTTAAATAATAACATAATGTTTTTAATGATAATTAAATAAATATAAAATAATAAAATAATTAATTTTTAAATAAAATAAATGAAAATCATAATTAATTGAATATTAAATATAACAAATCTGATAAGGATGAAAAGAATGATAACAACTAAGATAATGTATTCCACGTCTTAAAGTTGAGATGTAGTAATGGACATTTTTAATGGCAAAGTTATTGTCCCTTGGAAGCTACTTTGAAATTGGAATCAATGT
>NC_032016.1:491491-502509 GCF_001865875.1 Lupinus angustifolius | reverse complement strand
GTAATGTTCAAAATGATTTGACAATATTCAAGTGACAAGATAAAACGTATAAGATGATGATGATTTTCCACATGATCTTAGATTATTTCATTAAAATGTCTCAATGATTTCTAAAGTCAGTGAGTCTTGTAGAATAAGGAAATCAAATGAAAATATTTTTCATGTAACATTCCATAATTGTTAATCAATTCCCATTTTCAGACATGTGTTGATTAATAATAAATCAACTATGAATATAAATGACGTTTTTAAATAGAAGTATTCATAAAAATATCCTTCATAATTTCGATAAACTTATATTGTGATAATGGTTCTTATTTTTTTATCTGTTCACAATTTATTTGATTTCATCATATCATACATATATATATATATATATATATATATATATATATATATATATATATATATATATATATATATATATATATATATATATATATATATGTATGATATGATGAAATCAAATAAATTGTGAACAGATAAAAAAATAAGAACCATTATCACAATATAAGTTTATCGAAATTATGAAGGATATTTTTATGAATACTTCTATTTAAAAACGTCATTTATATTCATAGTTGATTTATTATTAATCAACACATGTCTGAAAATGGGAATTGATTAACAATTATGGAATGTTACATGAAAAATATTTTCATTTGATTTCCTTATTCTACAAGACTCACTGACTTTAGAAATCATTGAGACATTTTAATGAAATAATCTAAGATCATGTGGAAAATCATCATCATCTTATACGTTTTATCTTGTCACTTGAATATTGTCAAATCATTTTGAACATTACTACTAATGTACATTTGATCTAAGTGTCATTACTTCACCGAACAACGATAAGAGATCATACCACATCATATTTGTTTATATATTTGTAAGGATTTATTCACTTAAGGATTTACTAATTAATCATATATGAGCTTTTTTTACAATACAATGACATTCTGATTTTTAGTAATTACAAGCACTTAAGTTTCTATGTTTTATTCAAACCTTCTACCTTATTTTTCTTTCACATTTGTTTTCACTTTTCCGAATTGCATAATTGGAAATGAGTACAGTGACCATCTTATCCATCTTATCCCTTATCAATTTGGGAATGTAAACAAAAGACAGCAATCAAGCATCCAAAAGCTGCCAACACACTAAATACTAAAGACGAGAGGAAGAATAGGAAGGCTTCCAACACACATAGATACCCTTTAGTATAAACAAAGCTTACACTAAGGATTCATAACTACAAAGTCAATTAATCTGACAACACAGCAAATGAATATGCATTGGTTCTAATCATAATTTGAATGATAATTATGAATAACAATCTAGAGAGGTAGGTTGTTTGGTCATATTATTAAGAAAATCATATTTTTGATGAAGTTAATGATTAAAGACAATTTTCCACTTTTTCCTCACACATTTTTTTTTCCTTTGTTTTGATCTGAACCATTTTTACTTTAAGACTTAGGAATACAATGAGCCTCAAATTTTGACTTTATGCAACGATTCATTTTTATTTTATTTTTATGTGATGTTTAATCTAGCCATTAAACTACCCTTCTACTTTATAATGTTTCTCAACTATGAATGATTTGGCTTCACAGTGTTATGTCATTGATTTTCATCCTGAAATTTATTTATAATATTAACGGTACTGAATAGAGGATTATATTCTAGAATGTGGATGCTCCAGCACATGGGAAAATAATGAAGCCAAGAACAATGATGTCTACAAAGAGTTTGAAACATAGAACAATCATAACCCTATCAAAATAAGAAACAAAGAAAACAAATCATAATTTCAGAGTTATACATTCAAATATACATGGAAAGGGGATTTGAGAAAAACATAACAAACTTTGGAAAGGGGAAGTGAATTCTCTTAACAAACTTGCGAGAGGCTAAAGCTTTCATGGAGGCTTACATGAGATTTCGACATGACGGATATTAAAAATGGCTACTTCATGGTTAAGTTCGATCATGCTCTAGATAGGGACAAAATCTTACATGGAGGTCCATGGATGATTTTCGATCACTATGTAGTCACTACTACTTGGTCCCAAGACTTTGACTCCATAATTGCTACTGTTTCAAAAACCCTAGTTTGGATTCATCTATCAGGTTGGATATGTTATTCTATGACAAGAGTTTTCTTATCATGATTGCTTCTGCAATTGGTCGTTCATTTAAAATTGACACCAACACATTGAGATTCGCTAGAGGACGATTTCCAAGAATATTTGTAGAAATTGATCTCAGCCAGCCAGTAGTAGGGAAGGTTTGTGTTCAAGGGAATTGTCATAAAGTGGAAATGAGGGCATCCATATTATTTGTAGTTCTGGTGGTTGTTACGGTCATGTCTCCCACAATTGCAAACTTCAACAACCATCCAATATCCATGTTTTGGCCAAGGAGTTGTCCCCAAGTGCTGCACATGAAGCCAAAGACTCCATTGGAGGCAGCAGCAAATGCATGGAGGAAGGTGGTGGTCCATCTCCCCCAACGGTTCCAAACATGAGTGGGGTGTTAAATGTTGCAATTAATGATTCAATAAATCCCGTAACCACCACTTCAGAAACTTATGGTGAGTGGTTAGTAGTGTGCTACAAAAAAAGGAATGGTAAAATGACTAAGGGTTCAAATTATAAGGTAGGTTTAAGCTTAAAATTTAATTAATGCTAACAGATTTGGTGCTTTGAATGAAAGAGGAAACTCTTCGAAAGAAAATAATTTAACATGTGAGTTGCATGTCTTTAATGCTCCGACCGTGGAGAAATTATGGGCAAATAAAAAATGCTTTAGAATTGATCACATGGCCAAATAATTTGCACCTCTCATTGATGATACTTCTCACGGCCAACAAAATGGGACGGTGGTCCCTAGTGTGTTGCAATCAAGCATTCATGCTATGTTAATAATAGAAGAATTTTGAATAATAAATCCAAGATTCCTTTATCAATGCATTATGCCTCTACGTCACATTTATTATGTGGGCCACAAAATTTGGAATTGCTGGACTGGAAGGATAAAACTACATTTGATTCTCATGCTTTTGATTTGAGTAACACGTGTGCTTCCCTAGATATGCACAATTTAGAGGTTGACCCCACCATCCAACATCCTTCGCCACATTCACATAGGAATCTTGAATTATTGCATGGAAAATCCTCATACCACAAAATCATGCAGCAAGTTGATGAAGCTAAGAATCACGTTGAATCCAATAACATTATTCAACACCAACCTGCATTAGATGAGTCCTATGGCCAACTAAGGATGGGAACTTCCCATGTTGATATTGAAGGTTTTACTAAGCATCAAGATGTTTGTGATAATTCCATGGAATTCAATTAATTTTGTTTTGGTTTTTTAACCCTTTATTTTTATTTGTCTCCTCATGATAGCTTTTCAGGATTTCTCCATTTTATCTTGAAACATCTGTGGTGCCATGAATAAGGATGGTCATTGTCATGTTATAGATCTTGTGAGGATGTTTAGGCCTTATCTCGTTTTTCTTATGGAAACTCACTATCAGTCACCAACTCTAGAGATTTTTGGCATTCTTTGGTTCATAAGGATTGTGGCATCATTGAAGTTATTGGCTAATCAGGTGGGATTTAGACCCTCTCGGTGAATGGAAGTAATTTTAGCACTTCTGTTGTGATTCATTATTCGTAAGCAATAGCTTTGAAACTACAATGTGGTTCGAGTGAATGGATTTGTTCGGATGTTAATATTAGCCCCTCTTGTTAGGACCTTGAGGTGTTATGGAATCATCTAGTCTCTTTTAACTCAGTGACCCTTCCTTGGCTTCTGTTGGGTGATTTCGATGAGATTCTTCTGTTGTCGTAAGTTAGGGTGGCCAATTTCACTATTCTCAGGTAGATAAGTTCGTCAATGTTCTAGAAACTTGTGGTTTAATGGACCTATGTGTCGTGGTTAGTAGGTTCACTTGGTTTAGATGAGAGCAAAATGATCATAGTATCTCTAAACGGCTTGATAGAGGACTATCTGATAGTTCCTAGTGTATTTCATTTTCGAAAGGGTATGTGGAAAATCTTCCAAACATTATTCAGATCATTGCCCCCTACGTTTTAGATTTAGTGGTCAAGTCGACATTATTTGCAATAGGCTTTTCAGGTTCCAGACTGCTTGGACAAGCCATAAACATTATTCTAGTATTGTTCGAGAGGCTTGGAATCATGGTGATCGAGACATGGTTGATTGTTTAACATGGGTGAATGAGGAGTCTATTAATTTTATAACAAAACCATTTTTGGGAATAATTTTCGAAGGAAGAGTAGTTGAGACTAGAATCAGAGGTGTCCAATGAACTCTTGAAAATGTTGATGATCGTGATCTTATTAGATTGGATGCTCAATTGAGGCGTGAGTACAATTGTATTTTGAGGCAAGAGGAACTTTTGTGGTTTCAAAAGTCTAGAGAACAAGGGGTCAAATTTGGTGATCTTATTAACTTCCCTAGTCAAAAAGGAAGAAGTGATGAAAATTGTTATGTCTATGTAGTCCTCCAAAGCTCATGGCCATGATGGTTTTTAGCCGATATTCTTCAAGAAATATTGGCATCTGGTGGATGATGACATTTGGAAGTTGGTTTGTGAGGCCTTCAAGTTTGGGTTTCTTGACGCTCGTTAAAACTTTGATTGTTTTAATTCCTATGGTCAACAATCTTAATACCTTGAAAGAACTCAGACCTATTATTCTTTGTAATGTGGTTTATAAGGTTATTGCTAAAATGTTGGTGAATAGAGTAAGGCTTTTTTGGATGATTTATTTGGTCCTCTTCAAAGTGGTTTCATCCTAGGTCGACGTACTTCTGACAATATTATTTTGCCACAAGAACTCATGCATCACTTGCATAAATCTAAAGCTCAAAAAGGTGTCATGGCTTTTAAAGCGGATTTGGAGAAGGCATATGATAGAATCAACTAGGTTTCCTTCAATGTACTCTTTTGTAGTTTGGCTTCCGAAATATTTATGTGGATCTGATTATGTGGTGTGTTCGCTCTGGGGAGGTGTCTCTATTATGGAATGGTTCTAGACTTGATGGGTTTAAACCAAATAGAGGCCTTCGTTTGTTCTCTACATGGAAAAGTTGGCTTTGTCTATTAACCACAAGCTTGAATTGGGCGAGTGGCATCCAATCCAATTATCAAGAGGATGACCTCCGTTTTCAAACCTACTATTTGCTGACGATATTCTTCTTTTTTGCAGGGCTATCAACTCCCAAGTTAGCATGGTTTCTTCTACTTTAAAGGACTTTTGCATGGCCTCGGGGCTTAAGGTTAATGAGGCCAAGTCTAAATTTGTTTGTTAAAAAATGGTGACTTTGAAAAGGAAGAATAAATTAATGAGATTATGTTAAATGCATGTGATCAGTAATCATGGAAACTATCTAGGCATTCCCCTTGTTGAAGGCAAGGTCACTAAAGCAGGTTTTAATCTTATTATGGAGAAGATTAAGAGGCATATGATTTCTTGGAAGGTAAACCTCCTTACAAAGCTTGTCGCTTGTGTCTTTCGAAGTCAGTTATTTCTTCTATTCCTATATACACCATGGAAGCTATGTGGCTTCCCCAAAGTGTGTGTAATGAAATAAATAGAATGATGATGAACTTTATGTGGGGCGGGGACGTTAAAAAACATGGTCTTAACTTGGTAAGTTGGGGTATCCTCACTAAACACAAAAGAGATGGTGGTCTTGGGTTACAAGATGCTAGAATTGTCAATATCACCTTCCTTAGAAGGATGTGTTGGAACATTGTCCCTAATATTGATAAATTATAGTATAGAGCCTTGAAGAATAAATATCTTGATGATAATTTTGTGTTGTTTCCTCCATCGAAGGCTACAACTTCCTATACTTGGAGAAGCGTTGTCAAGGCTAGCCGCTATATCAAGGATGGTTTCTCACTTCATCTGGCAAATAAGACTCGGTCCTTTTGGTATGACAATTGGACATGCTTTGGTAATATGTTATTTGGAATTTCAACATTCTTTTTACTATTGTTCCTCCTACTCTTAAGGACTTCATTTGCAGCACTTATCCTCTTTGTAACCAGAATGAAGAAGTGGGGTGGAGTTTGGATGGTAATGCTACATGTGCTTATTCGGCTAATTCAGGTTATTGGTGGCTTAACTACTATACTAAAAATGATGACTCTATGTATATGGTCTGGCGGTGGGTATGGCACCTAAGAGTTCCCGAGAAAGATAAACTTATGTGTTGGCTTGGTATTCATGAGGAGTAGTTATTTAATCGATTATCCCTAACATAATAGTTTGAAAATGAATGGTACTTTATCGTCATTTCCCAAGGAAAAAACATAATCAAATTTTTTATACTTATAGAAACTTGATGCAAGATTGATACACATTTTTCAAAGTGATTTCATGAAAAGAGAAAGAAAATTTCATGTGAAAAAGAGAGTTTCAAGAATGGTATTTTGAGGCATTTATTTGATAGTATTCATTTAGAGATCATTGTATAAGTGAATCTACTCTTTTAATCATCTTCAATAATCGGTTCAAGAGCATATTATAGTAGTTTAATCATTATTTCCTTGCTGCATCAAGAACCAAAAGATTTTCAAGAAATCCATCAGGTTAATTGATTAAGCATTCATTTAACCGATTATGTACAACATTGTGTTAATTGATTAAGCAATCATTTAATCCATTACAACCAGACGTTTTTTAGATTATCTTTTGTATTTTGAATCGACTTTAATTGTTACTTGAACCACTATTCACCCCCTCTAGGTGGAGTTAGAGTCCTTGTTAATCAACATGTAATTAAATACCTAAGAATATTTATGGTGTAATATGATTTGTTCAACTTCACAAAACATGTCAATTTGTATTTTGTTTTCTTTTCAATTTATTTAAGTAAATTTTATATCATTTTATGGATTTTTAACTTTTTTTAATTATTTATCAATGCTTCTAGGTTGCCTATTTTAAAATAGGGATGACATAAGAATTTGTTCAAAATGGTAAACGAATAGGCTAACGTCCACTTTTGATTTGCAAGAATTTTGCTGGTGTCAAGTAATAGATTGGGCCACCTATTTTGATATCACTACTTGTGTACTAATGGTGTAAAACTTTTTAGTTAAATCGAAATTCATTTTATTTACTTTTTAATTGAAGCTTATAGAAGTCGGTCCATGTCAACTTTCCCCTACATGTCTAACACACACTTCTGAACGTTTGATAGACACCAATGTATGACCTATCCACTCTAATGTCTACTTTGCCTACACTTCATTTGGCTACTCATTTTTGATAATGTTCTAGGCTATTCTTTTTCTGGTCATATCATCAAACCTTTTGAGTTGAGACATACTATTGAACATAAGGGTGTTACTTCCATCTCTCAAAGTGGAGAGGAAGGATGATGATAAATGATATTTTTTTTATCTTGAGATTTGTCCCTAAATTAAATCTAAAAATATTTTTTTATAATAAATCTTTATATTTTTCTCTAAAATTAATTTACGATAAAAACTAAATATTTTCATAACAATATGATGAAAAATAAATTTAAATAATAACATAATGTTTTTAATGATAATTAAATAAATATAAAATAATAAAATAATTAATTTTTAAATAAAATAAATGAAAATCATAATTAATTGAATATTAAATATAACAAATCTGATAAGGATGAAAAGAATGATAACAACTAAGATAATGTATTCCACGTCTTAAAGTTGAGATGTAGTAATGGACATTTTTAATGGCAAAGTTATTGTCCCTTGGAAGCTACTTTGAAATTGGAATCAATGTTGTGTTTTGATCTTGTCTCTAGAGTTTAAAATCTCTTACGTTTTTCAGAGAGTGGAACGCTCGTAACGACAAGTTGGTGGCTTTTGGTGTTCTTAGGGATGGCAAAAATACCCAACCTATGAGTACTGCTAAAATATCTGCAACAGGTACCCATAAAAGTTGCTTATCGATAGAAACATATATCATGATATCCGCTCTACGTATACCCGCATATTTATAAATTAAATATATATTACACTTTTTATTATTTTATGATTATATATTATCTATTTATTATTATTTTATAATGAACTTTATTAATTGACTCATGGTGGGATTCAATTCATGGTTTTATTTTTGCTGACTTCTACAGAAATAGGTTTAGATTGCCTAATTCTAGATTCAACCATATGTAATATCTTGCCTTTTTTGGCTTTCTTTTGTATTGAGCTTTCTCTTTTTCAATAAATTTATGGCTGTTGTTGCCGCTATTGCCTTAAAAAATGACGAGTTAGTGAACATAATAAAAATCTCCCTATCTAGAAGTGGGATAGGTGTATAATGGCAAATGTTAAACATTTATTTTATCCTAAAAATCTAATAAAAATATTTAATGATGGAAGAGTAGATTTGACTAATGATAGGATTTGATCAATTTTAAAGGTAGTGAGAGGTTTTCATATATTTTAAAATTTTGATTGAATATTTATTTTCAATCTTATTCTAATATGTGTATAACTCGGCCAAAATTAGGTAGTCAGAACTATTATGCCCAAATAATAACACACAAGGCCTCACATTCAGCTATATTATTACTATTAAGCAATTAAATTACTTGAATTATTGTCATAAAATTAGGCTTGAACCGGCAGGTTCGATCGGTTCAACCGTGAACCAAACATCTAATTGGTTCGAGCCTTTCATTTAACTAGTTTTGCATCAAATCTAGTTGACTCAATCAGTTTAAGCCTAAAACTATATATATATATATATATATATTTAAAAACAATCAAATCAATGTCGTTTTTCAGTGAAAACCAAATACTTTTAACTTAATTGTAGTTATGTTTGTCATTTACTAGTTTAGATTATAACAAAATATTCATTGTTTAATTAAATTTTAAACTCATTGAATGTTTTTGTTATAGTTAAAACATACTTCCTATGTTGTTTGATGATATTATTAATTTTCATGTGTCATTTTATAGTAGTAAATTGTTATTTATTGTTATTTAATTATACATGATAATATTTTTAAATTTTGAGTATACGATTATTAAATATTGTTACATAATATTGAGAATTTTTTAGAATTTTTAATGCAAATTGAGTTAACTTGTCTAACCATTGAACCACCGGTTGAATCAACAGTACCCTGACTGAGTTATTAACTAGTCCAAGTTTAATAACATTGACTTGAACACATGTAACATATAGGCATAAAAATAATTATTAAGTTTATCACAATTACTCCTAAACATTCAAATATCATTATTTTATCATTTTTCATGACTATGTATCATAAGCGAGTTTTCACATTGCGGTTACCACAAATAAATTTAGAAACATCTATTTTCAGCAGTCAAAAATATAAAAATTGTACGTCGTATGGAAAACGATTATGGAATCTTACATAAAAAATATTTTCATTCGATTTCCTTATTCTACAAGACTCGTTGACTTTCGAGACCATCAGAGTACTTTAATTAATAAAATAATCTAAGATAAGGTTGATAATCTCCCTCATCTTAGATGTTTTATCTCATCACTTGAATAGTGTCAAACCATCTCAAATGTCACTACTAACATTCATTTGACCCTAGTGTCATTACTTCAACTCCCTACTTTAACAAATCACATAATGACATAAAATAAAATCACACTATTACGAAAATTAATTCAATCTCTGAAACTAAATATTAAATTTAAAAAATAAATAAATAATAATTTAATCATTGTGTTTCATCAGTCATAGGATGGAAAGAGATAATGATGGTGATATTAATTCTAAAATAGAGTATTTTTGTCATTATGTAATAATAATTTTTAGTCTAGCATAATAAATTAATAGCATTTATATTTTTCCAAAAACACACTACAAAGTAAGTCGTCAATGCAATGGTATTACAACATTAGGCAAGTAATATTTTGCTTTTCCTTAGATGGTAATATTTTATATTATAAACACCACAAAAATATTTAAATATTCTCACATAGTTAACAATATAATATCTATGTAATGTGAGTGTAAAGATCCATATAAAGTAAGTACATTTTCCACCATTATTTCTTATATTTAATAGTCAATGTTAATTAAGTATGAATGAGAATAATATAATAACATTATAAAACCACTTATACTATTATTTGGGGTACTACCTAGAGTATTTCTTCATGTTATGGGTAATAAACTAATCCTTTTACTATGTATGAATGCCTTTTTTCCCCATTGACACTAATTACTCTTTTTTGAAAGTGTCACACCTCACCACTATATATAGGTGGTAGAGGCCTATGAAGAATTGAACCATCTATTCAACATTAGAGATTTGATCAACTATAGATAGTTACTTGAGTGTGCCGATGTCTCTTGTTAAATTTGCTTTCTTTTTGGTTTTTATCATGACACCAGGTTAGAAATTATATTTTATTTTAAATCTCGACGTTTTATTCCTTTTAATTTTCATTGCCTTACATTCTCTATATATTGGTTTTATGTTAATGTATTATTTGTGTGATTACAGATATATGCAAACAATCAGATGCAAATCGTTTATATTATATTGTTTGTAAAACAAGCCAAGAATGTAAGGATCGTTATGGTTCCAACTATACATGTGTTGGTAATCGTTGTATACGCAACCGGTTTGAATTGAAGCTTCCCAAGATTGAGAACCAACACATTATGATGTAATAAAAAATGTGCGCACAAGTTAATAACTAGTGTTGAGCACAATAAATAAATGAAAACAATGAATAAACAAGGGTTACATGTTACTTTTAAAATTTTCATAATGTTTCTTTACAAATTTTTATATTCTTTTCTTTGATAAATAAAAAATGGACAATAGAGATAACTAATGTGGTCCATCTATCAAGGGGTATTCTCCAATAAACATATTTTCCTTACATAAAAAAATATTTATTTCCATTAACAATGTCAAACATGGATATATATGTTTAACCTCTCAGAAAAAGGATATATATATA
>NC_032016.1:468729-491391 GCF_001865875.1 Lupinus angustifolius | reverse complement strand
TATATATATATATTTGTAAGGATTTATTCACTTAAAAGGATTTACTAATTAATCATATATTAGCATTTTTTACAATACCATGACATTCTGATTTTTAGTAATTACAAGCACTTAAGTTTCTATGTTTTATTCAAACCTTCTACCTTATTTTTATTTCACATTTGTTTTCACTTTTCCGAATTGCATAATTGGAAATGAGTACAGGGACCATCTTATCCATCTTATCCCTTATCAATTTGTGAATGTAAACAAAAGACAGCAATGAAGCATCCAAAAGCTGCCAACACACTACATACTAAAGACCAGAGGAAGAATAGGAAGGCTTCCAACACACATAGATACCCTTTAGTATAAACAAAGCTTACACTAAGGATTCATAACTACAAAGTCAATTAATCTGACAACACAGCTAATGAATATGCCTTGGTTCTAATCATAATTTGAATGATAAATATGATTAACAATATAGAGAGGTAGGTAGTTTGGTCATATTATTAAGAAAATCATATTTTTGATGAACTTTATAATTAAAGACAATTTTCCACTTTTTCCACACACAATTTTTTTTTTCCTTTTTTTTCATCTGAACCATTTTTACTTTAAGGCAGGTTTAAACTTAGCATTTAATTAATGCTAAAAGATTTGGTGCTCTGAATGAAAGAGGAAACTCTTCGAAAGAGAATAATTTAACACGTGAGCTGCATGTCTTTAATGTTCCGACCGTGGAGAAATTGTGGGCAAATAAAAAATGCTTTAGAATTGTTGACATGGCCAAATAATCTGTACCTCTCATTGATGATACTTCTCATGGTCAACAAAGTGGGACGGTGGTCCCTAGTGTGTTGCAATCAAGCATTCAAGCCACGATAATAATAGAAGAATTTTGAAGAATAAATCCAAGATTCATTTATCTATGCATAATGCCTCTACGTCACATTTATTATGTGGGCCACAAAATTTGGAATTGCTGGACTTGAACGATAAAACTACATTTGATTCTCATGCTCTTGATATGTGTAACACGCGTGCTTCCCTAGATATGCACAATTTAGAGGTTGGCCCCACCATCCAACATCCTTCGCCACATTCACATAGGAATCTTGACTTATTGCATGGAAAATCCTCATACCACAAAATCATGCAGCATGTTGATGAAGCTAAGAATCACGTTGAATCCAATAACATCATTCAACGCCAACCTGCATTAGATGAGTCCTATGGCCAGCTAAGAATGGAAACTTCCCATGTTGATATTGAAGGTTTTACTAAGCATCAAGATTTTTGTGATAATTCCATGCAATTCAATTAATTTTGTTTGGTTTTTTTACCCTTTATTTTTATTTGTCTTCTCATGATATATTTTCATGATTTCTCCATTTTATCTTGAAACATATGTGGTGCCATGAATAAGGATGGTTGTCGTCATGTTAGATATCTTGTGAGGATGTTTAGGCCTTCTCTCATTTTTCTTATGGAAATTCACTATCAGTTCACCAACTCTAGATATTTTTGCCATTCTTTGGGTTATAAGGATTGTGGCATCACTGAAGCTATTGGCCATTCAGGTGGGATTTGGACCCTCTTGGTGAATGAAAGTAATTTTAGCACTTTCTATTGTGAGTCATTATTCGTGAGCAATAGCTTTAAAACTACAATGTGGTTCGAATGAATGGATTTGTTTGGATGTTAATATTAGTCCATCTTGTTAGGACCTTGAGATGTTATGCAATTATCTAGTCTCTATGTAACTCAGTGACCCTTTCTTGGCTTCTGTTGGGTGATTTCGATGAAACTCTTCTACTATCGGAGGTTAGGGTGGCCAATTTCACTATTCTCAAGTAGATAAGAGTGCGAATGTTCTAGAAGCTTGTGGTTTAATGGACCTCTGTGTCATGGTTAGTAGGTTCACTTGTTTTAGATGAGAACAAAATGATCGTAGTATCTCTAAACGACGTGATAGAGGACTATCCGATAGTTCCTAACGTACTTCATTTTCGAAATGGTATGTGGAAAATCATCCAAACTTCATTCACATCATTGCCCCCTACTTTTTAGATTTGGTGGTCAAGTAAACTTCATTTGTAGCACTTATCCTCTATTATAACCAGAATGAAGAAGTGGGGTGTAGTTTGGATGGTAATGCTACATGTGCTTATTCGGCTAATTCAGGTTATTGGTGGCTTAACTACTATACTAAAAATGATGACTCTATGTTTATGGTCCGGTGGTGGGTATGGCGCCTAAGAGTTCCCGAGAAAGATAAACTTATGTGTTGGCTTGGTATTCATGAAGAGTAATTATTTAATCGATTATCCCTAAAATATTAGTTTGAAAATGAATGGTACTTTATCGTCATTTCCCAACGAAAGAAATAGAACCAAAATTTTTAGACTTATAGAAACTTCATGCAAGATTGATACACATTTTTCAAAGTGATTTTATGAAAAGAGAAAGAAAATTTCATGTGAAAAAGAGAGTTTCAAGAATGGTATTTTTGAGGCATTTATTTGATAGCATTCATTTAGAGATCATTGTATAAGTGAATCTACTCTGTTAATCATCTTCAATAATCGGTTCAAGAGCATATTAGAGTAGTTTAATCATTGTTTCCTTGCTGCATCAAGAACCAAAAGATTTTCAAGAAATCCATCAGGTTAATTGATTAAGCATTCATTTAATCGATTAAGTGCAACACTGTGTTAATTGATTAAGCAATCATTTAATCAATTACAACCAGTCGTTTTTTAGATTATCTTTTGTATTTTGAATCGAATTTAATTGTTACTTGAACCACTATTCACCCCCTCTAGGTGGAGTTAGTACCCTTGTTAACCATAAAGTAATTAAAGGCCTCAGAATATTTAGGGTGTAATATGATTTGTTCAACTTCACATAACATGTCAACTTGTATTTTGTTTTCTTTCAATATATTTATTTAAGTAAATTTTATATCATTTTATGGATTTTTAAATTTTTTAATTATTTATCAATGCTTCTAGGCTACCTATTTTAAAATAGGGATGACATAAGAATTTGTCCAAAATGGTAAACGAACATGCTCACGTTCACTTTTGATTTGCAGGAATTTTGCTAGTGTCAAATAACAGATTGGGCCACCCATTTTGATAGCACTACTTGTGTACTAATGGTGTAAAACTTTTAGTTAAATCAAAGTTTATTTTATTTAGTTTTTAATTGAAGCTTCAAGAAGTCGGTCCATGTCAGCTTTTCCTTACATGTCTAACACACACTTCTGAACATTCGATAGACACCAATGTATGACCCACCCACTCTAATGTCTACTTTGCCTCCACTTCATTTGGCCGCTCATTTTTTATAATGATCTAGGTTGTTCTTTTTCTTGTCATATCATCAAACCTTCTGAGTTGAGACATGCGCTATTACTTCCCTTTCTCAAAGTGGGGAGGAAGGATGATGATAAATGATATTCTTTTATCTTGATCTTTGTCCCTAAATTAAATGTAAAAATATTTTTTTTATAATAAATCTTTATATTTTTCTCTAAAATTAATTTGTGATAAAAACTAAATATTTTAATAACAATATGATAAAAAATAATTTTAAATTATAACATTTTTTTTAATGATGATTAATTAAATATAAAATAATAAAATAATTAATTTTTACATAAAAATAAATGAATATCATAATTAATGGAATATTAAATATAACAAATCTGATAAAGATGAAAAAAATGATAGCAACTATGATAATGTATTTCACGTGTTAAAGTTGAGATGCAGTAATGCAGTAATGGACATTTTTCAGATAGTGGAACGCTTGTAACGACAAGTTGGTGGCTTTTGGTGTTCTTAGGGTTGTCAAAAATACCAAACCTCTGGGTACTTCTAAAATACCTACAATGAGTACCCATAAAAATAGCTTATCGATGAGAACAGATATCAAGATATCCGCTCTGTGTGAACCCACATATTTATAAATTAAATATGTATATTACACTTTTTATTATTTTATAATTATATATTATCTATATATTATTATTTTATAATGAACATTATTAATTGACTCATGGTAGGATTCAATTCATGGTTTTATTTTTGCTGATTTCTATAGAAATAAGTTTGGATTACCTAATTATAGATTCAACCATATGTAATCTCTTGCCTTTTTTGGCTACCTTTTGTATTGAGCCTTCTCTTTTTGAATAAATTTATGGTTGTTGTTGCCACCATTGCCTTAAAAAAATGACGAGTTAGTGAACATAATAGAAATTTCCTACCTAGAAGTGGGATAGGCGTATCAAGCCAAATGTTACACATTTATTTTATACGAAAAATTTAATAAAAATATTTAATGATTGAAGAATAGATTTGACTAATGAGAGGATTTGATATATTTTAAAGACAGTGAAAGAATTTCATATATTTTAAAATGTTGATTGAATATTTATTTTCAATCTTATTCTAATATGTGTATAACTCAGATAAAATTAGGTATTTAAAACTATAATGCCCCAAATAATAACACACAAGGCCTTGCTATATTATTACTATTAAGCAATTAAATTACTTGTACTAGTGTAGTAAAATTCGGCTCGAACCGGCCGGTCCGTCCGGTTAAACTGTGAACCAGATATCTAATTTGTTCGAGCCTTTCATCTAACCAGTTTTGCATCAAATCCAGTTGACTCAATTAGTTTAAGCCTAAAACTGGCTTGGGTGGTCGGACCGGTTGGATCGGCCGAGTCAATCGAATATATATATATATATATTTTAAACAATCAAATCAATGTCGTTTTTCAGTGAAAAGCAAATACTTTTAACTTATTGTACTTACGTTTATCATTTGTTAGTTTACATTATAACAAAATTTCCGTTGTTTAATCAAATTTAAACTTATTGTATGTTTTTGTTATAGTTAAAACATACTTCATAACTTGTTTGATGATAATATCAATTTACTTGTGTCATTTTATAGTAGTAAAATGTTATTTTTTGTTGTTTAACTATGCATGATAATATTTTTAAATTTTGAGTATATGATTATTAAATATTGTTACATAATATTATGAATTTTTTAGAATTTTTAATGCAAACCGAGTTAACCTGTCCAACCATTGAATCAATAGTTGCACCAATAGTACGCTGACCGAGTTATTAACCGGTCCAAGTTTAATAACAGTGACTTGAACATATATAACATATAGGCATAAAACCAATTATTAGTTTATCACAATTACTCATAAACATTCAAATATCATTATTTTACCATTTTTCACGACTATGTATCATAAGCGAGTTTTCATATTGCGGTAACCACAAATAAATTTATAAACATCTATTTTCAGCACACAAAAATATAAAAATTGTGCGTCGTATCGAAAGCAATTACAGAATCTTACATGAAAAATATTTTCATTCGAATTCCTTATTCTATAAGACTCACTGACTTTCGAGACCATTGGAGTACTTTAATTAAGAAAATAATCTAAGATCATGTTGATAATCTCCCTCATCTTAAATGTTTTATCTCATCACTTGAATAGTGTCAAACAATCTTAAACGTCACTACTAACATTCATTTGACCCTAGTGTCATTACTTCAACAAACAATAGTGAAATCAAAATCCATTAAAAAACCCTACTTTAACAAATCACATAATGACATAAAATAAAATCACACTATTATGAAAATTAATTCAAACTCTGAAACTAAATATTAAATTTAAAAAATAAATAAATAATAATTTAACCCTTGTGTTTCACCAGAATTAGGATGAAAAGAGATAATGATGGTGATATAAATTCTAAAATAGAGTATTTTTGTCATCTTTTATTATGTAATAACAATTTTTAGTCTAGTCATAAAGGCATTTATATTTTTCCAAAAACCCACAACAAAGTATGTCGTCAATGCAATGGTATTACAACATTAAGGGCAACTGATATTTTGCTTTTCCTTAGATGGTAATATTTTATATTATAAACACCACAATAATATTTAAATATTCTCACATACATAAAATGTTAACGACATAATATTTATGCAATGTGAGTGTAAAAATCCATATAAAGTAAGTACATTTTCCACCATTATTTCTTATATTTAATAGTCAATGTTAATTAAGTATGAAGGATAATGATACAATAACATTGTAAAACCATGTATACTATTTTATTGATACTACCAACGATATTTTTACACTACGGGTGATAAACTAATCCCTTATACTATGTATGAATGCTTTTTTCTCCCATTGACACTAATTACTCTTTTAAAAGTGTCACACCTCACCACTATATATAGGTGGTAGAGGCCTATGAAGAATTGAACCATCTATTCAACATTAGAGATTTGATCAACTATGGATAGTTACTTGAGTGTGCGGATATCTCTTGTTAAATTTGCTTTCTTTTTGGTTTTTGTCATGGCAGCCGGTTAGAAATTATATTTTATTTTGAATCTCGATGTTTTATTCCTTCTAATTTTCATTGCATTACATTCTCTATATATTGTTTTTATGTTAATGTATTATTTGTGTGAATACAGATATTTGCAAACAATCAGATGCCAATTGTGTTAAAAATCTTCCTTGTAAAACAAACCGACAATGTAAGGAACTTTGTGGTCCCCACTATACATGTGTTGTTGATAAACGCTGTAAACGCAACTGGCTTGAATTCAAGCTTCCCAATATTGAGAACCAACACATTGTGATGTAATAAAAAATGTGCGCACAATTTAAAAAAATGAATAAAGAAGGGTTACATCTTATTATGTAATTTTATAGAGATAACTAGTGTTGCGCACAATAAATAAATGCAAACAGGGAATAGACAAGGGTTCCATCTTATTTTTAAAATTTTCCGTAATGTTTCTTTACAAATTTTTATATTCTTTTCTTTGATAAATAAAACATTATATATATATATATATATATATATATATGTATGATATGATGAAATCAAATAAATTGTGAACAGATAAAAAAATAAGAACCATTATCACAATATAAGTTTATCGAAATTATGAAGGATATTTTTATGAATACTTCTATTTAAAAACGTCATTTATATTCATAGTTGATTTATTATTAATCAACACATGTCTGAAAATGGGAATTGATTAACAATTATGGAATGTTACATGAAAAATATTTTCATTTGATTTCCTTATTCTACAAGACTCACTGACTTTAGAAATCATTGAGACATTTTAATGAAATAATCTAAGATCATGTGGAAAATCATCATCATCTTATACGTTTTATCTTGTCACTTGAATATTGTCAAATCATTTTGAACATTACTACTAATGTACATTTGATCTAAGTGTCATTACTTCACCGAACAACGATAAGAGATCATACCACATCATATTTGTTTATATATTTGTAAGGATTTATTCACTTAAGGATTTACTAATTAATCATATATGAGCTTTTTTTACAATACAATGACATTCTGATTTTTAGTAATTACAAGCACTTAAGTTTCTATGTTTTATTCAAACCTTCTACCTTATTTTTCTCTCACATTTGTTTTTCCGAATTGCATAATTGGAAATGAGTATAGTGACCATCTTATCCCTTTTCAATTTGTGAATGTAAATAAAAGACAGCAATGAAGCATCCAAAAGCTGCCAACATACTAAATACTAAAGACGAGAGGAAGAATAGGAAGGCTTCCAACACACATAGATACCCTTTAGTATAAACAAAGCTTACACTAAGGATTCATAACAAAAAGTCAATTAATCTGACAAGACAACAAATGAATATGCATTGGTTCTAATCATAACTTGAATGATAAATATGATTAACAATCTAGAGAGGTAGGTAGTTTGGTCATATTATTAAGAAAATCATATTTTTGATGAAGTTTATAATTAAAGACAGTTTTCCACGATTATTTATTTGTGTTGACTAATCTAAATTAACCTACAAGGGGTGAGTTACTATGGTTTTGACTCTGCTAGGGCAAAATCATCTTCTTCTGCTTAGAATCTCCTAAATTCTTGGAATCCCCTAATTTCTTGGAAAGGAATCTCCAATTTTCTTGGATCTTCTAAATCTCTGTCTTTTATTCTATCTATCTCTTCTCCAGCATGTCGTGCATAAATCATGCTATTCCCTGGAAATGTTTGATTGGGGTGAACAATGATCCAATACTTCTGCACAAGGAACCAACGAAGGCCAATCATGTGGATCAACCACAGGGAGGGAAAAAATCCTTCATTCAAGCTCTAAATAATACTCCTGACTTAGTTCCTTCTCAGCTACCCGAGCCTTGCCTGAAGGGGGATGCCATAGCCATAAAGATCCCTGAATCAGATTATCAAGAAGGTTTAATCCGTTGTAAAACTCATCTTCACGGTAGGATCATCTTCTCTAAAGGAGACACTCCATTGAAGTTTACAGATCTGAAGAGTAAGCTTACCACTATGTGGAATATGGAAAATGGTCGATGATATCACTAGGTAAAGGGCTCTATGATTTTTCATTCTCTTCTTTGGAGGACATGAGGAAAATATGCTCTGTTGGCTCATGGAGCTTGAAACCAGGTTTTTTAAAACTGTTTTTATGGACACCGGATTTCAATCCAAACCTCCAAAAATTATCCCACACTCAATGTTGGATCCGCATCAACAACCTCCCCCAAGAATATTGGAGTCCAAGGATAATATACTCCATTGCTGGTGGTATAGGCACTCCAATATCTTTGGATATGGCAACGAGTAACAGATCCTTTGGTCACTTCGCAAAGGTGCTTGTGGAAATTGATCTCAAAGCAAAGCTCCCAGATCAAATTTTGGTAGAACGGGAGGGGTTTGCTTTTTTTTTTTGTCAACATTGATTATGAGAATCTTCCAGAGTTCTGCAATGAATGTTTGGCAATCGGGCATAATATTTCCAATTGTCGTAGAGGCAAGCATACAGTTGAGAAGACTGTTAAGTCAAACATAAAGAATAAAGTGGGGGAAGTAGGGGCCACCTTGCCTGTAATGCCCAAAAATCACTTGTTGGAACAAAACTTGGCTAATGAAACAGTTCTAGAAACATCCAATGTTGATGCAGCAAACATGGTTGAGAGGGAAAATGATCTAATTATCAATTTGGAAATTGATAACACAGAGGAGATCAACCTGGATGATATGGAGAAATTGGAGGTTAACACACATTCTAGAGGAAATGGCCTAAAGGGAAAGGGGTCAAAATTGACTCACTCAGAAGGGGATTATCCTTCGGAGGATGAAGATCTCTCTTTGTCATCTAATGATAACATGATTGTGCAAGAAACAACTGAAATTGCTAATCAAGAGGTGGCCCAAGACATAAGACTAGTTGGGAGACTTTGGGCTGATCAAAGTGAAGTTGAGGAGGAAAGGGATGATTACACCCCGGTTATATCAAAGGCTCAAAAGAAAAAAAATGAAAATGAGTAGCAATAAGCAAAAGGTGCACCAAACCCGAAGGGGAGGATACCTCAAGTCTAACAAATGAGAATCCTTTACTAGAATTGTAGAGGTTCTGGAAGTTCCAAGACAAGGCTCTTTTTGAAGAACCTTTGTGATTCCAATAATCCAGATTTTGTGTTCATAGCAGAGCCTATGATCCCTAGTGATTCTGTTAATGACTTGGTTAGGAAAGAGCTCAAGTTAAAGGTGTTTGTGACTAATAATAGAGGTCATCAATTGCCCTCCATATGGGGTCTTTGCAAGTATGATTTCAACCTCTCAATTCTCAACAATTCGGACCAAAAAATTGCTATGGAGGTAAACATAGACAATAATAGGATCTTCTTATGTGTGGTTTATGCTAATAACAGTTTTCTGCAAAGAAGACATTTATGGTCTGATGTTCAGAGTGTCATGGATGCTAATCCTGACCCTTGGTGTTGTATTGGTGACTTCAATGTGGTGCTTGGTGCTCATGAATGCAGAAGTGCCAGGTTACCTGCTAAAACTCCCTGCCTTGAGTTTAAATCCTTCTCTGATTCGGCTGGCCTTTTGCATCTGAACACCTTAGGGGCTCAATTTACTTGGACAAACAAAAAGAGAGGAAATGCTCTTACTGAAAAAAGGTTGGACAGGGCCTTGTGCAATGAGGATTGGCTTACCTGCTGGAACCAGGTCTCTTGTGGTACCCTGCCTAGATTGACTTCAGACCATCATCCTTTATTGCTGCAATCAACTATTCATAGCCAGGCCAGAATCACTTGTTTTAAATTTCACAAAATGTGGATCTCTCACCAGGATTGTAGGAGACTGGTGGAAGACAGTTGGAGAAGCAAAGTGTATGGTTGTCCTATGTTTGTTCTTTCACAAAAGCTCAGACATCTCAAGAGGGATTTTAAGTCTTGGAACATTAATGTTTTTGGCAATGTGCACCTAAAAGTGAATAACGCTAAGGATTGTGTGGAAACTATCCAAAATTCCATCAATATTTTGGGCCCTTCTTCTGAGCTCCTTGATTAGGAGAACAAAGCTCAAAAGGATCTCTTGGATGCCTTAATGACAGAAGAGATTTTCTGGAAGGAGAAGGCTAGAGTCAAGTGGTTCACCCAAGGTGATAGAAACACAAGCTTTTTCCATAAAGTCACAAAAATCAGGCATGCCACAAAGTCTATCTCAAGGCTGTTAACTAATGACAACATCCTCTCTAACCAGGAGGACATTGACAACCATATAATTGGGTACTATAAGGATTTGTTTGCCTCTCCTAATGACACACACACCAACAACCTTATTCATGATGTGATCCCTCCTTTGGTTAATCAGGAGGAGAATAGCATGCTCACTGAAATCCCCTCCAATGAGGAAATAAAAAAAGCAGTCTTTGACTTAAATGGTGAGGGTGCCCCTGGTCCTGATGGATTTGGTGGATGTTTCTACCAAGCTTTTTGGGATATAATTGACATTCAGGTCTGCAATGTTGTCATGCAATTTTTTCACCAAAGCTAGTTGCTCCCCAACCTCAACTCCAACAATGTTATTCTCTTTCCTAAAACCCCTGGTGCAGACAGAATAGAAGAGTTCAGGCCCATTGCTCTGGCCAATTTTCAATTCAAAATCATAACTAAGGTGATTGCTGATAGGCTTGCTAGAATTATATCTCCTCAGCAAAAAGGATTTATAAAGGACAGGAAAATTCATGATTGCATTTGCATAGCCTCTGAGGCAATTAATTTACTTGATCACAAGACTTTTGGAGGTAATTTGGCCATTAAGCTTGACATCAAAAAGGCTTTTGACACCATGGATTGGATTTTTCTGCTGGATACTCTTAAGGCTTTTGGTTTTAACCAAGTCTTCATCCATTGGATTGAGGTGATCTTGAAGTCTGCAATGCTCTCCATAAATATAAATGGTAGAAGTGTGGGTTTTTTTCAGTGCAAGAGAGGGGTTAGGCAGGGGGATCCTTTATCCCCTTTGTTATTTTGTATAGCTGAAGATGCTTTGAGTAGAGGAATTTCCAATCTGGTCAGAGAAGGAAAAATTTCTACAATTTCGGGTCCTAAGGGTCTTCAAACTCCTAGCCATATTCTTTATGCTGATGATATCTTCCTCTTCTGTAAAGGTAAGAAAGCTGAGTTGGTTGAGCTCAAGAAGTTGATCAAGGACTATGCTGAGGCTTCTGGTCAGCATGTCAATTCTAAGTGTACGTTCTATACTGCTTCATCTAGTCCTAGAAGAATTGCTTCCCTGGTTTCATATCTTGGTTTTTCAGTGGGCTCTCTGCCTGTTCAATATCTGGGCATCCCTCTATTTAAGGGCAGGCCTAAGAAGATTCATCTTCAACCAATAGCTGATAGAATCTTGGCTAAGCTTGCCACTTGGAAGGGATCCACTTTGTCCATGACGGGCAGAGTTGAGCTTGTTAGATCCATAATTCAGAGTATGCTAGTCTATAGCTTCAAAATTTATAAGTGGCCTGGAAACTTGTTGAAGCTGGTTGACAAAGGAATGAGAAACTTCATTTGGTATGGTGATATTGGAGTTAGAAAGTTGGTTACTGTTGCTTGGAACAAAGTCTGTGCTCCCTAAAAGGAAGGAGGTCTTGGTATTAGATCCACCAAAAATTTGAACAAGGCTGGTCTTCTAAAGCTTGCCTGGGATTTAAAAGCCTCTAATCAGAATTGGGCTTGCTTCTGTAGGCAGAGGTTTGGTTCAACAACCTTTGCTGCTCACAGACAATTTAAGTCCTCTATATGGACTAGAATCAAGGATAATTGGATAGAGGTAGTTGAGAATTCTATATGGTTGGTAGGGGATGACACAAAGATTAACTTCTGGACTGATAATTGGACTGGAACAACTATGGTTGATTCTCTGCAAATTCCTTTGAACTTGCACTCAAAGCTTAAGGCCAAGGTGGCTAACTTTATCATGGACTCTAAGTGGTTAATCCCTGCTCCTATGATAAGAGGATTACCTACTGTGGTCTCTAGCATCACTCATATCTCGAGGCATAATGGTTTGGACAGATTGGTCTGGAAGAATTCTTGTGAGGGTGATCTCCATCCCAAGATTGCTTATGAACATGTTACAACCAAGAAGTCTCTTATTGGCTGGTGCAATCTAATCTGGTCTCTAAACATCCCTCCTTCTCAATCATTCATCACTTGGAGACTTATGCTTAGTAAATTGCCAACTGATGAAAATCTAAAATTGAGAGGATTGGTCTTAGTCTCTAAGTGCAATTTATGCAATGAGTTCCAGGAGGACACTGATCACCTCTTCTTTAATTGCAAGTTTGCTTTGGCTATTTGGGATTGGTTTCACTTCACCTTTGATACTCATACAGCAAACCAAACTCTACCTCCATTGATTTGTAATGAAAGTAGAAAATTCTCTAGCCAAACCAGGGAAATTTTTATTGCTTGTATGGTGCATACTATTGCCACTATCTGGTTCTGCAGAAACCAAAACAGATTCAATGACTACAACATATCTATCAACCAGGCTATAGCTAAGATAAAGAGAGCATCCTCTTTTTCTGGCATTTGCTCTAAGTCTACTTCTCTCTCTTGCTCTGTTGCTGAATTACTGCTTCTCAGAAAATTCCAAACTCCCTTAAGGATAAGCAAGGCTCCTAGAATTGTGGAAGTTGTTTGGGAAAGGCCTAGGGAGGGATGGATAAAAGTTAACACCGACGGTGCTGCTAAAGGTTTCCCTGGCTTGGCTGGTGTTGGTGGAATTTTTAGAAACAATCATGGGGATTTTATAGCCTGTTTTGCTGAGTTTATTGATTATCAATTTGCGCTATATGCTGAAATTTTTGCTGTGATACAAGCTGTGAATTTAGCCCGCAACAATGGTTGGAACCACTTGTGGATCGAATGTGATTCAACAACAGTGGTGGAAATCTTCAACAACAAAGCTAAAGTCCCTTGGAAGATCAGCACTGCTTAGGAAATTTGCAAATCTAAGTTGTTATCTATGAATTGTCTTATTTCGCACATCTTTAGGGAGGGAAATTCTTGTGCCGATAAATTAGCAAACTATGCTATCCTTTCTAGGCATAAGTCCTCTTGGACCAACTATCCTTCTTTCATAAAGGATGAGTTCAATAGAAATAGATTAGGCTTACCTAACTATAAGTTCATTAACATGTAATTTGGTCCTCTTGGTTAATATATTCTGGGTGTAGTTGCACCTTTGCATAAAAAAAGAAGAAGACAGTTTTCCACTTTTTCCACACTCATTTTTTTTTCCTTTTATTTTGATCTGAACCATTTTTACTTTAAGACTTACGAATACAAATAGCCTCAAAGTTTGACTTTATGCAATTGTTCATTTTTATTTTATTTTTATGTGCTGTTTAATCTATCCTGTAAACTACCCTTCTGCTTTATTATGTTTCTCATCTATGAATGATTTGGCTGCACAATATTAATGGTATTGAATAGAGAATAGTGAAGCCAAGAACAATCATATCTACAAAGAGTTTGCAACATAGATCAATCATAACCCTATCAAAACAAGAAACAAAGAATATTTATGGGGTAATATAATTTGTTCAACTTCAAATAACATGTCAACTTGTATTTTGTTTTCTCTTCAATTTATTTATTTAATTAAATTTAATATCATTTTATGGATTTTTAACTTTTATTAATTATTTATCAATGCTTCTAGGCTGCCTGTTTTAAAATAGGGATGACATATGACTTTGTCCAAAATGGTAAATGAACATGCTCACGTCCACTTTTGATTTGCATGCATTTTGATGGTGACAAATAACAGATTGAGCCACCAATTTTGATATCACTACTTGTATCCTAATGGTGTAAAAGTTTTTAGTTAAATCGAAATTTATTTTATTTAGTTTTTAATTGAAGCTTCTAGAAGTCAGTCCATGTTAGCTTTCCCTTACATGTCTAACACACACTTCTGAACATTCAATAGACACCAATGTATGACCCACCACTCTAATGTCTACTTTGCCAACACTTCATTTGGCCGCTCATTTTTTATAATGATCTATGCTATTATTTTTGTGGTCATATGATCAAACATTATGAGTTGAGATACGCTATTGAACATAAGGGTGTTACTTCCCTCTATCAAAGTGGAGAGGAAGGATGATAATAAATGATATTTTTTTATCTTGATCTTTGTCCCTAAATTTAATGTAAAAACATTTTTTTAAAATAAATATTTATCTTTCTCTAAAATTAATTTGTGTAAAAAAATAAATATTTTAATAACAATATGATGAAAAATAATTTTAAATAATAAGATAATTTTTTAATGATCATTAATTAAATATAAATAATAAAATAATTAATATTTAAATAAAAATAAATTAAAATCCTAATTAATGGAATATTAAATATAACAAATCTGATAAGGATGAAAAGAATGATATCAACTAAGATAATGTATTCCACATCTTAAAGTTGAGATGCATTAGTTGACAATTTTAATGGCAAAGTTATTGTCCCTTGGAAGCTACTTTAAAATTGGAATCAATGTTGTGTTTTGATGAGTTTAAAATCTCTTACGTTTTCAGAGAGTGAAACGCTTGTAACGATAAGTTGGTGGCTTTTGGTATTCTGAGGGATGACAAAAATACCTAACCTGTGGGTACTGCTAAAAAACCCGCGATGGGTATGCGTAACAATAGATTATTGATGAGAACGTATATCATCATATACGCTCTACGTGTACCCACATATTTATAAATTAAATATATATATTGCACTTTTTATTATTTTATAATTATATATTATCTATTTATTATTATTTTATAATGAACTTCATTAATGGAAATATAATGATAAATTTAACATATACATAAATTTTATTATTCATGTGATAATTATTTTATATAAATATATATATTGATTATTAAAATATATATATTTAAACGTAAAAACTCATTGGGTACATGCGAAATACCCGCTACTCATGAGGTTATCTACAAATTGAGTGGATGTGGGTACGAGAAAGCACTATCCATGCCCGTTCCACCCCTTGCCATTCCTAGGTGTTGTGTCCAAGTGTGACCCGTGGTGGGATTCAATTCATGGTTTTCTTGTTGTTGACTTCTATAGAAACAGGTTTGGATTGCCTAATTATAGATTCAACCATATGTAATCTCTTACCTTTTTTCGCTGCCTTTTGTATCGAGCTTTCTCTTTTTCAATAAATTGATGATTGTTGTTGCCACCCTTGCCTTAAAAAAATGTTGAGTTAGTGAACAAAAGAGAAACTCCCCTATCTAGAAGTGTGATAAGCGTATAATGGCAAATGTTAAACATTTATTTTATCCTAAAAAATTTAATAAAAGGATTTAATGACGGAAGAGTATGTTTGACTAATGAGAGGATTTGATATATTTTAAAGATAGTCAGAAGATTTCATATATTTTAAAATGTTGATTGAATATTTATTTTCAATCTTATTCTAGTATGTGTATAACTCAGACAAAATTAGGTATTCAAAACTATTATGCCCCAAATAGTAACACACAAGGCCTCACATACGACTGTATTATTACTATTAAATAATTAAATTACTTGAACTAGTTTTATAAATTCTGGCTCGAACTGGTCGGTCTGACTGGTTCAACCGTGAACCAGACATCTAATTAGTTCGAGCTTTTCATCTAACCAATTTTGCATCAAATCTGGTTGGCTCCGTCAGATTAAGCCTAAAACTAGTGGATTGGGTGGTCGAACCGGTTGGATCGGCCGAGTCAATCGGAAAATATATTTTAAAAAAAATCAAATCAATGTCGTTTTTCAGTGAAAAAATACTTTGAACTTATTTGTAGTTATGTTTGTCATTTGTTAGATAACATTATAACAAAATCTCCATTGTTTAATTAAATTTTAAACTTATTGTATATATTTGTTGTAGTTAAAACGTACTTCATATGTTCTTTGATGATGTTATAAACTTACTTTTGTCATTTTATAGTAGTAAAATTTTCTTTTTTGTTGTTTAATTATGCATGATAATGTCTTTAAATTTTGAGTATACGATTATTAAATATTGTTACATAATATTACGATTTTTTTAGAATTTTTAATGCAAACCGATTTAACCGATCCAACCATTGAACAACTAGTTGAACCACAGTACCCTGACCGAGTCATTAGTCGGTCCATGTTTAATAACACTAACTTGAACACATATAACATATAGGCATAATTAGTAGTTTATCACCATTACTCATAAACATTCAAATATCATTATTGGACTATTTTTCATGACTATATATCATAAGCGAGTTTTCACATTGGGGTAACCACAAATAAATTTATAAAAATATATTTTCAGGATAAAAAAATATAAAAATCGTACGTCGTATTGAAAGTTATTACGGAATCTTACATGAAAAATATTTTTATTTGATTTCCTTATTCTACAAGACTCACTGACTTTCGAGACCATCAGGACACTTTAATTAATAAAATAATCTAAAATTATGTTGATAATCTCCCTCATCTTAGATGTTTTATCTCGTCACTGGAATAGTGCCAAACCATCTCAAATGTCACTGCTTACAGTCATTTGACACTAGTGTCAAAACTTCAACAAACAATAGTGAAATCAAAATCCATTACAAAACCCTACTTTAACAAATCACGTAATGAAATAAAATAAAATCACACTATTATAAAAATTAATTCAATCTCTGAAACTAAATATTAAATTTAAAAAAATAAATAATAATTTAACCCTTGTGTTTCATCAGTCATAGGATGAAAAGAGATAATGATGGTGATATAAATTCTAAAATAGAGTATTTTTGTCATCTTTAATGTAATTATAATTTTTAGTCTAGTCATAATAAATTAATAGCATTTATATTTTTCCAAAAACACACAACTATGCCGTCAATGTAATGGTATTACAACATTGACGACAAGCAATATTTTGCTTTTCCTTAGATAGTAATATTTTATATTATAAACACCACAATAATATTTGAATACTCTCACATAGATAAAATTTTAACAATAGAATAACCTTGCAATGTGAGTGTAAAGATTCAAACAAAGTTAGTACAGTTTCCAACATTATTTCTTATATTTAATAGTCAATGTTAATTAAGTATGAATGAGAATGATACAATAACATTGTAAAACCACTTATATTATTTTTTTGGTACTACCAATTGTATATCTTCATGCTATGGGTAATGAACTAATCGCTTATACTACGTATGAATGCATTTTTTCTCCCATTGACACTAATCGATTAACTCATGCACATAATAGAATGATCAGAGAGGCATATTGCACAGTTATTTAAAAACAATTGAATAGAGATAAAACTGATATTTTTAAGCACTATTAATAAGCATATGATAGTAAACAAATACGCAAAATATCAGCTACAGATTCAAATTGAAACAACAAGAAACGTAAAGAAGATTCAGGGAGAGAAAAGCGTGCACAAGTGGATTTTTATCCTGGTTCATTTGCGGTCCACTGCAAATTACATCCATGTATCCCCTTCTGATCTAGGGAGATTTTATTCTTCACAATATTGAGTAAAAGTATGAATACACACACCAATTCAATTACAAGCACATATGACACTTCTTTCTTGAAATCTTGGACCCCTAAACCCTTGGTTTGACTCTACCTTTCGCCTGAGAAAGCCTTTCTCGCAAAACATTCCAAGCCAAGATTCTTGTTCTCAAACCAAGACCTCCTAGTCTTGGTGAAGAATCCCAATCTCTGTGGTGGTACGACACCAAGAGATTAATCCACAAATACACAAAAACAGATTAAAAACATCAATGTATTATAAACACAATAATGCTTGAAATATTACAAGAAATGACCTTAAGACTAACCCAATCACTAATCACTTAAGCCATCAAGAACATGTGAGTTAATCAAAAATAGAAATCAAAGAATCTCTCTATCAATCTTTACAAATAATGAATGAACATGTGAGCAAGATAAGAATGAGCATGTGAATATGTAAAACAATATGCAAAATCAGAAATCGATTCAGTATGATAACTCTCTTCTCACACATGCAACTCTCTTACAAAAACAGTAAAACAGAATGAAAAATGTTCTCTAAAATCATCCATGTACAATAGAATGCAACACTACAGTTTTCTGGAAGTTGCCTCTATTTATAGCAAGTAGTTTTTGCTGTTGAATTCTTTGCAAACGATTAAAATAGAAATCAGTTATAACAAATAACAGACCTGTTAATCGATTAAGACTACCCGTTAATCGATTAACCAGTGCAACAGAATGAAACAGAAAACAATTGTAACATAACACTAATTTAATAGAAAAGCAGTTGCGTTAATCGATTAACTGGAACATTAAAGTACATGGTTCAAAAGGTAAACTTCTCATATGTTATGCACAACTTATATGCATGTTCTAGCAATTATATTATGCCTAATATGCACATATAAAATGTATGATTGATGCATGAACATACAATTAACTAGATGATATATCTCATTGATATGATATGAAAATTAAGATGGCTTGAGAGACTAGCACCTAGGTTCACCTCACCTATACTCACTTACTACGACACACACTCCAAATTATTTAGAATAATGACTCTATTTATATCCTATTCTAGATATGACCAAATGAGCTTAAGGTATGTTGATTGTTGAGTCATCTTCAAGCTTTAATAGAACCTTGTCTTCATCAAAACATAGGCAAAGTATTGCTAGTGCTATCCTTGACACTTTGCACTTTCAATCTCCCCCTTTTGTTGATGATAAACACCACATCAAAATTGTTCAAAATGTTTGATGAATTAGCTTGAGGATGAGTTTGCATAATCGTTGTTTTCAAGGATACAAAGTTGAAGTGCATTTGCTCCCCCTTAGGTAAGCAATCATTATTATTGAAGCTATGTAAAACAACCTTCAAAATACATGTAACACAACAAGCAACCTTTCTCCCCCTTTTGACATTATTAAAAAGATACAAGTATTCAATTCTAGTCAAAAGTTAGAAGAGTTATTATAGTTATGACAGAATGTAATTAATCAATTAATTTTGGGCAAGTAATAAATCAACCCGCTATAAGAAGCTTGAACAAATGCACATTTATACAACATTTAATCGTTTAACAGAAGGTCTTAATCGATTAAATGGATAACAAACAACATCAAAATAATTGTAATGGCATGAAAGGCTATGTTTATTCAAATTAAGCATGGAATGATTAAGCATTTTACATATTTGAGAAGTTAGCAATAGGCATAATCATTCCATATTGACACATAGACCAAACATGATCAAGATCCATTAAACAAAGGAGAAAACTATTTCAGCATAATTAGTACTCAAGCATGAACAACATAATTCGAAATCTTTGTAAAGCAATGTCAAGTTTTAAAGCAGTAATTCAGCAGAAGTTATAGAGTTATTACAATCCATAATAAGAGCAAAACGCAAAATAAATGATAAGTTCTCAAGAGGGTACAAAGAACAACAAAGTACATTAGCTAGGAAGGATAAAACTAAGATTCTAAGGGATTCTAACTAAGGATGAGATGGAGGGTTTTGGTTGTCAGGAATCGTCGAGCTACTACCATCCTTGATGATGGTATTCAACTTGTTGAACTTAGCACACAATCTTCTAGTTTGTGAGTCAGCAGTGGTCTGATCATAGTTCCTCAAAGATTAGTAATGTTTATCAATATAAGCATTCTGATGCTCCTCAAAATTCTCCAGATCCGTATGATATGAGTCCTTCAGAGACTGAAAGTGGAGATCCATCTTATTGTTGAGACGTTGTTCCATATCATCCAAGTAGGCTTGTCTGAAAGCAGGTTCCTGTGATGCATGTCCCGAAGACTCCCCTTGAGTAGCAGCAAATGGCTCTTGGTTATCATCTTGATCATCCTCACTAGTGGGGTCAAGATTCACAGTGTTGAAGTCCTCTTGATATTGCCATGTGTTACCGTACTTGTAAATACCCATCTTATAAATCAGACTTTCACCAATTAAGTTATCCTTGTCAGAATAATCCAGCACTATAGTATCTTAAACATCAATATGTAGATAATCAATAACTCGTGAAATGAAGATACTATATGGAAGAAACCTTGATTGAGAAGTGGAGACGCTATACATGACCATCAGAATCTCGTCAGGCCAATTAATCATGATATTCTCCTTCACAGCAAACATGAACCTTAAATCATTCACTATTGGTTGTGCATGATTTGTGTTCCTTTGAATCAGAATATAGGCAATCAAGTAGTGTATGAGCCTATTCTCCACGGATAGTGACCCAACCTTGGTCAATTCACCCTGAACATATAACCGAGGTCTATGCAAACAAGACTTATACATTTCAACAACATCGAAAGAGTTGTTGTCTGCCCAACCACAATCACTTAAACTAGCACCAGAACAGGAAAAACCACCCACATTCATAAACATATCTTCATTAATCTCAAACAGTTTTCCACAAATCATTGACCAATACTTCCCATCTTTGTATCTAACGTTGGCATGTCTAAAGTTGGCATAATACTCCCTAACTAGAGCAGGGTAAATGTTACCTTTTAATTCCAAGAAGGGGACAACCCCTTGAGCTTGCAAACCATGCGGAAATTCGAAGTTTTGTTCCGCTAGCCAAGTCAAATTCACAAACCGAATGTATGTGGGTTTCCTCCCCTGAAATTTGAGCAACCGGGTTTCTTGCAGAATCAATGAATAGTACAGGTCCCCGTAGTCATGCCTTGCTTGTTGAGATGGCACAACTTTTGGGGCACGCGGTGGACGTTGAGCAGTTGTCTTGATTCTCTTAGCACATCCTCTCTCCATTGCTATTGAAACTGAACCGTGATGAAGGTTTAATGGAAGGATTAAGGGAAACCTAGGGTAGGATTTTCAATTTGGGGAAAACGAATTTCTTGGAAATAGGAGATGGAGAAGCCGGTTTATGGAGTGGAAGTGGTGTGGGGTGATTTGGTTTGGGCTAGGTTAAAGCTTAGGGATGATGTTGGACTTGTTCCTTTGAGATTTGAGAGAAAATGGGATGACTGAGGTTTTGAAAAATGCCCAGAAACACTTCTGTTTCTGATATACTGTTGTCATTAATCGATTAACAATATTACTTAATCGATTAACCTGAGTTAAAAATGCCAGGTTTTAAAACGTTTGCCTAGTTAATCGATTAACTTATGGCCTTAATCGATTAAATGCATCAGATATAACATTTTGGATGTTTTTTAAGGCATGTAAAGATTTTAAACTAATTATTAAATCAATTTAAAGAAATCACATATATTTACAAGACTTTTATACAGAGAATCATGGATCATACAAGAAATTATGAGCATTCAACATGTTTTTATAATAAAGCATACAAGGCAAATAAGTCATGCAAGATAATTATATATGCTCAATCAAGATATTTTTCATCAAGGATTCCTAGTTCTCTTCGAAGAACATAGAAAGTATCTCGTGAGAGCGGCTTGGTGAAAATATTTGCTAATTTCTTAGATGTTTGAACCTGATCAAGAAAAAAATGATGCCTTATTGGAAAGGTTAATGGCACTTGTGTTATCACACTCAATAGGGATCTTTTCTAATATGAGCCCATAGTCCTTAAGTTTCTGCTTCATCCAAAGGATTTGAGCATAGCACACACCAGTAGCAATGTATTCCGCTTCAGCGGTAGACAAAGCAACGCAAGCTTAATTTTTACTTTGCCCAGCGAAGTTAGAATCAGAGTAACCTAACCAAGGACAAGGAGGCATCCCAAGGATACCATAATCCCATATTTATAGTTCCCTTTAAATATCTCATGATATGTTTTACAGCAATATAATGTGATTCTTTTGGCAAAGCTTGAAATCTAGCACACATACAAACGCTAAACATAATATCGGGGCGACTAGAAGTTAAGTACAATAAGGAGCCGATAATCCCACGATATTTAGTTACCTCAATCGCTTTTCCCTTTTCATCTTTGTCAAGATAACATGCGAATGCTATAGATGTAGATACATCTTTACATTCCTCCATATCAAACTTCTTTAATAATTCTTCGCAATACTTCGATTGATGAATGAAGATGCCACTTTCCATTTGTTTAATTTGAAGCCTAAGGAAGAAAGTCAGCTCACCCATCATCAATATCTCAAACTCCCCCTGCATCAACTCAGAAAATTCCTTACAAAGGATGTCGTTAGTAGATCCGAAGATAATA
>NC_032016.1:444562-468629 GCF_001865875.1 Lupinus angustifolius | reverse complement strand
AGCCTCTAGGAGCCTGTTTTAGGCCATAGAGGGCCTTCTTGAGTTTATACACATAGTTCGGGTATTTGAAGTTTTCAAACCCTGGTGGTTGGTCTACGTACACCTCTTCTTGAATATAGCCATTTAAAAATGCATTTTTGACATCCATTTGGAAAAGTTTAAAATTCATGATTGATGCAAAAGACAAGAGCATCCTAATAGCTTCAAGTCTGGCTATAGGAGCGTAGGTCTCATCATAATCGATGCCCTCCTCCTGGTTGTAGCCTTTGGCTACGAAGCGAGACTTATTTCTTATTATTAAGACAGATTCATCTAGGTTATTACGAATGACCCATTTGGTGCCAATCACAAGATGATCTTTTGGTTTGGGGACCAAGTCCCATACATTATTTCGCTCAAATTGGTTTAGCTTTTCTTGCATAGCTATACTCCAGTGTACATCCTCGATGGCTTCATCGATGGTCTTTGGCTCTATTTGAGGTTAGAATGCAACAAAATTACAGAAAGAACTACGAGTTACCACCCCCGCAGATATATCACCTAACACCTTATCGAGTGGATGATCCTTTTTAGTTTTCCACGCAATAGGCATATCCAGATGTTGTCCTTCTACTATTTGCTCAACATCTTGTTGGTGTTGATTCATGTCCTTGGATTGCACTTCTTCTAGTGTACCTGAAATGTCATCAGAAAAGACCTTTCTCTTCTCTTTTGGAGAAGATTCATCAAAATGAACATGAATAGATTCTTCTACTTGCATGGTATATTTATTGAACATACGAAATGCCTTACTATGTAATGAATACCCTAAGAATATGCCCTCATAAGCTTTCGAGTCCAATTTTCATAAAAACCTTTTTCCATTATTTAAAATAAAACATTTGCACTTGAATGCATGAAGATGAGCAATATTCGGTTTTCGACCTTTAAGAATTTCATAAGGTGTTTTTGAAAAAGTAGGTCTAAGTAGTATTCGATTAATTACATAAGAGGCTGTGTGAACTACATCAGCCCAGAATTTTTTTTGGAGCCTTGCTCTCATTTAACAACTCCATTTTGTTGAGGGGTGCGGGGAGCTGAGAACTGATGCATGATGCCATGCTTATTACAAAACTTATTAAATTTATGATTTTCAAATTCTCTGCCATGGCCGGATCGTATGTATATAATTTTTAGGTTAGACTGGTTTTGGATTTGTTTGGATAAATATTTAAAAGATTTATAGGCATCGCTCTTTGACGCTACAAACAAAGTCCATGTGAATATAGAAAAATCATCAACAATTACCAAGGTGTAATAACTTCCACCAATACTCATAATTTGCGATGGTCCAAACAAGTCCATATGGAGAAGCTCCAAAGGTCTAGTAGTGGATATCGCATTACTTTTATTAAAGGAATTCTTTACTTGTTTACAGTTTTGACACATGTCACAAGAATCCTGAGTTTTAAAATCGAGTTTTGGAAGACCGATTACCAAATTATTTTTAAATAATTTTTCTAAATGCTTCACATGAATGTGAGCGACACATCTATGCCAAAGCCAGATGTCATCTTATTTTGAAATAAAACATTTTGAAAACAAGGAAGTGACATCCTTGAGATTAACCATACAAATATTATTTATACGATATCCAACAAATTTAATATTATTAGATAATACATCACGAATGATACAACAATCAGAATCAAATGACAGACGATTACCTTTGTCACATAGTTGGCTTATGCTCAACATATTATGTTCCAAATCTTCTACGTATAGAACATTCTCGATTGTAGCGTTAGTGGAGTTGCCAATCTTCCCGGTGCCTAAGATTATTCCTTTGTTGTTGTTGTCTCCAGCCATATGTTTCGAACCACCGCTATCAAGATATCGGTTTTCCCATGTGTTCAAAGACATACCTGCAAAATAGATCACCTACTAGTTTTAGGTACCGAAATTATGTTGGGTCCTTTTCTGTTAGTGACGAGGGAGTTATCTCCCTTTCTTACCCAAGCGTAAACACCCCTAGGTATCCCATATCTCTTGATGTAACAGGAATGAGAGGTGTGGCCATATGTGGCACAATAGAAACATGTAGGGACTCTACTTTTCTTATTAGACTTTTTATATGGGCGAGTTAGAGGTCTCCTATATGGTCTATTTCTATGGGATGGGGAAATATACCCTAGTCCAGTGTGGTCACCAACGTTTCTTATTTTACTAAGCATAGTGTCTAATTGGTGTTTACTATTTGTAAGTTTTGCGAGTTTTTCATTTAGTTTGAAATTATCATATTTCATGTCCTCGCAAGACTCACAAGTAGTTGTTTGACATAAATTATTTTTAGAGCAATCACATGAAGTAGAAAAAATTAGATCTAAGGTTTCATTTTTCTATTTTAATTCATCTAATTCTTTTTGTAGTTGAACTATTTTTTGATCATTTAGCAAAATTATTCTTTTTCTATCAGCACTAATTTTCTAAGCTCCTCATCCATCTCAACATAAGCGTCATATAAAACATCATATGAGGGAAAATCAGAAGAAGAGGATGATGTGTCAGAATATACCCCATCTGTAGCATCCTTACTACCTGATCCGCAAGCCTCATCTATTATGGTCATTAGGCACAGCTTCGTGGTCTCCTCTTCATCCGAGGTGCTTGATGTTGTTTCTTCCTCTGGTACATGCCAAACAATGTATGCCTTTTTCAATTTGAAGTCCCGGGCAGTGCTCTTCTCTGAATCAACTTTCTTCAAGTAAGTGGGACACTGGAATTTCATGTGACCAGGCTAACCACATTCATGGAAAGTGAAGCGCTCCTTGTTCTTGCCTTTCTTAGTTGATTCTCGCACTCATTTCTTTTGAAACCGTCTAAATCCTCCTTTCTTCTTTAAGAACTTTCCAAATTTTCGCACAAGAAGATTTAGCGTTTCCTCATCAATGTCTGAATCAGAGTCGTCATTTTCCATCTCTTCATTGGGTTATGATGTTTTAGCTTTAAGAGATATTCCATTCTTTTTATGATCAGACTCCTCATGCATGGTTAGACGCCCAAGCTCCATGTCATGCTCTTGAAGCTTCCGAACAATGTTGCCAAAGGCATGGAATCTAGATCCTTGGACTCCATAATTGCCATCACTTTAGGTTGCCATCTCCTGTCAAGACAGTGTAAAACTTTATTAGTGATTTCTCCTCTGGTGAACATTTTATCTAGAGCAATAAGATGATTAATAATGTGAGTTAATCGCTTTTACATGTCGCTAATCGATTAACTCGATAACATACGAAATAGTTCGTATTCATGTGTTAACGAGTTTAGAATGGCGCGCTTGACCTCGCTAGTGCCCTCGTGAGTCCCTTGTAAAGTGTCCCACATTTCCTTGGCACTTTGACATTGAGACACCCGAAAGAATTCATCGTAAGATAGGGCCGAGGTAATGATATTTTTGGCACAAAGGCTGAACTGGACCTTCTTGCGCTCCTCATCGTTCCATAAGCTTTTGGACTTTTCTTTCGGTTCGCCATCCACTAAGTGAAGTGGGTCGAAAGGGTCACTGATTACGGATTCCCAAATATCTGAATCAATAGCCTCTATGAAGATCTTCATTCAGACTTTCCAATAGGCGTAACCTTCGCCACTAAATATGGAAGGGCGGTTAATGGATGTGCCATCATCGCCAAAGGGGTTGGTGGAACCCATTTAAATTCCCTAAGGATCACGCAAATACAGTTGAGCTAGCACGTCGTACTAGCTCTGATATCAGTTGTTCGGTATCAGTGGCCTAGGAACACCTAGAATGGGGAGTTGGTTGAATAGGTATCAGTGGTCTATGAACACCTTGAGAGACTAGCACCTATGATCACCTCACCTATACTCTATTTGTATCCTAGTCTAGATATGACCAAATGAGCATAAGATATGATGATTCTTGAATCATCTTCAAGCTTTAATAGAACCTTGTCTTCATCAAAATATAGGCAAAGTATTGCTAGTGCTATCCTTGACACTTTACAGTTTCAGGTTATATCTTATTTTTAAAAAAATTATAATGTTTTTTTTACAAATTTTTGTATTCTTTTCTTTGATAAATAAAAAATTGACAATAGAGATAACTAATGTGGTCCATCTATCATGGGGTATTCAAAAAAGAATAAACATATTTTCCTTACATAAAAAATATTTATTTCCATTAACAATGTCAAACATGAATATATATGTTTAACCTCTTAGATATACAATTAACTTTTTAGATAAATCCACAAGAGCATCACAAATATGATAAAGGATATATATATATATATATATGATATGATATGATGAAATCAAATAAATTGTGAACAGATAAAAAAGTAAGGACCATTATCATAATATAAGTTTATCGAAATTATGAAAGATATTTTTATGAATATTTCCAATTAAAACGTCATTTATATTCATAGTTGATATATTATCAATCAACACATGTCTGGAAATGAGAATTGATTAAGGATTATGGAATTTTACATGAAAAATATATTCATTTGACTTCCTTATTCTATAAGACTCGTTGACTTTATAAATCATCTAGACATTTTAATGAAATAATCTAAGATCATGTTGATAATCACCTCATCTTAAACATTTTATCTTGTCACTTGAATATTGTCAAACCATTTCAAACGTTACTATTGACATACATTTGATCTAAGTGTCATTACTTCACCGAACAATAGTAAAATCAAATACCATTCAAACAAACTTACTTTAACAAATCACATAATGACATAAAATAAAATCTCACTATTCTGAAAATTAATTTCAATCTTTGAAAATAAATATTAAATTTTAAAAAAATAATACCTTAACCCTTGTGTTTCATCAATATCATAGGAATGAAAAGAGATAATGATGGTGATATAAAATATAAAATTGAGTATTTTTTCATCTTTTATTTTGTAATAATAATTTTTAGTCTAGTCATAATAAATTAATAATATTTATATTTTGCAAAAAACTCACAACATAGTAGGCCATTAATGCAATGGTTTTATAACATTAACTGCAAGTAATATTCTATGTATTTTCCTTAGATAGTAATATTTTATATTATAAACACCATAATAATATTTTAACATTCTCATATCTTAGCCACTACGCCAGAATTCGCATTTAATAATGGTCCTTTCATAATGCTTTCTAGCACAATGTTGTTAAATCCATTACGGAAGATAATTAACAATGTTCTTTTAAACAAACGTTGTTAAAATTGATAAGTGGATATAGCTTTAACAACGTTTTCTTCAAGGAGTTTGTTGTATGTTTGTCTAAGATATTCAACAATAATTTTTTAAGCAATCGCTGTTGATTTGAATCTATTTAACCAGATTTGCTTAAATAAGTGTTGTTAAATGTGACATATCAATAACGCTTATTACAATAAACACTGTTAAAAGTCATACATTTAACATCATTTGCTTTAAGGAGTGATATTAAAAGTCATACATTAAAAAATGCTTGTTTTAGTTATCACTTAATATGTATTCATGAAATTATTACATTTTATTTTGAAAGATATAACTCGAGTAAATATTACACGAAAATAATCCAAATTGTAAACATAAACTCATATACCATTTTTTCATATATAACACAATTTGTCATACATATATGAAAAATGCAATTGGTTATTACTTCAAAAAATATTCTAAATCACCAACCAATATTATTAAAATAGAATATTAAGGTATGTGATTTGACACAATAAAAACTCATATTTAGTAAGTAAATTATGTTATTTGTCATTCCATTATCAATAGTTGAACATAATATGACAACTAAATAATTAAAGAATTACGATATTTAACAACACATTTTTAAGCAAGCACTGTTAACTTGAATCTATTTAACAATGTTTTCTTAAATAAGTGTTGTTAAAGGTGACATATCAATAACGCTCATTATAATATGCGCGGTTAAAAGTTACACATTTAACATCGCTTGACTTAATGAGCATTGTAAAGTCATATATCCAAAAAACATTTGTTTTAGTTAGTGTGAATCTTTGCAGATTTAAAAGCAAAATCTCACACACAATAATATACTTATTATTCAATATTCTATTTCTATTATTCTTCTCCTCTTCTTCGTTTCTATCTTCAAGTAGGTTATTACCTTTTGGTTTCTATTTTCAAGGTCAAGGTGAATCATTATCTTATTTTACCTTATTTATTTTTCTTTGATTCATTCTTGTTGTTTCTAGCATTTGCATCTATGTTAACTTCTTATTATAATATAGGAAATGTTAACTTCTTGTTATCCATATTTTCTATGTAAATTTCCATTTGATTCTTATTATATTGAATCTAAACTATGTCTTTTTGTATTCTTATTTCTTCAGTTAAGTGGGAGAAGAAATTCATAGTTTGTCCTTTACATTTTTATTACTTTTGTCCCTTTCATTATTCCATATAATCTTTTGGTTTAATGAATTTGAACTAAAGGAAATCAGTACATGCAATAGTTTATGAATTGGGTTTTCATAACGATGTTTGTATTGTCAAATATCTGGTAAATGTGATGGAATTGTGCATGTTTATTACGTGTTTGATATAATGTCTGATAGAGATTTTGCCTTATTTAAAAGTAGACATTTAACAACGCTTGATTCAATGAGCGCAATTAAATGTTTATTTTATACAGCGCTTGAAAACCAGTTTTCAATATAACCCTATAATCTACTGCACTCATATAGACAATGCCCAATAAGCGATGATGTTTTCTATTATGACGTAGTGATCCTTGACATGCGACCCTTTGGGCTCATGAATTTATTAAGCGTGTCACCTATTAAGCTTAAATATTCCTACAATATTTTATTCCGCCTAAAGGGAGTCTTCCATGACTTGTATACATGACCCAAGACATGCACAATTTAGAGGTTGGCCTTACCATCTAACATCCTTCGCTACATTCACATAGGAATCTGAACTTATTGAATATAAAATGGTCATACCACAAAATCATGCAGCATGTTCATAAAACTAAGAATAATGTCGAATCCAATAACATCATTCAACACCAACCTGCATTAGATGAGTCCTATAGCCAGCTAAGGATGGAAACTTCCCATGTTGATATTGAAGGTTTTGCTCAGCATTAAGATGTTTGTGATACTTCCATGGAATTCAATTATTTTTGGTTTGGTTTCTTGACCCTTTATTTTTCTCTGTCTCCTCATGATAACTTTTTAGGATTTCTCCATTTTATCTTGAAACATCTGTGGTGCCATGAATAAGGATGGTCGTCGTCATGTTAGAGATCTTGTGAGGATGTTTAGGCCTTCTCTCATTTTTATTATGGAACCTCATTGTTAGTTCACCAACTCTAGATATTTTTGGTATTCTTTGGGTTATAAGGATTGTGGCATCATTGAAGTTATTGGCCATTCAGGTGGGATTTGGACCCTCTTGGTCAATGCAAGTAATTTTAGCACTTCTATTATGAGTCATTATTCGTAAGCAATATCTTTGAAACTAGAATATGGTTCGAGTGAGTGGATTTGTTCGAATGTTTATGTTAGTTCCTCTTGTTAGGTATGGAATCATCTAGTCTCTCTGTAACTCAATGACCCTTCCTTGGCTTTTGTTGGGTGATTTCAATGAAATGCTTCTTCCGTTGGAGGTAAGGGTGGCCAATTTCAATATTCTCAAGGAGATAAGTTCTCCCATGTTCTAGAAGCTTGTGGTTTAATGGATCTCCGTGTCGTGGTTAGTAGGTTCACTTGGTTTAGATGAGAGTAGAATGGTCGTAGTATCTCTAAACGTCTTGATAGAGGGCTATCCGATAGTTCCTGGTGTACTTCATTTTCGGAAGGGTATGTCGAAAATATTACCAAATTTCATTCAGATCATTGCCCCCTACTTGTTAGATTTGGTGGTCAAGTCGACATTATTCGCAATATGCCTTTCAGGTTCCATACTGCTTGGACAACCCATAAACATTATTCTAATATTGTTCGAGAGGCTTGGAATAATGGTGATCGAGACATGATTGATGGTTTAACATGGGTGAATTAGGCGTCTATTAATTTTATAACAAAACCCCTTTTGGGGACAATTTTCGAAGGAAGAGAATTGTTGAGGGCTAGAATCAGAGGTGTCCAACGAACTCTTGAAAATGCTGATGATCGTGATCTTATTAGATTGGATGCTCAATTTGAGGCGTGAGTACAATCGTATTTTGAGGCAAGAGGAACTTTTGTGGTTTCAAAAGTCTATAGAAAAATGGGTCAAATTTGGTGATAGAAACACCAAATTCTTCCATACCCAAACTATTGTGCGTTGGACTTGAAATAAAATTCATGGTCTGTTGTTGGATGACAGGACTTGGTGCACTGATCCTGAGTTGATGAAGAATGAAGCGAAAATATATTTCGAGCACTTATTTTGTCATAATAACCAGATTCATTTTGATCTTTGCAGAGTTGATACCCTTATTCTTTCACATGTTGGGGTTGATGCTTTAACTGCCCCAGTCACGAGGGAAGAAGTGACGAAAACTGTTATTTTTCTGTAGTCCTCCAAAGCTAATGGTCGTGATGGTTTTTAGCCGATTTTCTTCAAAAAATATTGGCATATGATAGAAGATGACATTTGGAAGTTGGTTTGTGAGGCCTTCAAGTTTGGGTTTTTTGATGCTCGCATTGTTAAAACTTTGATTATTTTAATTCCTAAGGTCAACAATCCTAATACCTTGAAAGAACTTAAACCTATTATTCTTTGTAATGTGGTTTATAAGGTTATTACTAAAGTGTTGGTGAATAGAGTAAGGCTTTTTTTGGATGATTTATTTGGTCCTCTTCAAAGTAGTTTCAACCTAGGTCGAGGTACTTCTGACAATATTATTTTGCCATAAGAACTCATGCATCACTTGCATAAATCTAAAGCTCAAAAATGTGTCATGGCTTTTAAAGTGGATTTGGAGAAGGCATATGATAGAGTTAACTGGGTTTCCTTCAAGGTACTCTTTTGTAGTTTGGCTTCTGAAATCTTTCTGTGGATCTGATCATGTGGTGCGTTCGCTCTGAGGAGGTGTCTCTGGTTTGGAATGGTTCTAGACTTGATGGGTTTAAACCAATCAAAGGCCTTTGTTTGTTATCTACATGGAAAAGTTGGCTTTGTCTATTAACCACAAGGTTAAATTGGGCGAGTGGCATCCAATTCAATTATCCAGAGGATGACCTCCTATTTCTCACCTACTATTTGATGATGATGTTCTTCTTTTTTGAAGGGCTTCCAACTCCCAAGTCAGCATGGTTTCTTCTACTTTCAAGGTTAATGAGGCGAAGTCTAAATTTGGTTGTTCAAAAACGGTGACTATGCAAAGGAAGAGTAAATTCATGAGCATATATTCAATGCATGTGATCAGTAATCATGGAAACTATCTAGGCATTCCCCTTGTTCAAGGCAAGGTCACTAAAGCGGGTTTCAATCCCATATGGAGAAGATTAAGAGGCACATGACTTCTTGGAAGGTAAACCAACTTAACAAAGCTGATTGCTTGTGTCTTTCGAAGTCAGTTATTTCTTCTATTCCTATATACACCATGCAAGCTATGTGGCTTCCCCAAAGTGTGTGTAATGAAATAAATAGAATGATGAGGCACTTTGTGTGGGGAGGGGATGTTAACAAACATAGTTTTAATTTGGTAAGTTGGGGTGTCCTCACTAAACAGAAAAGAGATGGTCGTCTTGGGTTACAAGATGCTAGAATTGTCAATATGACCCTCCTTAGAAAGATGTTTTGGAACATTGTCACTGATAATGATAAATTATGGTATAGAGCCTTGAAGAGTAAATATTTTGATGATAATTCTATGTTGTTTCCTCTATCGAAGGCTATAATGTCCTATACTTGGAGAAGCATTATCAAGGCTAGCCGCCATCTCAAGGGTGGTTTCTCTTTTCATCTGGGAAATAGGACTCAATCTTTTTCGTATGACAATTGGACATGATTTGGTAAGCTTTGATATTTTGTTAACTTTGTCAATATCTCTGATACTCTACTTCAATTGAAGGATCTTTGGAAAGATGTTATTAGGAATTTCAATATTCTTTATACTCTTAAGTTTTTCATTTGTAGCACTTATCCTCTGTGTAACCAGAATGAAGAAGTGGGCGGACTTCGGATGGTAATGCTACATGTGCTTATTCGGCTAATTTAGGTTATTGGTGGCTTAACTATTATCCTAAAAATGATGACTCTATGTCTATGATCTGACGGTGGGTATGGCGCCTAAGAGTTCCCGAGATAGATAATCTTATGTGTTGGCTTGGTATACATGACGAGTAGTTATTTAATCGATTATTCCTAACATAATAGTTTAAAAATGAATGTTACATTATCGTCATTTCCCATGGAAAAAACAGAACCAAAATTTTATACTTATAAAAACTTCATGCAAAATTGATACACATTTTTTTAAGAGTGATTTTTTGAAAAGAGAAAGAAACTTTCTTGTGAAAAAGAGAGTTTCAAGAATGGTACTTTGAGGCATTTATTTGATAGCATTCCTTTAGAGATCATGGTATAAGTAAATCTACTCTATTAATGGTCTTCAATAATCGTTTCAAGAGCCTATTAGACTAGTTTAATCATTGTTTCTTTGTTGCATCAAGAACCAAAAGATTTTCAAGAAATCCATGAGGTTAATTGATTAAACCTTCATTTAATAGATTAAGTATAACAATGTGTTAAGTGATTAAGCAATCATTTATTTAATTAAAACCAGACATTTTTTAGATTATCTTTTGTATTTCGAATCAACTTTAATTGTTACTTGAACCAATATTCACCTCATCTAGGTGGAGTTAGAGCCCTTGTTAACCAACATGTAATTAAATGCCTTAGAATGTTTATGCTGTAATATGATTTGTTCAACTTCACATAACATGTCAACTTGTTTTTTGTTTTCTTTTCAATTTATTTATTTAAGTAATATGATTTGCTGTAATATGATTTGCTGTAATATGATTTGCTTTTTGTTAACCAACAAGTAATATGATTTGCCCACATCCACTTTTGATTTGCATACATTTTATTGGTGAGAAATAATAAATTGGGAGACCCATTTTGACCCAACCATTGAACCCCTGGTTGAACCAAAAGTACCCTGGCCGAGTCAATAATCGGTCCAAGTTTAATAACATTGACTTGAACACATATAACATATAGGCATAAAAACAATTATTAGTTTATCACAATTACTCATAAACATTCATATATCATTATTTGACAATTTTTCATGACTATGTATCATAAGCAAGTTTTCACATTGTAGTAACCACAAATAAATTTATAAACATGTATTGTCAGCACACAAAAATATAAAATTGTACGTCGTATCAAAAGCGATTACAGAATCTTACATGAAAAATATTTTCATTTGAGTTCCTTATTCTACAAGACTCACTGACTTTCGAGACCATCGGGGACACTTCAATTAATGAAATAATCTAAGATCATGTTGATAATCTCCCTCATTTTAGATGTTTTATCTCGTCACTTGAATAGTGTCAAATCATCTCAAATGTCACTACTAATATTCATTTGACCCAAGTGTCATTACTTCAGCAAATAATAGTGAAATCAAAATCCATTAAAAAACCCTACTATAAGAAATCACATAATGACATAAAATAAAATCACACTATTATGAAAATTAATTTAGTCTCTAAAACTAAATATTATATTTAAAAATAAATAAATAAAAATCTAACCCTTGTATTTCATAAGTCATAAGAATGAAAAGAGATAATGATGGTGATATAAATTCTAAAATAGAGTATTTTTGTCATCTTTTATTATGTGATAATAATTTTTGTCTAGTCATAATAAATTAATAACATTTATATTTTTTCAAAAAGACACAACAAAGTATGCTGTCAATGCAATGGTATTACAACATTAACGACAACTAATATTTTGCTTTTCCTTAGATGGTAATATTTTATAGTATAAACACCACAATAATATTAAAATATTCTCACATACATATACTATTTTCTAATTAATTATGAATGAGAATGATACAATAACATTGTAAAACTAGTTATACTATTGTTTTGGTACTACCAAAGGTATTTTTTCACGCTATGGGTAATGAACTACTATGTATGAATGCATTTTTTCTCCTATTGACACTTATTACTCTTTTGAAAGTGTCACACCTCACCACTATATATAGGTGGTAGAGGCCTATGAAGAATTGAACCATCTATTCAACATTAGAGATTTGATCAACTATGGACAGTTACTTGAGTGTTAGGATGTCTTTTGTTAAATTTGCTTTCTTTTTGGTTTTTATCATGGCAGTAGGTCATAAATTATATTTTATTTTGAATCTCCACCATGTGTTTTATACCTTCTAATTTTCATTGCATTATATTCTTTGTGATATATATTGTTTTTATGTTAATGTATTATTTGTGTGAATTCAGATATATGCTAACAATCAGATGTTGCTGCAAATTGTCTTCTTAATATTCCTTGTAAAGCAAACCTACAATGTTAGATACTTTGTGGTCCCAAGAATATCCCTGAATCATTTCGGTTGCATGGGTGCCTCAGCAAATCCCTAAATCGTTTTGGCAGCTTAGGTACCTCAGCAAATCCCTGAATCATTTTAGCAGCATGGGTGCCTCAACAAATTCCAGAAGCATTTTGGCAGCATGGGTGCCTCAGCAAAACCCTGAATCATTTTGGCAGCATAGGTGCCTCAACAAATCCCTAAATTATTTCGGCAACTGGATGCCTCAGCAAATCTCTTAATCATTTTGGCAGAATGGATACCTCAACAAATCCCTGAATCATTTTGGTAGCATGGGTGTCTCAACAAATCCCTAAATCATTTTGGTAGCATGGGTGCTTCAGCAAATACCTGAATCATTTTGATAGTACGAGTGCCTCAACAAATCCCTAAATCATTTCGACAGGATGGATGCTTCAACAAATCCCTGAATCATTTCGGCAGCAGTAGTACCTCAACAAATCCCTGAATCATTTCGGCAGCTCAGGTGCCTCAACAATTCCCTGAATCATTTTGGCAGCATGAGTGCCTCAGCAAATCCCGGAATCATCACGACAAACACGTGAACTGCCTCAAAAAATACGTCGTCCATCACGGTAAACGCGAGAACTGCAACAACAAATCCCTAGTGCATCACGGCAAACGCGGGAACTACCTCAACAAATCCCTGGTCCATCATGACAAACGCAGGAACTGCCTCATCAAATCCCTGGTCCATCACGAGAAATGCGGGAACTGCCTCAATAAATATCTGGTCCATTATGGCAATTGCGGGAACTGCCTCAACAAATCCATGGTCCATCATGGCAAACGCGAGAACTGCCTCAACAAATCCCTTTTCCATCACGGAAAATGCAGGAACTGCCTCAACAAATCCCTGGTCCATCATGGAAAGCACGTAAAATACCTCACAAATCTCTGGTCCAGCACGACAAACACGGGAACTGCCTCAACAAATCCATGGTCCATCACGGAAAAAATGGGAACTGCTTCAACAAATCATTAATCCATCACGACAAGCACGGGAATTGCCTCAACAAATCCCTGCTCCGCCAGCAAAGCATCGATATGCTTCATCAAAATTTGGTACCTTCCCAATGGCCTTTTTCTGAGCCTTAACAAAGATAGCGTTCATTTCTTTATTGATTACTTATCATCATAGTACTTAAACATTGGTTTGCTTGCTATCAGGTAAGCAACATATAAAGAGGGGCAGATGTGAACACCGATTTTTGTCTGGCCCAGAAAAAGCCCAAAACATTTTTAAATAAAAAATATAGAATTCCAAAACTACTTTTCTAAAAATACTAAAACTAAACATGTTATGTTAAGGTTCCTAAATCTAAATGATTAGGTTAACCAAAATTCAAGTTTAAAGTAATTGAATTCTAAAAAATATTATTTTTTTAGAGTTATTCTAAAAATAATAATACTAAATATATAAAAATAAAAGATGAGTGAATTAAAGAGTTGATTGTATTATCATATAAATTTAAGATTTGAAAATATGTAATTTGAATCATATCATATCCATTGGATTAGTTGCATGAATCACCTTGATAATAACTAAATATTTGAGGATTCAAAAATCAAATCAAGATTGCGATATGGAAATACGCAAATCAAATCAAATTAGAAAGTTCATCTCAATCTAATTGTGTTATACAAATCAATTTGATTAGAAAACTAAATCTTTAGAGATTTCGAATCAAATAAGTTAAAGATCGCAATTAGGAAATATGCAAATCAAGTTAAGATTGGAAAATTTTATATCAATCTCATTGTGTTGCGCAAATAATTTTGATTATAATAATTAATCTTTAGATATTTGATACGATGAAAAATTAAACTTTTAGAGATTTGGAATCAAGTAAATTGAGGTTGCAATATGAGAATAAGCAAATCAAATCAAGCAAATTTCAAATCAATTTGGTTATGTTGCAAATCTGATTTATTTCCCTTAACCTCCTCTAATCAATTGATGGGAGATATTCTCCTCATTAAGCACAGGTGATAAGCTATAGTCTATAAATAGAGTGTCTTATTTACTAAAGAGGAGGGGAGATTCCATAAAAAAAAATGCACTAAAAGACAGGAATTCGATGTAAAAATTACAACCAATAATTACACATAAAAATCCCTCAAAAATGAGCTCTCCATACTAGTCCGCATATGCATTGACTAGCCACTCATAGCCAATCAAATCTTAAAATATAATGCGATTGTAGTACACCATGTCGCTCCAGATTACTACTCTCATATGAACATAAGATTATCCACGTCTAATTGCACCCTTGCTCACCCAACGCGTGTAGATCTACCATGTGGTCATATTCTCCCCACTTTGCAGTGTCGACCAATCTATTTCTGACATGTCATCGAGCCTAGTAAGTCATATGTCTTTCGTTCGCACTGTATCCCTGCTCCTTTGCAAGCTTCAACAAGTAAGTACCTTCATTTTTCTAAAATATGTGTATGATAATTGTACCAACTTTTATTGCCACCATTGATGAAATAATTTTACTAATAATTTGTATAATAATATTAATAATAACATTGTCATATGATAAATTTTATTTTTTATAATAGAAAGTCAAGGATATATCTATTACCTAGCAGTTACTTAGTAAGATCTTTTTTTCAAATCAAATAAATATCATCATAAATTAAAGTAACAACCATATTTTTATTAGCGCGATCATCAATGCAAACTAATAATTAATCAAAACTTTTTTTTTCATAAATACACAATAATAAATACTTTCATAAATAAAATTTGTCAATCAACAAATGTTTTTTACTAAAGAACTACATAAGCCTTGATTCCCTTAATAGTTCAATCTTGTCAGAGACAATAATAAAAATAAATAAAATTGTTCCTTTTAATAATTAATTAATTAACCAGATAATTTAATAATAAATAATAATCTTAAAGTCATATATTTCAGTGAAGGATACCGCCTGAGGCGGGCATGTAGGGTGCTAATACCTTCCCTACCTTATAACCGACTCCCAAACCTGGATATCAAAAATCCAAAAGCCCAAGGTAATTGGGCTTAAAAGATTTTTTGTATATTTTTAAATATAAAATATAGTGGCGACTCTAAATGAAGTCATGCCGCTGAAAATCAGGGCACGACAGCTGGCGACTCCACTGAGGACTTTTTTGATAGTGTCCAGCCCATAATCAATTTAATGTGTGAGTGTTTTTTTTTTCTATTTGGTTAATTAGTTAATCTCCAACAACACCAAAATTGCTTGCTTAATTATTAATCGTATGTTATGATATCAAATTGAATTACATGTATAATTATTAATCGTATGTTATGATATCAAATTGAATTACATTCTTAATTATTAATTGTATGTTATAAATATGAATTTCATGCTTAATTACTAATTGTATGTTATAATAATGAATTGCATGATTAATTAATAATTATATGTTGTATGTATGAATTACATGTTATAAATATTAAGTGTATGTTTTATGTATGTATTATTTTTGTTATTGGGTGATATATCATGTACACATTTTAGGCACACATACGTCCTATACTCGGGTATTAGTGATACTTTTTTTAATAGAAGGGACAGTAGCCTCACTAGTCGTGATGTTTACTGCTTCTAAGTGTTGGTGATATGAACCACTCATATTGCTACCTCTTATTATGAGTTAGCCGCTCGACCTGGTATCTTGTTTCTAACATCATAATATTTGGGTTTCTCTATTGGAGAGAGTTGCAATATGGGAACCTTGTAGGGAGTCTAGAACTTGCCAATGTCGTCGATTGTATGTTAGAACCCTATCCTAGGATGTTGTACTTGATGTGAATCTTGTGATTTGTATCATGTTTGTATTATAGCATATTGTTTGGAATTTTGTCATGTAAAATATTGCATCCTTGAGTGGAATTCCTATTCCCCTAACAAGGAGATTATCAAAAAATAAACATGGCAAATTATTTTGCCCGCTAGCCTGAATGATAAAAATAAAAGAAATATAATTTAAATATATATATATATATATATATATATATATACATGTTCAAATCATAATGATAGCTAAACCACCCCCAAGATAGGGTCCATTACCTAAGGGGCATGCATTTGTATTTTTAGAAAATTCATTCATCATGCATTAATAAAAACACATCATTCAAAAAATTCATTCATGGATGTATAAACATATAAAATACATATTCAAACATTCATCCATTCATTTATGCATTCAAAAAATAAAAATCGTCATTGATTGACTTATACATTCAAAAATTAAAATCTTCATTGATTGATGATGCATTCATTCATGCATTTAAAAAGAATTTTTTTTTATTAATTGACTTATACATGCGTTCATTCATCATAAATATGTACATTACAAAACATAAAATTAAAAAAAAAATCATTCAATCCATGCATACTCTAACTCAAAAACACCTATCATTCATAATAATTCATTCATGCATGCATACATTAGTCATACATTCTTCTAATTAGCTATTCATATATGTATTTTAAAAAATAATAAAAATACATCATTCATCTATTCTTTTATTTATTCACATATTCATCCCTTCACTCATGCATCAAAAAACAATTCATTCATATAAAATAATACATATAACTCAAACATTTATTCCTTCATTGATTCATTTCATTACTCATTCATGCATTCACAATAAAAAATAAATAAAAATACATCATTTAAACACTCATTGACTTATACCTTCATATATTCATTAAAAAGAGTACATTACTCTCACATTCATTTATGCAATCAAAAAGAAAATTCATTCCTTCATTCAATCATGCATTCAAATATAAAATAAAAAATTGATTGACTTATTCATTTGTTCATCACATTAAAAAAATATATCTTCATTAAGTGGCTTATGCATTTATTCATTCATTCAATTATGCATGCATACATTATTCGTACACACTTCTACTGATTCATTCATTAATTCATGCATACATGCATTTTAGAAAAATAATAAATAAATAATTATACATTCATTTAAAAATAATAATAATACAATAATCATACATTCATTTAAAAATAATAATAATACAATAGTCATACATTCATCTACATTTTGTTCAATCATTCTAAAAATTTCATTCATGTATTCAGAAAGAAAAGTAATCATGCATTGACTTAGACATTCATTCATGCATTAAAATATAGTATGAATTGATTCACTCATGTATACATGCAATTTTAAAAAATAAATACACTATTCATACATACACTCACTTATGCATACATTAATCAAAAAATAAAAATAAATCATTTGAAATATTCTATTTCAGACATCACCATATAATACATCTTAATTTCGTATCTCACAATATCATTCCATTCATTATCACAAACCTTCTCATTTAAGAAAAAACAAAAATAAAAAATTTCATACATCTTCTCATAGCTTTAATGCATTCAAATTCATATACATCATACGTTGCATTTTCTAAGAGTCTCATACACTAAAAATAAAATCACATGCATCCTCATGCATCATATACTTCAAAAACATTAATCTCATATCATTTATACATCCCAAAATGCATCTTCATATACATAACACATAATATGAGCTCAAAGTTAGCATTTTATGCATCATTCTGAATTATAAGTTGCATCTCAATTCATGTAAAATGATAAAAAAGATTCACTTCATCCATATCATGCATAAATAAGAAATCAGTTTTTTTTGCATGCATTTCACGATCTCCTTGCTAAGTAGACATATCAATTGAAGCTCGATTTTATGAACAGTATTGTTGAACTTGACTGAAAGCAAACAATGTTGAAACTAAAGACATTCAAGGAGATAGAGAACTCCAAGCTTGTGGTCGAGACCATATTTGATAATGCATTGTCTTCAACCCCAGCTAAATTGGAGGATCCTAGTTAAGGCCAAGCCCATCTCACACTTACCCAAGTTTCCTTTTTCATGAATAAAGATTTACTTTCAATTGCATATCTTTTTAATAAGTATATACTAATCCATTGATCATGCAAATTTCACCATCTCATACCTCATAATATTAACACCACTCACCATATTTATCCAAAGAACACATAACCAAATAAACCCAAATAAAATTAAAATATGCATTACTATGAGATGTTTTATTCAAAATAAAATAAAATATAGGATGATGCAAATATAAACCCAAAAAAATGATGTACATCTTCAGACATATTTTTCTAATGACATAAGACATATTTTTTGTAATTCCTAAATATGTTGGAGATATCCCTAGTCACCTATTTATGCCCAGACATCATGAAAGGAGATAATGTTTTAATAACCCTCAATATTTCAATAGTTCGGGAGGGTAGTTTTTCAATCGTTTTCCTTGACATTCAACTATTAAAAGGGAAATATTATTTTTTCACAATACATGTGGATGAAGGATAAGATGATACAAAGAGCATTCCTCTGCTTAAAAAAACAAAAGAAGCAAAAGAGAGAAAAACAAAAGCTCGCTGAGAATTTTCAATTAATATCTCAGTCAAAAGTTAGGGCAAAAGTGCAATATCAATAATTACAAAAGGAACCCTTCATGAAAAATTATCGCCTTAATTATAGGCCATCCTTATCAAAATCTTAAAAATTCTCTTAATAGTTGAATGTCATGTTTGAAAAATGTTGAAAATGGGATAAAGAAGAAAGGTGAATGGTGGGTATGGGAAACAAAAGTTTTGAGCATTATATCCTTTTCTTGAAAACCCTAGCCAAACCACGGTACAAGCTTAAAAAGACCTTGACAAGGACTTATTCGCCTAAGATGTCCATCATGACAAAAACATTGACTCCACTAAGCTCATAAAAGTTTGATAAAAATATATCATCTTTAATGCATAAATTAAAATTTATCTTGTCATTATTCTCATAACTTCACCATCACTCATAAGACAAAGCCAAATTCAATTCTATAATAGTCACCACCACATCTACTATTAGCCAAATCCAAATTAAATTCTTTTATAACCACCACCACATCTACTATAAGCCAAACAGAAATTCAATTCTATCATCACTACCACATCACCACTCATAGCCCTAACACTTACCAAAATTTGCATGATCATTGTTTTAGAAAAAGGTTATGTAAAGCTATAAAGGCAAAGGAAAATTGGAAGCCACTCAAACTGAGGCAAGTTTTAAGATGATTCATGGTCTAAAGCCTTACATTCCAAGTTTACCAAATCAAATTGAATAGAAGAATGACTCAGATTAGCTCACATTGGGATGTGGAAAGTCACAAGAAGCCCAAATTGGGGTAATTTTTGGAGTTGATCTCATTATCTTGTGAAAGTTTATAAAAAGCCTAAAACTGGAGCAAGAATGAAGTGAATTTTCTTGGATCCAAATTGATGCGATCAAAATAAGGCAAAATGCCTCAAGTATGGAGAAAGATCTTAAGTTATTATCTTCAAAGATACCTTCAACAATGACTCACACATGTCTTCTACTTCATCTCAATTCAAGTCGCCACATCGAGGGTGTTCACATAAAAGAAAAAAAACAAGAAAATAGAAAAAGAAAAAAAAAGAGTGCTAGGTTGAAAACCCACATGGGCATCCTAGGAAAAGGAGAGTGGTTCTAAGTCGAAAACCGGCAAGGGAGACTTTGGATCATAATAAAATGAGAGAATTCTCGACAGATGCCTATATAAGGTATTCTGGGCAAAAATTAGGAAAAATTAAAAGAACACCCCAAGTTGAAGACTCGCTATTACAACATATCATCAATCATCCAAATTGGGGAAACTTTTTGGAGAATCTAAGTTATAGCCTCCTGACTGAAGACAAGAGTTCACAATATGCACATGGAGGCAATTTTTGTTCTTACAAAAAACATCAACACTTTCGAGAAAATTTCTATGCAAGCCTACACTGGAGCAAAATAGCTAGGTTTAGTCATTATCATCAAGGCCATACCAGGGAGGTTTATGGTTCACCTTAAGAGAAAAACACCTTAAAGTAAATTGGGACAAATTTTGATGAAAACAATTATGGTATCAATCAACATCAAGCAACAAGGACCATTTTAGTTGAGTCTACAAATGTTGATGAGTTCCACCCAAATATATATATATATATATAAGTGATGCATTAGAACATTTGTGTGTGAGTCTTACTCCTCATTCCATTCAAACAAAACATATAGTATTCATATCATACATGACATACATATATTACAGCATAACTATATCTAGCAAAGCATAATCACATTCATACACTAATCATTATAGCACAAATAAATAAACAAAACATTGCTTCATCATACATTGCACATGCATCTTCACATTATTCTTCCAATAAATATAAACAAACAAATAAATATCGTGTTGCATATATCAAAACATTCAAACATGCATCTTCACATTATTCTTCCTATAAGAACAAACAAACAAACAAAAAATATTGCATTGCATACAACCAAACATTCAAACATGCATCCATACACTATTCTTCTAATAAGCGCAGACAAATCATTGCATTGCATATAACCAAACATTCAAACATGTCTCTCTACATCATTCTTCTAATAAACGTAAATAAATAAACAAAAAATTGCATGCCATACATCTCAAAATACATTTCTATACAATGACTGCATTAACAAACGGTGCAGAAAATTACATTCCTCAAGTGAATTTTCTAGCATCACACAAAAAAACACAATCAATCATTTTCGCATGGGTGCCTCAGCAAATCCCTGAATCATTTCCACGGCATAGGTGCCTCAGCAAAATCCCTGAATCGTTTTGGCAGCATGGGTGCCTCAACAAATTCCTTAATCATTTTGGCAGCATGGATGCCTTAGCAAAACCCTGAATAATTTTGGCAGCATAGGTGCATCAGCAAATCTTTGAATCCTTTTGGAAGCATAGGTACTCAGCAAATCTCTGAATCATTTTGGGAGCATGGGTGCCTCAGTAAATCCCCGAATCATTTTGGTAGCATGGGTGCCTCAATAAATCCCGGAATCCTTTTTGTAGCATGGGTGCCTCAGCAAATCCCTGAATCATTTTGGCAGAACGGGCGTGCATCAAATCCCTGAATCATTTTGAAAACATGGGTGCCTCAACAAATCCTTGAATCGAAAATGAGTCATTGCTAAAAATGTCTTCTAAGCGTTGCAAAAAAATGTTTGCCTCCAAACTTCTGGGAAACTAGGTTAATCTCCAACATTCTGGGAATCATCTTCTTCTTCATCATGACAACTAACTTCATACCGTGGGGCTTCCTGGGTGACATGAATAATGGGATTCAGGAGGATCCATGGTTCACAAAAATGCCCCAGCATCACCAAAGAAAATGTCTTTTGCTCAAGCTTTAAAAGCTTCATGTGACATAACTGCTTCACAACTTCCTCAACCCTGCATAAAGGGGGACGCCATTGCCATCAAAATCCCTGAAGATGAATATCAATCAGGGCTTCAGAGATGCAAAAATCATCTTCATGGACGGCTCATCTTGTCAAAAGGAGATTCTCCTATGAAGTTCACAGATCTGAAAAATAAGCTCCAAGCTTTGTGGAGCAACATTGGGAAGTGGACTATGATTTCACTAGGTAAGGGCTTTTATGATTTTGCATTCTCCTCAATGGAGGATATGAGGAAGGTGTGTGCAGTGGGATCTTGGAGCTTGAAACCTGGATTCCTTAGGCTCTTTCTTTGGTCTCCTGATTTTAACCCAAACCTGCAAAAATTGTCACATTCTCAATGCTGGATAAAGATTCATAATCTTCCTCAAGAGTACTGGAGCCCGAAAATTCTGTTTTCTATAGCAGGAGGTATAGGGACTCCAATCTCATTAGATGATGCAACTCACACAAGATCATTTGGCCATTTTGCCATAATCTTGGTGGAAATTAACCTAAAAACAAACCTGCCTGAGCAAATCCTAGTTGAAAGGGAAGGATTTGCTTTCTTTGTTTCCATCGAATATGAGAATTTGCCAAACTTCTGTCAAGGATGTCAAACCATAGGCCACATGGTTGCGCAATGTCGAAGGAACATTCAAAAGCAGGAAGTAGAGGGGGCTATAAAGAATAGGGGCAAAAAGACAAAGGTAGAGGTGGTAGCTACAAAGGGGAATGAAATCAATGATCTAACCATCAATCTGGAAATTGAGAAAGAAGTGGAGGATAACTATAAAGAAATGGAAAGACTGGTTATCTCCCCAAAATCCAGGAGGAACTTTGATAGCCATGATGATAATGAATTGGATATAAGAAGAGTTGAAAACTCAGTGAAAGATGTGGAATCAGATTCCCTGAGTGGAAATATTATAGTGCAAGAGACAGAGGATTTGCAAAATGTTGCAGCCACTGATAGTCGAATAGTGGGGAAGTTATGGGCGGATGAGGAAAGTAATGAGGAAGAGGAGGATGAATTCTCCAAGGTTCTCAGAAGATCTCAGAAGAAAAAATTGAAAAAGAAAGTGCAGGCAGCTAAGGTATACCAGACCAGAAATGGTGGATATCTAAGCACTTCTAAATGAGAGTCCTGTATTGGAATTGCAGGGGATTAGGGAACCTTAAAACAAAATTGTCCCTAAAAAACATGTGCACTACCCATAACGTATGTGCAATCATGTATAACTCTTCCTGCTAGAGTGGAGGTAATAAGTAGCAGCTTCTGGTCTAATTTGAATCTGCAGATTTTTGTGGTGAATAATAGAGGGAGTCTCATTCCTTCAATTTGGGGTTTATGTAAAATTGGGCTAAGCCCTTCTGTCCTGGTGAATTCTGATCAGCACATATCAATAGCCATAAACTTTGATAATAAATCTCTTATGGTTTGTGCAGTTTATGCCTCTACAAGTTATTTATGTAGGAGAATCCTCTGGTCTGATATTAAGGCTAATATGCTAGCTCACCCTGGATCTTGGTGTTGCATATGTGATTTTAATGCTGTTACTGGTGCTCATGAATGCAGAGGAAGCACTCTGCCTGCTAGAATTTCTTGCAAAGAGTTCCAAGACTTTATTGATAATGCTGACCTGTTGCAGCTTCAGAGCATTGGAGTTCAGTTCACTTGGTCAAACCGCAGAGGTGGTAGTGCTTTAACTGAGAAAAAGCTTGATAGAGCTCTCTGCAATGAGAGTTGGATAAACAACTGGAGTCAGGTCTCTTGCTGCACTCTTCCTAGAATAGCCTCGGATCACCACCCCTTGTTATTCCACTCTATTGATTCAACATCTTCTAGACCTTCTTCTTTTAGATTCCACAAAATGTGGTTAGAGCATTTGGATTGCAGAAGACTGGTCACTGATATTTGGAGCAGTGAAGTGATTGGTTGTCCAATGTTCATTCTTGCTCAAAAGCTGAAAATTCTCAAAAAGCAGCTTAGGCATTGGAATATAAATGTGTTTGGTAACATTCATCACAGGGTGAGCATAGCTAAGATGAATGTTGAGAATATTCAAAAGTGCATCAGTGACTTTGGTGCTGAGGAATCTTTGATTGAGGAGGAAGACATTGCCCAA
>NC_032016.1:414058-444462 GCF_001865875.1 Lupinus angustifolius | reverse complement strand
ATAGGAAAATCCAGGATTGTATATGCATTGCTTCAGAAGCCATCAATATGTTGGAGCACAAAGCTTTTGGAGGAAATATGGCAATAAAACTTGACATAAAGAAAGCCTTTGACACAATGGACTGGAACTTTCTCCTTGAAACCCTAAAGGCTTTTGGTTTTAACAACAAATTTTGCAAGTGGATTAAAGCTATTCTTCACTCTGCTAGGCTTTCTATTGTGATCAATGGACATAGTGCTGGTTTCTTCAAATGTACTAGAGGGGTGAGGCAGGGGGATCCCCTCTCTCCTCTTCTGTTTTGCATAGCTGAGGATGTTCTCAGCAGGGGCATATCCAAGCTTAGGTTGGAGAATAGGCTGAGCACCATCTCAGGGCCCAAGTCAATCCATACCACCAGCCATGTTTTATATGCTGATGATATTCTCATATTCTGCAAAGGGGTGAAAAGGGAGTTGATGAGTCTTAAGGATCTGGTTATGGTCTATGCTCAAGCTTCTGGGCAGCAAATTAACATTGCCAAGTGTAAGTTCTATGCTGGAAATTTCTCTGCTAGGAAGAAGGATTTAATTGCCTCATGGCTGGGATTTCATGCTGGCAGCATGCCTATCAACTACCTGGGGGTTCCCCTGTTCAAAGGCAGACCAAAAAAGATACACCTCCAACCTATTGCTGATAGAATCCTGAAAAAGATGTCCTCTTGGAAAGGGTCCTCCCTATCTATCATGGGCAGGGTGGAAATTGTCAAGTCCATAATTCAAAGCATGATGGTCTACAGTTTCCACATATATAAATGGCCAATTTCTCTGCTTAATTTAGTGGACAAAGGGATAAGGAATTTCATATGGGCAGGGGACATAGAAAAAAGAAAGTTAGTCACAGTAGCTTGGTCCAAAGTGTGTTCTCCTACTGTGGAGGGTGGCTTGGGTATCAGATCAGTTAAATTGATGAACAAAGCTTCTTTGCTAAAGCTTGCATGGGAAATGAGGACTTCTAGCCAGGAATGGGCTTTGTTTTTCAGAGATAGATTTGGGTTTCAGCATGCCCCTGCTACAAGACATTTCAGGTCTTCAATCTGGTCTGGAATCAAAGAGAATTGGCATGTCTGCAACTCTAACTCAATCTGGTTGATTGGTGATGGGCAAAAAATTAATTTCTGGAAGGACAATTGGCTTGGTGAGCCTCTGGTGGAGCTAATGAACATCCCTCATGAGTTACACTCACATCTCTTATCTTCTGTTGCTTGCTTCAAGCAGGGAAATAGCTGGACAATTCCTTCATTTATGAACAGGATTTTCCCTAACATTCCTGAAAAGATTGCAAAAACTAAGATAGCTGGAAACTTGGATAGGCTAGTGTGGACAAAGACTCTAGATGGCACCTTATCTCTTAAAGATGCTTATAAGGAGGTAAGGAATTACACTAGTCAGTTAAATTGGTGCAAGCTGATATGGTCTGCTAGTACTGCTCCTTCTAAGTCATTCATCACTTGGAGAATTATGAACAAAAAGATGCCTACGGATGATAAACTCAGGAAAAGAGGTTGTCAAATCGTCTCCATCTGCAACTTATGCCACTCTCACAGTGAGGAGGAGGATCATCTTTTTCTGCACTACACTTTTGCATCTAGTCTTTGGGATTGGATCAATCATGCTTTCTCAATCAACCTGGACATCTCCTCTATCAAAAGAATTTTGGATGACTGTGATAAAATGATCAATAAGCAGGTTAAACAAGTTCTCATAGCTTGCGTGATCAACACCTTAAGCACTATTTGGTTTTGCAGAAACCAGAAAAGATTTGAGGGAATTCTAATCACTATCCCTATGGCAATCAGAAGGATCAAGAGGGACACTTCTTTAGCTGGAAATTCCTCCTCTGCATCTGCTTCCCCCTCAGTTGAGGACCTCTTGATCCTTAGAAGCTTTAACATTAGTGCTAAGCTTAATCTAGCTCCTAGAATCACGGAAGTTAACTGGATCCCTCCAGAAATGGGTTGGATCAAAGTCAACACTGATGGAGCGGCTCATGGAGCTCCAGGGCATGCAGGGGGAGGGGGAATTTTCCGTGATCATAATGGAGTGTTTATCACTGCTTTCTCTAAGTATCTAAACATCCAGAATGCCATCTTTGCTGAGTTTCATGCAGCTTTGCATGCTGTGCATACTGCTTACAACAGAGGGTGGAAGCAGCTTTGGATTGAGGTTGATTCAACCATGCTCTTGGACATCTATAATGGCAATTCTAATCCCCCCTGGAGTCTGCAGAATGATTGGATAAAGTGCAAGGAGAAATTGCACACAATGAACTACAAAATCACTCATATCTTTAGGGAAGGTAACAATTGTGCGGATAAATTAGCTTCGTTTAGTATTGTTTCAAGAACTTACACGGTTTGGAATGTAATTCCTACCTTTATCCTTAGTGATTATAATAGGAACAGATTGGGAATGCCCAATTATCGCTTCAAGAACATGTAAAGCTCTTCCTCTATCAATATATTGGGTGTAATCACACCTTTGTTTAAAAAAAACAAATCCTTGAATCATTACGGCAGCACTAGTGCCTTAGCAAATCCCTGAATCATATTTGCAACATGGGTGCCTCAGCAAATCCCTGAATCATTTTGGCAGCATGTGTCCCTCAATAAATCCCTGAATCATCACGACAAACACATGAACTGCCTCAACAAATCCCTAGTTCATCACGGAAAACGCAGGAACTGTATCAACAAACTTTAGTCTATCACGGAAAATGTCGGAATTGTCTCAACAAATCCATGGCCTATCACGGCAAACACGGGAACTGCCTCAAAAATCCCTAGTCCATCACAGAAAATGCAGGAACTGCCTCAACAAATCATGGCAAATGTAGGAACTGCCTCAACAAATCCTTGGTCCATCACGACTAACATGGGAACTGCCTCACCAAATTCCTAATCCTTCACGGCAAACGCGAGAACTGCCTAAATAAATCTCTGGTGCATCACGACAAGCGCGGGAACTGCCTCAAAAATCCCTGGTTCATCATGGCAATCACGGGAACTGCCTAAACAAATCCCTGGTCCATCATGGCAAACGTGGGAACTGCTTCAACAAATCTCTAGTCCATCACGACAAATGCGAGAACTACCTCAACAAATCCCTGATTCATCACGGCAAGCGCGTGAACTGCCTCAACAAATCCCTAGTCCAGAACGGCAACCGTGGGAACTGCCTCAACCAATCCCTAGTCCACCACGACAAACGCGGGAACTGCCTTAACAAATGCTTGGTTCATCACGATAAACGCGGGAACTGCCTTAACAAATCCCTGGTTCATCACTGCAAACGCAGGAATTGCTTCAACTAATCTCTGGTCCAACATGGCAAGCATGGGAACTGTCTCAACAAATCTCTGCTCCACCAGCAAAACATCGATATGCTTCATCAAAATCTAGTACCTTCCAAATGGCCTTTTTCTGAGCCTTAACAAAAATATCATTCATTTCTTTACTGATTACTTATCATGATAACACTCAATGTAATTGGATTCTAAAAAAATTATTTTTTTAGATTTATTCTAAAAATAATAATACTGAATAAATAAAAATAAAAGATGAGTGAATTAAAGAGTTGATTGTATTATCATATAAATTTAAGATTTGAAAATATGTAATTTGAATCACATCATATCCATTTGATTAGTTGCATGAATCACCTTGATAATAACTAAATATTTAAGGATTCAAAAATCAAATCAAGATTGGGATATAGATATACGCAAATCAAATTAGAAAGTTCATATCAATCTAATTGTATTACACAAATCAATTTGATTAGAAAATTAAATCTTTAGAGATTTGGAATCAAATAAATCAAGGCTGTGAATCAATCAAATAAGTTAAAGATCGCAATTAGGAAATATGCAAATCAAGTTAAGATTGAAAATTGTTATATCAATCTGATTGTGTTGCACAAATAATTTTGATTATTACTCTTTAGAGATTTGATTCGATGAAAAATTAAACTTTTAGAGATTTGGAATCAAGTAAATTAAGGTTGCAATATGAGAATAAGCAAATCAAGTTGAATCAAATCAAATGAAGCAAATTTCAAATCAATTTGGTTATGTTGCAAATCTGATTTATTTCCCTTAACCTCCTCTAATTAATTAATGAAAGACATTCTCCTCACTAAGCACATGTGATAAGTCATAATCTATAAATAGAGTGTCTTATTCACCAAAGAGAAAGGGAGATTCCATACAAAAAAAGCACTAAAAAGACAAGAATTCGATGTAAAAATTACAACCAAGAATTACACATAAAAATCCCTCAAAAAAGAGCTCTCCATACTAGTCTGTATATGCGTTGACTAGCCACTCATAGCCAATCAAATCTCGAAACATCATGTGATTGTAGTACACCATGTTGCTCCAGATTACTACTCTCACATGAACATAACATTATCCACGTCTAAGTGCACCCTTCCTCACCCAATGTGTGCATTTGTCTTTCGCATTGTATCCCTGCTCCTTTGCAAGTTGCAATAAGTAAGTACCTTCATTTTTCTACAATATATGTATGATAATTGTACCAACTTTTATTGCCACCATTGAAGAAATAATTTTACTAATCATTCGTATAATAATATTAATAATAACATCGTCATATGATGAAATTTATCATCATAAATTAAAGTAACAACCATATTTTTATTAGCACGATCATCAATGCAAACTAATAATTAATCAAAACGCTTTTTTTTCATAAATACGCAATAATAAATATTTTAATTAATAAAATTTGTCAATCAACAAATGTTTTTTACTAACGAACTACGTAAGCTTTGATTCTCTTAATAAGGATACATAGGACCAATGTCAATCTTTTCACGGACAATAATAAAAATAAATAAATTTGTTCATTATAATAATTAATTAATTAACCAGCTAATTTTGATAATAAATAATAATAATAATAAAATCATATATTTTAGTGAAGGGTACCGCCTAAGGCGGGCGAGTAGGGTGCTAATAACTTCCCTACCTTATAACGGACTCCCGAACCTGGATATCAAAAATCCAAAAGCCCAAGGTAATTAAGCTTAAAAGACTTTTCTACATTTTGAAATATAAAATGTGGTGGCGACTCTAAATAAAATCATGCCACCGAAAATCGGGGTGCGACAATAGCCTATAATATTTTGTGAACATGTCATATAATTTTAGTCTCTTTAAAAAAATTTCTCGACTAGTTTGTCAATCAAATTGGTGGGCATCCTACAAGCTTAGGGTTAATAACGAAGCTATAATTCAAACAATTGTGATATAAAGTAATGTGTATGAAAATATGCATGAACTTAATTTTGACGAGAACAAAACATAAAGCTTAAAGGCAAGGACTTATCAATAACAACAACAAACGATGATATTCATGCCTCAATAAAGGATCATGAAGAGTAGAGTAATTATTTTATTATTACGTCCTAAGATGTAATGAACGGGTAGAGTCTAAGTTGGATGAACCTATGATAAATCTCACATAATTAGAGTATGATCATATTGCATAAAGATATTTTTATAAATAATATGACTTAGGTGAATTTAGCATGCATACATGATTTTGAGCATTAATACTTATATCTTTTTCAAAGTCATGCATCATACATCAATCATTCATGTTAGAGGTTTATACACAATTAACAAGGTCTTTTCAGAAAAAGTTAATCGATTAATACTTTGATTAATCGATTAAGTCTTTGCAAATGAGAAACCTGTTAATCGATCAAGGACATGGTTAATAGATTAAGTTAGTTTCCTTTTTGGAATCTTGGACATTTTATAGAAACATTAATCGATTAAGTAGTAATTTAATCGATTATTCCTAACATAATAGTTTGAAAATGAATGGTACTTTATCGTCATTTCCCATGGAAAAAACAGAACCAAAATTTTTATACTAATAGAAACTTGATGCAAGATTGATACATATTTTTCAAGAGTGATTTTATGAAAAAAGAAAGAAACTTTCATGTGAAAAAGAGAGTTTCGAGAATGGTATTTTGAGGCATTTATTTGATAACATTCATTAAGAGATCATTGCATAAGTGAATCTACTATATTAATCATCTTCTGTAATCGGTTCAATAGCATATTAGACTAGTTTAATCATTGTTTCCTTGCTGTATCAAGAACCAAAAGATTGTCATGAAATTCATCAGGTTAATCGAGTAAGCCTTCATTTAATTGATTAAGTACAACATTGTGTTAATTGATTATGCAACCATTTGATCAATTAAAATCAGTCATTTTTTAGATTATCTTTTGTATTTCGAATTGAGTTTAATTATTACTTGAACAACTATTCACCTCCTCTAGGTGGAGTTAGAATCCTTGTTAACCAACAAGTAATTAAATGCCTTAGAATATTTATGGTGTAATATGATTTCTTCAACTTCACATGACATGTCAACATGTTTTTTGTTTTCTTTTCAATTTCTTTATTCAAGTAAATTTTATATAATTTTATGGATTTTTAACTTTTTTTTAATTAGTTTTCAATGCTTCTAGGCTGCCTATTTTAAAACGGGGATGACATAAGAATTTGTCCAAAATGGTAAATGAACATGCCCACGTCCACCTTTGATTGGCATGCATTTTGCTGGTGTGAAATAACAGATTGGGCGACCTATTTTGACATCACTACTTATGTTCGAATGGTGTAAAAAAATTTAGTTAAATCAAAATTTATTTTATTTAGTTTTTAATTGAAGCTTCTAGAAATTGGTCCATGTCAGTTTTCCCTTACATGTCTGACACACACTTCTGAACGCTCAATAGACACCAATGTATGACCCACCCACACTAATGTCTACTTCGTCTACATTTCATTTGGCCGCTCATTTTTAAAATAATGTAGGCTGTTTTTTTCCTGGTCATATCATGAAACCCTTTGAGTTGAGACATGTTATTGAACATAAATGTGTTACTTCCCTCTCTCAAAGTGGAGAGGAATGATGATGATAAATGATATTTTTTTTATCTTGATCTTTGTCTCTAAATTAAATGTAAAAATATTTATTTATAATAAATCTTTATCTTTTTCTCTAAAATTAAATTGTGATAAAAACTAAATATTTTAATAACAATATGATGAAGAATAATTTTAAATAATAAGATACTTTTTTTAATGATTAAATAAATATAAAATAATTAATTTTAAATCAAAATAAATGGAAATCATAATAAATTGAATATTAAATATAACAAATCTGATAAGGATGAAAATAATGATAGCAACTAAGATAATGCATTCCATGTCTTAAAGTTGAGATACAATAGTGGACATCTGTAATGGCAAAGTTGTTGTCCCTTGGAAGTTGCTTCGAAATTGGAATCAATGTTGTGTTCAGATCTGATCTCTAGAGTTTAAAATCTCTTACGTTTTTAGAGAGTGGAATGCTTGTAACGACAAGTTGGTGGCTTTTGGTGTTGTTAAGGATGGCAAAATTACCTAACTCGTGGATACTGCTAAAGTACCCGCAACGGGTATCCATAAAAATAGCTTATGGGTGGGAACAGATATCATGATATCCGTCATGTGGGTACCCGCATATTTATAAATTTAATATATATATTACACTTTTTATTATTTTATAATTATATATTATCTATTTATAATTATTTTATAATGAACTTTACTAATTGAAATATATTGATAAGTTTAACATATACATATATTTTATTATTCATGTGATAACTATTTTATATATATAGTGATTATTAAAAAAAAAATATTTAAACGTAAAAATTCGTTGGGTACCTACGAAATACCCACTACTCATGTGGCTACTCACAAATTGTGTGGATAGGGGTACGGGAAAGCACTACTCGTGCCCGTTTCACCCCTTTGCCATCCCTAGGTGTTGTGTCCTAGTGTGACTCATGGTGGGATTCAATTCATGGTTTTCTTTTTGCTGACTTCTATAGAAATAGGTTTGGATTACCTAATTGTAGATTCAAGCATATGTAATCTCTTGCCTTTTTTGACTGCCTTTTGTATTGAGCTTTCTCATTTTCAATAAATTTATGGTTGTTGTTGTCACCCTTGTCTTAAAAAATGACGTGTTAGTGAACGTAATAGCAACTTACCTATCTAGAAGTGGGATAGGCGTATAATGACAAATGTTAAGCATTTCTTTTATCCTAAAAATTTAATCAAAAGATTTAATGGTGGAAGAGTATATTTGACTAATGAGAGGATTTGATATATTTTAAAGATAGTGAGAGGATTTCATATATTTTAAAATGTTGATTGAATATTTATTTTCAATCTTACTCTAGTATGTGTATAACTCGGACAAAATTAGGTATTCAAAACTATTATGCCCCAAATAATAACACAGAAGGCCTCACACGTACATACTACTATATTACTACTATTAAGAAATTAAATTACTTAAACTAGTCTTATAGAATTCGGCTCGAACCAGTCAGTCCACCCGGTTCAACCGTGAACCGAACATCTAATTGGTTTAAGCCTTTCATCTAACCAGTTTTGCATCAAATAGGGTTGACTCAGTCAGTTTAAAGTTAAAACTAGTGGCTTGGGTGGACGGATCGGCTGGATCGGTCGAGTCAATCAAAAAAATATTTTTTTAAAAACAACCAAATCAATGTCGTTTGTCAACGAAAATAAATATTTGTAACTTATTTGTTATTTTATAGTAGTAAAATATTCTTTTGTTGTTGTTTAATTATACATGATAATATTTTTAAATTCAGTATATGATTGTTAATTATTTTTACATAATATTATGAATATTTTAGAATTTTTAATGCAAATCGAGTTAACTGGTCCAACCACTAGTTGAACCAACAGTACCTTGACCGAGTCATTAATCGGTCCAAATTTAATAACATTGACTTGAACACATATAACATATAGGCATAAAAACAATTATTAGTTTATCACAATTATTCATAAATATTTAAATATCATTATTTCACAATTTTTCATGACTATGTATCATAAGCGAGTTTTTACATTACGGTAATGACAAATAAATTTATAAACATGTATTTTCAGCACACAAAAATATAAAAATTGCACGTCGTATCGAAACTGGTTACGAAATCTTACATGAAAAATATTTTCATTTGAGTTCCTTATCCTACAAGACTCACTGACTTTCGAGACCATCGGGACACTTCAATTAATGAAATAATCTAAGATCATGTTGATATTCTCCCTCATCTTAAATGTTTTATCTCCTCACTTGAATAGTGTCAAATCACTACTATCATTCCTTTGACTCAAGTGTTATTACTTCAACAAACAAACAATAGTGAAATCAAAATCCATTAAAAAACCCTACTTTAACAAATCACATAATAACATAAAATAAAATCACACTATTATGAAAATTAATTCAATCTCTGAAACTAAATATTAAATTTTAAAAATAAATAAATAATAATTTAAACGTTTGTGTTTCATCAGTCCTAAGAATGAAAAGAGATAATGATAGTGACATAAATTCTAAAATAGAGTATTTTTGTCATCTTTTCTTATATAATAATAATTTTTAGTCTAGTCATAATAAATTAATAACATTTATCTTTTTCAAAAAACACACAACAAAGTATGCCGTCAATGCAATGGTATTAGAACATTAACGAACAAGTAATATTTTGCTTTTCCTTAGATGATAATATTTTATATTATAAACACCAAAATAATATTTAAATATTATCACATAAGTATACTATTTTCCAATTAAGTATGAATGAGAATGATACAATAATATTGTAAAACCACTTATACTATCTTTTTAGGTACTACTAAGGATATTTTTTCACGCCATGGGTAACGAACTAATCCCTTATACTATGGATGAGTGCATTTTTTCTCCTATTGACACTAATTACTCTTTTGAAAGTGTCACACCTCACCACTATATATAGGTAGTAGAGGCCTACTAAGAATTGAACCATCTATTCAAGGTTTGATCAACTATTGATAGTTACTTGAGTGTGACGATGTTTCTTGTTAAATTTGCTTTCTTTTTTATTTTTATCATGGCAGCAGGTTAGAAATTATATTTTATTTTGAATCTCCACCATGTATTTTATACCTTCCAATTTTCATTGCACTATATTCTTTGTGATATATATTGTTTTTATGTTAATGTATTAATTGTGTGAATACAGATATATGCAAACAATCAGATGCAAAATGTTTTATTCATCTTCCTTGTAAAGCAAACCTACAATGTCAGTTACTTTGTAGTCCCAAGCATAGGTGTTTTGCTAGACGCTGTACACGCAAGCTGCCTGAATTCATGCTTCCCAAGATTGAGAACCAAGACATTGTGATGTAATAAAAAATGTGCGCACAAGTTAAAAAAATGAATAAAGAAGGGTTACATCTTATTATGTAATATTATAGAGATAACTAGTGTTGCACACAATATATAAATGAAAACAGTGAATAAACAAGGATTACTATATATATATATATATATATATATGATGAAATCAAATAAATTGTGAACATATAAAAAATAGGGACTATTATCACAATATAAGTTTATCGAAATTATGAAGAATATTTTTATGAATACTTCCAATTAAAAACGTCATTTATATTCATAGTTGATATATTATCAATCAACACATGTTTGAAAATGGGAATTGATTAGGGATTAGGGAATCTTACATGAAAAATATTTTCATTTGACTTCCTTATTCTACAAGACTCGTTTACTTTAGAAATTATTGAGACAATTTAATGAAATAATCTAAGATCATGATGATAATCACCCTAAACGATTTATGTTGTCACTTGAATATTGTCAAACCATTTCAAACGTTACTAACATACATTTGATCGAAGTGTTATTACTTCACCGAACAACAGTCAAATTGAATACCATTCAAACAAACCTACTTAAAAAAATCACATAATGACATAAAATAAAATCTCACTATTATGAAAATTAATTTCAATCTTTGAAAATAAATATTAAAGTTAAAAAATAAATAAATAATAACTTAACCCTTGTGTTTTATCAATGTCATAGGAATGAAAAGAGATAACGATGGTAATATAAAATCTAAAATTGAGTATTGTATTCATCTTTTCTTTTGTAATACTAATTTTTAGTCTAGTCATAATAAATTAATAATATTTATATTTTTTTCAAAAACTCACAACAATGTCGGCTATTAATGCAATGGTATTACAACATTAACTGCAAGTAATATTTTATGTATTTTCCTTAGATGGTAAAATTTTATATTATAAACACCAAAATAATATTTAAATATTTTTACATCCTAGCCACTATGTCATAATTCGCATTTAACGATGGTTCTTTCACATTGCTTTCTAGCACAATCCTATTAAATACAATTCAGAAGATAATTAACAACTCTCTTTTAAACAAGTGCTGTTAAATTTGATAAGTGGATATAGCTTTCACAACATTTTCTTCAATAAGTGTTGTTGTATGTTTGCCTAAGATATTCAACAGTTGTTTTTTAAGCAAGCGCTGTTGATTTGAATCTATTTAACCGGATTTGCTTAAATAGGTGTTGTTAAAGGTGACATATCAATAACACTTCTTACAATAAGCGTTGTTAAAAGTCATACATTTAACATCATTTGCTTGAAGGAGTGATGTTAAAAGTCATATATTAAAAAAACGCTTGTTTTAGTTATCACTTAATATGTATTTATGAAATTATTGAATTTTATTTTGAAAGATATAACTCCTTTCTTTGATAAATAAAAAATTGACAATAGAGATAACTAATGTGGTTGTACTCTCAAAAAAGAATAAACATATTTTCCTTACATAAAAAATATTTATTTCCATTAACATTGTCAAACATGGATATATATGTTTAACCTCTACGATATACAATTAAGTTTATAGAAAAATGGACAAAAGCATCAATACAATATGATAAAGAATATATATATATATATATATATATGATGAAATCAAATAAATTGTGAACATATAAAAAATAGGGACTATTATCACAATATAAGTTTATCGAAATTATGAAGAATATTTTTATGAATACTTCCAATTAAAAACGTCATTTATATTCATAGTTGATATATTATCAATCAACACATGTTTGAAAATGGGAATTGATTAGGGATTAGGGAATCTTACATGAAAAATATTTTCATTTGACTTCCTTATTCTACAAGACTCGTTTACTTTAGAAATTATTGAGACAATTTAATGAAATAATCTAAGATCATGATGATAATCACCCTAAACGATTTATGTTGTCACTTGAATATTGTCAAACCATTTCAAACGTTACTAACATACATTTGATCGAAGTGTTATTACTTCACCGAACAACAGTCAAATTGAATACCATTCAAACAAACCTACTTAAAAAAATCACATAATGACATAAAATAAAATCTCACTATTATGAAAATTAATTTCAATCTTTGAAAATAAATATTAAAGTTAAAAAATAAATAAATAATAACTTAACCCTTGTGTTTTATCAATGTCATAGGAATGAAAAGAGATAACGATGGTAATATAAAATCTAAAATTGAGTATTGTATTCATCTTTTCTTTTGTAATACTAATTTTTAGTCTAGTCATAATAAATTAATAATATTTATATTTTTTTCAAAAACTCACAACAATGTCGGCTATTAATGCAATGGTATTACAACATTAACTGCAAGTAATATTTTATGTATTTTCCTTAGATGGTAAAATTTTATATTATAAACACCAAAATAATATTTAAATATTTTTACATCCTAGCCACTATGTCATAATTCGCATTTAACGATGGTTCTTTCACATTGCTTTCTAGCACAATCCTATTAAATACAATTCAGAAGATAATTAACAACTCTCTTTTAAACAAGTGCTGTTAAATTTGATAAGTGGATATAGCTTTCACAACATTTTCTTCAATAAGTGTTGTTGTATGTTTGCCTAAGATATTCAACAGTTGTTTTTTAAGCAAGCGCTGTTGATTTGAATCTATTTAACCGGATTTGCTTAAATAGGTGTTGTTAAAGGTGACATATCAATAACACTTCTTACAATAAGCGTTGTTAAAAGTCATACATTTAACATCATTTGCTTGAAGGAGTGATGTTAAAAGTCATATATTAAAAAAACGCTTGTTTTAGTTATCACTTAATATGTATTTATGAAATTATTGAATTTTATTTTGAAAGATATAACTCCAATAAATATTACACGAAAATAATCCAAATTGTTAACAGAAACTCATATGCTAGTTTTTCATATATAACATAATTTGTCATACATATATGAAAAATGCAATTAGTTATTACTTCAAAAAAATATTCTAAATCAACAACCAATATTATTAAAATAAAATATTAAGGTATGTGATTTGACACAATAAAAACTCATTTAGTAAGTAAATTATGTTATTTGTCATTCCATTATTAATAGTTGAACATAATATCATAACTAAATATTTGGTAAGTAAAAACTCATCTTAGTTTCTACTGTCCTTTTAATATCCATTACATATTTCATCATTTAATAATTCATTATTTTAATTTTTAATAATAACTTAAGTAATTACTTTTCATTAAATTATATAATACAACATTAAATATTATTATTTTTATTAAAAATTACATTATAAATTAATTAATGTTTTTATAATACAAAATATTAAAAAAAGGAAAGAAGCTAAATAAGAAAGGAAAAACTGACATTTGACACGAACACGTAGTACAACCGAAATGGGCAAGGATCTATTACAGATAATGAACAAAATGAGAGGAACACAAAGGTGGCACACAGATCCTGAGGATACGTGACGACCCTAGATTTAATAATGATAAGCCAATGATGTAGAAAATGATGGGATGAAGAACGTTGACTAGCAAAGAAATGAGAATTGATTTTGGGATTTTTTTGTGCACTCTGGTATGTATTTTCTACTGTCTCTAAATTGGTGACTAGAGGTCACATAAAGTTGAAAATATGAGTTTTAGGATAATGAATATTTGGTGGATATTCTATATTTTCAAATTAATGATAGGATTTGATATATTTTAATGATAGGATTTTATATGCCCAAAATAATAACAAAGAAGGCCACACATATGGCTATATACTTGCAGCATAGCAAGTATGAGAACTATCATAACAAATCTATGGTTCATCATAACAAGTACGAAAACTGACTCAACAAATCTCTGGTTCATCATTGTAAACGTCAAAACTACCTAACAAATATGTAGTTCATCATGACAATCGTGAGAACTGCCTCAACAAATCCATGATCAATCATGGCAAACATGAGAACTTCCTCAACAAATCCTTGATCTATCATGGCAAGCGCGAGAACTACGTCAAATAATCTCTGGTCCATCGCGACAAGCGCGATAATGGTCTCAACAAATATGTGGTGCATCATGCATTAGCATTAAGTATACATGGTTTTTGTGCATAAAAGTAGTATCTATTTCAAAATCATGTGTTGCATGTTCTTTGATCATATAGAGTATTTACTATGCATTAATGAAAACCATTTTCATATATTAATCGATTAAAATGATTGATAATTGATCATGTCTTGTTGAAATCTATTAATCGACTATGAATTGATGTAATCGATTAAAAGAAGTTACAGTGGCTAACTTCCAAGGATTTATGACTTATTAGTCAATTAAAGAGATTGATAATCGATTAAGTCTTAATAGAAAAACTATTTTTCATAAACACGTTAATTGATTAACTAAGTAGATAATCGATTAACATAAGTTAAAATCAGTTTCATATAAAAGTTGTTTTTTCAACTAGTGTGAATTTTCATTAGATTCAAGAAAAAATTATTAAGAGGAACAAAACCAAGATTCACAGTACATAAACTTCATAATATCTTGCTTATTCTTTGAGCAAAAGAAAATGAAATATTGCATCATTTTCTAGAGAGGAAAGGGGGAAGAACTTTTCCAAAACGCTATAGTTTTAGGCTTCTTGTGAGAGTTCTATAGAAGTTTATAGAGCCGAGATCAAAGTTTATATCCGCACATTAAGAGTGTATCGATAACTCGATAAACATTATGAAAAACAATGATTGATTCTCTTGATGTATTAGTATCATCGTAAAAGAGAATTTTGTGTCTTCATGGGACATGAAGTCTTGGAACAGTGAAACTTCAGTTGGGTTCAAAATCGCGAACGGTTTGATATCCTAGAAGGCGAGTTGTCAGGTCAAACCAAGCGAGTAGGCTCATTGTATTCAAGAAGGAAGTTCTTGCTAGGTGTATTGTAAGTGTGATTGTATCAAACGGTTGTTTTACAATAGTGAAGAAAATCTTCCGAGATTAGAAGGGGAGGCCTGAATAAGGTTTGCAAATGGACGCACAAACGAACCAGGATAAAAATCCTTGAGCACTTTCTCTTTCCCTATCTCTTTTAAATTTCAGTCTTTATTGATTTCTAATTTGTTTGATTTGTGTGATTTGTGTGATTTGTGCTAAGTATTAATAATCTGTATAAAAACAAGATCCAGTTTAAGACAATAAAGATTGTTATTTATCATTGTTAGTTGTGAAAGAAATCTATTTGCATGAATATCAAGATACTATATAATTGATTAAAGCTGTGTATAATCAATTAACACTGACCATAATCAATTAATATCAACAAGCTTTCTATTTCGCGCATTAATTGGAAAAGAGAGACTAGTGATCCGCTACACTTATTCACCCTCTCTAGGTGTGATTTACCTTACTAGTATCCAACACATGACAAAGATGGGAACTGCCTCAACAAATCCATGGTCTATCATGGCAAGCACTAAAACTTCCATAACAAATCTCTGGTACATCATGAAAAACGTGGGAATTGACTCAACAAATCCCTGGTCCATCATGGTAATGGTGGAAACTTCCTCAACAAATCATTGATCCATCATGGCAAGCGCAAAAACTGCCCCAAAAAATGCTTGGTGCATCATAACAAGTGCAGGAACTACTTCAAAAAATCCCTTGTCCATCATTGCAAGTACGAGAACAACTTCAAGAAATCTCTGGTCCACCACAATAGATTCTGTAACTACGACGACAAATGCCTAAACTACCACAACATATTCTGGAACTACTTCTCCAAATCCATGGTTTCCCCTTCATCCAAGGTGTGAATATATATTTTTTTGGCCCTAACAAAATTAGCGTTCTTTTATTTACTAGATACTTACCATAGTATCCCTAACAAAAATTTGAAGAAAAAAATATCTTATTATAAAAATTGAACCTTCGGAGATTGACTCTCATAGAAATTAACTAATCAAATAAATTAAAGATTGCGATCACAAAATATGCAAATCAAATTATAATATTTCTTATCAATTTGATGATGTTTCTCAAATCTCTTTGAATAAAAAAAATGATTTTTAAGAAGGTTAGTGATATTTCAATATTCCATAAAAACATATAAAAAAGACTGTGTGTTAAGTACCTTTTGCGATTTTTTATTACCTAATGTAATAATTTAAGATTGTTTAGAACCTATAAATACTTTATTCTAAAGGGGGGATTCATTTAATTTTATTTGGAGCCAAATAATTATTATTTTTTACTCACTTGGGAGTATTACAATAATATATGGGCTTTAGAAAAATTACTAATCACAAAAGAAAGTATTTTTATGCCCTGAAATAAAAAACAATTACTTTGAAATTTTTAAATAAATTTTAATTTGAGTTTTGCTTAATAAAGGTGAAAATCTGGATTTATTGCATAATTGGAAATTACCAATTTTTATTTAAACATGTTTTGATGAATGGAATAAATACACATGATAGTCTATTCCCGAAAATAAACCTATGGCTATCAGCAAGGGCAAGAAATAAGGGGCTGATATTTTTATACAATTAAAGGAGAGAAATCCTCTCCCATTTAATGTGGGTGATTTGTGTCAAAATAAAAACATGTGTTTGTTTGCAGGTATAAATAGAGTAGCTTACCACTAAAAGAAGAGAGCTAAAAAATCGAAAACCATATTCACTCTCCTCTCTGAAATTTGTTTGAATTATTTTTAGAAAAAATAGCAAATAAAAATATTTTGGCGAAGACACCCTAAAAAATAGCAAAAAAAATACTTTGAGAGTTTTATCCTCTCAAATAAATAAAAATTAGAAAAATCTACAACAACAACAAATTCCCATCACACAAAAAGATATTAGAAAACATCCTCCAACATAAAATGCAATACTAAAAAATCATAACACAAAAAAGCTAGAAAAAACCGAACACCTTGCACAAGAAATATATCAAAATTCCTACCACCAGAAGAGTCATAACCTGAAGTATCTCTCCTCCGCTCTATAACACTGCAGGTCTCCATGGAAGCAGATGGAGAATTCTGGACTATGCTTTTTGATCTCCTACATCTTAGGTGTCCATTCAGTGCATGTTAACATGTTAGAAATCAATCCCATAAAATTATTAAAATTTAGAAATAAAAATATAACATTTACCCTAATTTTATGTATGATGTGATGTCGGACGTGAGGATTGCACTTCACTTTCTTAAACTTAATTACGTTTTCTTCTGTTTTATAAAATAATTTTTTTGAGATTTTAACTAATCATTAATATGAGATGCGATATCGAACAAAATATGTTGAGATTCTACAACAAATATCTTAGGCAAAAGTTATGGCAAATGAAGTTTCAACATCAATAAACTCAAATGGAATCCTTCATGAGAATATATCTGCCTAAATCTTAGGTCATTCTTATCACAACCCAAGAAATTCACTTGATAGTTGATTGTCATGTTAGTAAACTATTGAAAATAGGATAAAGAAGAAATGTGGATATGTGAAACACATATTTTAAGCCTTATTTTATTTTCTTTGAAACCTTTAGCTAGACTATGATACAAGCCTAGAAGATCTTATTGAGGATCAATTTGCCTAAGATGCACTCCAAAGTAAGTAAAAGTTCAAATAAAATTTTGATAAAAATATCTCATCTCTAATGCATTGGATTAAATTCATTCTCTCTCACTAATATAATCATCACCATATCAATAATCACATCCCAAATACAAATTAAATTCAATCATCTACACAAGCTCAAACGCAAATTAAGTTCTATCATCACCAACACATTAAGACAAGGCCAAACACAAATGAAGTTTTATCATCACCGCAACACAAGTGATAGCCCAAACACTTCACAAGTTTGCATGATAATTGTTTTAGTATTTTTTTTAAAGAGTTATAAATGAAATACAGACCAATAAAACAAAGGAAACATGTAAGCCTCTCAAACTAGGGCATTTTTAAAGATTTGTGATCAAAAGCCCATTGAGACATTTTGAATGGAATCACAACTCTTAATATAACAAATTGGAGCAGTTTTTTGGTTGATTCTTTTTTCTAATGTGAAAAGGTTACAAAAAGCCCAAAATTGGTGTAATGGTGGAATTGCTCATCATGGCATTGCAAGAAAAAAAAACATTCAACCAAGGAAGACTAAGATCTTAATATTACATACAACAAGGATATTCAAGAATAATGTCAACAATGAATTAGACACATGGTCTACTTACTATCAAATCAAACCAGCAAAGCTGAGGATGTCTACTATCTTATTAAGAACACAATAGGTTGGTGATTTTACAATATTAGATATTTTCAAAGCTTGATATTTGGGTTTTTTGGGAGTAAATTTGTAACAGAAATTTTTATAAAATAAAAAACGAAAAGGTAATTTCTGAGATAAAAAATCTTTACTAAAATGTACTTTATAGAAGTGTCGTCATATCTCAGCAGGAAAATTACCTGCATGAGTGTTATGTGTATCTCACTATGTTAATGACATTGATGACATTTATTACGGTGTACCTTTCATTTCTGCTTTTTACCTATAGCTCTTCAATTTTCTTCTTCATGTTTCATCTTCACATGCATTCTCTTATTACTCTTATTTCTTCTTTCTTATCTATATATCTCTTCAATTTTCTTCACGTGCATACCCTTTCATTTCTTCTCTCATCCCTATGCCTCCTCAATCTTCTTCTTCTGTGTGCATTTAAGTATCAATAACATTATTCATCATTCATTTCTTCTTCTCCCCTATACCTCTTAAATCTTTTATTTGCATCAGTGTTGTCCAAAACATGAAGGTCTTCTCTGCATCGTCTCTCCAGAAGTGGTTTAAAATTTGTTTAAAATTTATACCTTTCATACTTTTTGTGGTTCTTCATCCTATTTTTCGTTAAAAATTGGATCTTCAAGGTAGTTGTCTCTCCAGAAGTGATCCTTTTTCAAAAAATTTGGTTAAAAATTATGACTTTTATACTTTTTGTAGTTCTTCATCCAAGTTTTTTTCGTTATAAATTGGATCTTTAAGGTAGTCGTTTCTCTAGAAGTGATCCTTTAATATCATAGTAATTTTTCCATAAACACTTTCAAGGTTATGATATTTTGTTCGTTTATTTTATAGTTGTTTGAGTTGTGAATGTTGTTAAAAAAATTATGACCTCCTCTGACATTTCTTTATGACATTTATAATGAGTTACTTATTCTCTAATAGTGTATGGAATTGTATCTCATATTATAAAATGCATTACTAATAACTTATGATTGATCTCAGGTTCACTATATTGTTACTATGCTATAGCTTCAAAAATATTTGCATATTTTAGTACTGTTAATGTGTGTTGATTCTCTGCATGTCCATTGTTGGTGGATGTTCATTTTTGAACATTATAATTATACTATTTAATAATTTTTAACATTATAAATATTGTGTGAAATAATGTCATTAAATCAGTTTTCTTACTTTGTAGTACTGTTAATATGTGTTAGTAAATTTTTCAAGTTGACTCTCTACATGTCCGTCATTGCGTGTTGGGTGTTCATTTTTGAAAATTACAATTATAATGTTTAATAATTTTTAACATTATAAATATAATGAGAAATAATGCTATCAAATCAGTTTCTTAATTTTTTTGTTATCTTCTTCGAAATAGTTCTTATTCATTTAAGTCTATGTCTAATAGACTTTGTTTAATGGACTCTGTTAATACATAAAACATTTCATATAAATCTGACATTCTATTAATATTAATCAGTTTTAATGTCTTTTCTACAAGTTTGTCACAATTTTGTTTGTTTATTTTTTTTCATTATTCTGTTTTCTGTATTTTTTGTAGTTATGCATATTAACCTACTTTATTATATTTTGTTCCAGTTGCTACATAATTTTTCAATCAAGATTTGTTTATTTTGTGAAGTCTATGTTTAATAGACTTTCTTAATCAGTGCTTCTTAAGTTGCAGAGGGCAATTAAGTCTTTTTAAAATATCTTCAATTAAGTAATTCTTTTCCAGCAGTGGGTATACTTTCATATTTTTAGCCTTAAAAATGTGAACTTTAATACTTTTTATTCTCAAATTTGTATTTGTTATATAAGAAATATATATGGTAAACAGGTAACAAAATTTGATACTTTTTCTAGCAATGATCGTACTTTTAAATTTTTAATACTTTTCCAGGAGTGCTGATACTTTTTGGTGACTTGTATCATTTTCTTCCTTTTCTAGTAGTGATGATATTTTGACATTTTTCGATCTTAAAAATGTGAACTTTAATACTTTTTCTTCTTCAATTTGTTATATTTGTTATATTTTTGGGTTTTAAATGTGATCTTTCTCCTATTTTGTGGCTTAAATATATCTTGAATATATATTTGTTACATGCATTGGTTTTCCGAAGGTCATTTTTGAATAATTTTGTTATCTTCTTATTGTTTTTCAGAAATGTATGAGAAGAAAATGTGTGTATCTCTTTATTGATTGAATTGCTTAATTGTTTACAAGTAAAGGTCTCCTTTTATAATAGGAAGGAAACCAAGAATCCAAGAAAAGCAAAGATCATAGATGGAAGAGCTTTATGGCTTAACTAACTTTTAACTATACAAGCATAATGTGAAACATGTGTATAATTACATTATGCACATGTGTTTATAGAAATAAATACTCTGCTATATAAACCAATGCTAAATCAGTGAAATTGTGAGCAAATTCATTTGTGCTTGTGATGCAACTTGTATCAGTACAGTGTGCACTTGGTGTCAAAGATTAACTTGAGCTACTAGCCAATTTCTTCCCCCCCCCTCAAGTTGGAGAGTAAGGATTAGCTACTCTAAGCTTGATAAGATGGGATTGAAAAACAGATGGATCTAAAGCCTTAGTGAGTATATCAGATGTTTGGTTTGTTGTAGAAATAGGCAGAAGGTGATAGCGCTTGCTTAGCAATCTTTCCCGTACAATATGGCAATCAATTTCCACATGCTTGGTTTTATCATGGAATACAGGATTTGCAACAATGTAACAGGCAGAATTATTGTCACAATAAAGAAGAGTTGGTTCCTTAAAAGGAACTTTGAAATCCCGTAAAAGGTAAGTTAGTCATTGCACCTCACAAGATGCTATAGCTAAGGCCCTATATTCTGCTTCAGAGGAGGATCTAGAAATTGTATTTTGTTTCTTTGATTTCCAAGAAATAAGAGCATTATCCAAGAACATACAATAACTAGAAACAAATCTTCTAGTGTCAGGGCAAGTGGCCCAATTTGAGTCACTGAACCCTTTGATGTGAATGGTTGAATCAAATGGATAAAATAAACCTTGGCCTGGGCTGCTCTTAATGTATTAAAGCACCCTTGAAATGACATTGTAATGAGTTATGGTAGGAGCAGCCATAAATTGGCTTAATTGTTGTAGAGAGAAACTTAAATCAGGTCTAGTATTAGTAAGGTAAAGCAACCTACCAACCAATTGTCTATAGAACATGGGATGAGGATAAGGATTACCATCTTGTTGATGTAGTCTAGTGCTTTTGATCATAGGTGTTGTCACTGGCTTGCAATTGAGGAAAACTGTATCAGACAACAAATCCAAGGCATATTTTCTTTGGCACACAGTGATGCCATCATTTGTTCTTATTATTTCTAGTCCAAGAAAGTATTTAAGTTCACCAAGATCTTTAATTTGAAACTTTTTATGAAGTTGTTGTTTAACAAAACTGATTTCTGATGCATTATTGTCAGCAAGAATTAAATCATCCACATAGATCAATAAAGCAGTAAAAAGAGTTCCTTCAGATTTAGTAAACAAGGAATGATCATGCTTAGATTGGAAATAACCCATAGATAATAAAGCAGTGGATAATTTTGCAATCTATTGTCTACTGGCTTGTTTTAAACCATAAAGGGATTTATTCAACTTACAAACCATGTTTGGAATAGAGCATAAGACACCTTGAGGCAGGGTCATGTAAACTTCTTCATCAAGATCTCCATGAAGGAAGGCATTATTGACATCAAGTTGATGCAATAACCATCCTTGACTGGCTGCAAGAGCAAAGAGGAGCCTTACAGTTGTTAACTTCACAACAGGTGCAAAGGTTTCATAGAAATCTAGCCCTTCTGTTTGGGTATACCCCTTGGCTACTAATCTAGCCTTGTGTCTTTCAATGGTACCATCAGAATTATACTTAAGCTTGTAAACCCACTTAGATCTAATAGCTTGTTTGTCTGAAGGCAGGGGAACTAAGGTCCAAGTGTCATTTTGTTCTAAGGCCTTCAGTTCAGCTGTCATAGCTTGAATCCAATCATTTCTCTGATGGCTTGATTAAAGGTTTTAGGCTCATCGTGTGTGGAAATTGAAAGACAGTAGGTTAAATCAGGGGCAGATAGTGTAGCATAAGATAGGACATAATGGAGAGGATGCTTGATGTTGCTATGAGGATTGGTAGATGTCTTGGTTATGAGACTGCAGTGGAAGTCACTAAGATAAGCAGGAGGATGACATGGTCTTTGTGATCTTCTAAGATGAGGGCTAGGTGCGGAATTAGGTGGAGGTATGACAGAGTTATCAGTGGTGGTGACAAGCTCAATGTCATGATCAAGTTGCCTAGTGGATTAGGACAGAGGTCATGACCATATTCACTAGGGGTTGAGCTTATATAGGCAGGGATGGTGTCAAGAAAGGAATAAGAATTAGTAGAAGCCTTTGTGTGGCTTGTTTGGTTAGCCATGATGTTGGTGTAGGGAAAAGTATTTTCATAAAATATAACATTCCTAGAGACAACTATGGCTCTAGTGGATAGATGAAAAACTATGTAGCCCTTTGTTCCATGTTTATAGCCTAAGAATATGGATCTCTTAGCTCTAGGATCTGGCTTGGATCTATTAGTTGCTAGGGTGGAAACAAAGCATAAACTCCCAAAGACTTTCAGGTCAATGAGCTTAGGAATCTTTTGGAATAAACACTCAAAAGGAGACTTAAATCCTAATTTGTATGTTGGCAATCTGTTTATCAAGTCAAAAGCATGGTTCAGTGCATAACTCCGAAAACATTTTGGCAGACCATAATGAAACAACAAGCACCTAACAATGTTAAGGATGTGCCTGTATTTTCTTTCGACTATGGAGTTTTGTTGGGGGGTTTCCACACATGATGTCTGGTGTAAGATTCCAGATTGAGAATAAAAGTCAGGCATAGTGAATTCCTTTCCATTATCAGATCTAATAGCCTTAATCTTATGATTGAATTGGACTAAAGCTAACTGCACAAAGTTCTTTATTAAGTTTCTAGTATTTTTCTTTATTAGGCATGAGATAAATCCATGTATGTCTTGTGTGATCATCTACTATAGTAAGAACGTTTTTGTGCCCTTGTAGGCTAGTGATACCCAAGGGTCCCCAAATGTCCATATGAACTAATTCAAAAGGATGTGTTGTGTGTGTAGTGCTATTTTGAAAGGCAAGTTTGGTTTGCTTTCCTAGATGGCAGAAATCATAGATTTTGGCAGAGTCAAACTTCACATAAGGAAAAGTTTTACAAACATGATTAAGAACATTTTTTGAGGGATGTCCTAATCTAAAGTGCCAAAGATCAAAACAAACATGATTAAAAGTAGTTTTATTTTCTAAAGAACTAATGATGTGCAGAAGGTTCTTTTCTTGATGATCATGCTTTGTCAATGTGTAGAGGTTATCCTTGATGTTATCATGACCAATCATCCTCGAAGAAGTCATATCCTGGATAACACAAGAATCATTATCAAATGCAAGATAGCATTGCAAGGAACATGCAAGCTTGTTAACAGAGATGAGGTTATACTTAAAACCAGGTATATAAAGAACATTATACAGGATGAGGTTATTAGATAAGACAATAGTTCATGAGTGCTTTACAAGGATAGTAAAACCATTTGGTAAGTTAACTGAAATAAGCCTTATGTTTTGAAAATATGTGAAGTTTGATAATCAGTTAGTGACATGGTCTGTTGCCCCACTATCCAAAATTCAAGATTGATTGAGAAAATTATCTGAGATAGGGGGATGATCATCAATGATTGTATTGTGGCTTATTTGGTTAATAGCATGAACTTGTTGAATGCTCAGTTGTGCTTGTTGAGTGTGTGTGTTGCCTAATGATTCATTGTGATTTATCCCTTCCTGATTGTTTTCATCCTGCTGGTGTGTATCAATGTTATTGACCATGCCATTCCCTTTAGATTTGAACTTAAAGTTTGGGGGAAATCTATGCCTAAAGTAGCATGTTTCTGTTGTGTGTCCATTATTTCCACAGAAAGTGCATACTTTATTGCCTTGTGATGGATAACCTTTGCCCAATATGCCACTCTCTGTAGTTTTCCTTACATCTTTATTGTTGAAATTGCCTCTTCTAGTGTTTTTTTACTAAGGCCTCCATTGGTATGCTGTATTTACATTGTTGAGATTGGTTCTAGATTCACTATGTGTTGTCTCTTCCTCTAGCCTGTCCTATTGAATAACTAGGGAGAAGACTTTGTTGATAGAAGGTAATGGTTCCATGAGAAAGACTTGGGTCTTGATGGTGTTTTATTGATCATTAAGTCCCTTCAGAAAACATATCACATATTCAGACTTCCTATAGTCTTGGATGATCTTCATAAATTCACATATGCATCTTCTGCTACATGTGCAGCTAGGTATTGGCCTTAGTGATTCCAAATCATCCCAAATTGTCTTAAGGTCAGTGAAGTATGTGGACACATTCCTATCCCCTTGTTTTATGGAGTGTATATTTTGAAGTAAATCTGATTGTCTAAAATGATCCCCTTTTGAGAATCTATCTTTGAGATCTTTCCGAAGATCATATGCATTGTCTATATAAATAATGCTTTGTGAGATTTGTTGTGTCAAGGATCTGGTGATCCATGAAATCACCATATTGTTGCATCTTTCCCAATCATCATATGTTGAATCTGTTTCTTGTGGCATCTTGATGATTCCGTTGACAAACTTGAACTTATTTTTTGATATTAAGGCCCTCATCATTGCCTTACTCCAGGAATGATAATTGGCACCACTCAGAGGTGGTGAAACCAACACCATACCTGGACTTTCCCCAGGATGTAGGTAGTATGGATTACTCGGATTTTGCATTGAGTCTGCATGATGATTTGCCTGATGTGTTTGTGCTGATTCCTCATCCATGTTTGCCGGTTTATCTTGGACATAGAAGAAGGATGAAATGATTTGTAGGAAAGGAAAAGATGATGGAAGAATCGTTGATAGAGAAGGATTAATGGATAGGGAGAAGTAGGAAAAGAAGAAGAATGGTTTATGCAACAGAGCTCTCAATTTGATATCTCTAATACCATATTGTTTTTGAGAAATGTATGAGAAGAAAATGTGTGTATCTCTTTATTGATTGAATTGCTTAATTGTTTACAAGTAAAGGTCTCCTTTTATAATAGGAAGGAAACCAAGAATCCAAGAAAAGCAAAGATACTTCCCATAAAAGGAAGAGCTTTATGGCTTAAGTAACTCTTAACTATACAAGCATAATGTGAAACATGTGCATAATTACATTATGCACATGTGTTTATAGAAACAAATACTATGCTGCATAAACCAATGCTAAATCAGTGAAATTGTGAGCAAATTCATTTGTGCTTGTGATGCAACTTGTATCAGTACAGTGTGCACTTGGTGTCAAGGATTAACTTGAGCTACTAGCCACTTTCTTCCATCTTCCTTCAACCTGATGTGTATTGCTTGGTTGGTGAAATGTCATAGAAACAACTTGTTGATCACCTAAACAAACATGTAAAATAATATAAGTTAGTTAATGTATTTTATTACTTCTTCCTTATCCAGAAGTGATGTACTTTCAAAGTTGTTGAATTTGTATTGACCTCGTATGATATTCTTGATACAAATTTCTAATGACCTACTTATTGTTTAATACTCTATGAAAATGTCTCTGGTATTATAAAATGCATTAGTAAGGACTAGGCTTTAAGATACAACAATTATCTTCATCATTTTTATGTGTCCTTACTTTTGTTTCTTTTTGACTTATGAGTTTGATTCTCTGCATTTCACTTATGCACTCCTTTAATAATATATCATTAGCATTTTATTTATGAATGTTGTTTTTTATATTAACTCTACTGATTTTTAGTGTTTTATGAGCTCTTGATTCTCTCCTACATCATTATATACTATGAATATACTATGCATACAACATCATTATGTTGTTTTAAATAATATGTCATTATCATGTGTGTTTTTTGTCAAGTAGTTCTTTGTCTTTTGTTATGTATCTATACCTTTACATACATTAACTTTCTTCATGATTTTTATGTCAAAAAATTAGTCTTTCAACATTGAATCAAGCTCAATAATAAAAGAAGGCCTTTACATTATGATGTGTTTTAGTTAATAACTCCCCTCTATAAAATAAGTCTTCACATATTTTTTTATAAAAAAAACCTTCACATTTCATTACATTATGTGCCAACTTTGAATATAATTTTATTTTGTTGTTATGTTCATTGCTACAAAAAGTTGTTCATTCAAAATATAAATTTTTATCATTACAGATATTGTTCATTTCATCTATTTATATTTATGATCATTAATTTATTTATGAGTTTGAGAGAAATTTTTATATATCAGTATCATATTAATATCTTGCCCCTTTGACATGATCAAGGATTTGAGCGAGTCCAAACACCTTCCGAAGATTACAGTTAGGATCATAGAAATCTAGTATGCGCAAATACGACCCAAACCTGGACATCAGGAAATATATAGAATTGTATAGATTTACTTAAGAGTATATGTTTTATTCCAGTTGTGATGTGGATAGATTTGTAGAATTATTTAAGAGTATATATTGTATTGGACAATTTAACATTTTATTCCATTATATTTAACACTTTCAACTTTGACTAGAAAATTCATTGCCAACATCAAGTGTATTTGTTATGTGATTTTCACATGTAGTGAATGAAAAAGTTTATTGTGACCCTTTAACCATAGGGCTCTGCTAGCTAGATTAGTTTTTGTTTGCTTTATTTCTCATAGATTTAGTTTTTTTTGAGCTATTGTATTTTGTTGGTTAACCTTATGGTACATTGAGTTAACTCATGGTTAATATGTTGTATTATAATTTCATACTAAGATACATAATATAAATCAACAGGATAAAACCAAAATTAACTTTATTTCTAAAAAACTTGAATTACACAAATAGTAACCGTACGAAAATGACTAATTCAAATATTAATATAATTTTAATTAAAATTATTTCCATTTCTTTAATTTTAGGCAATGCTAATTATAAAAATAAATTTATCATACTTTTTTGGTTAATTCTAAAATAACTAATAAAAATATGTATAAGTCATAGCAAATATGTATTATGATAAAACTTCAATAACATAGATTAATAAAATAAATTCAAACAATGAAAATATTAAGTCAAATATTTTTATTATAAAAGTTACAGTTTATGTTAGGAAAAAAAATGTGAACAACAATAATAACTTCCTCATGTAAAGGTTAACTTATTAACATTGTTGTATAATGAAGTTGTGATAAAGATAATAACATTGTATTCATTGAGGATAATATTCTTCTAAATAATAAAAATGAAACTTCAATTTTGTGAACATCATTTTTGTAAAATAAAGCCTTTAAAAAAGTCACAATGTATCGTTGACCCTAGTAGATGAAAAACAATAATTTTGGCTTAAAAATAATCATATATTTGATTTGATTTAATTGTGGTAATGAAAATTTATTCTATTAAAAACAATCATGATGTACAAATTTGTATGTATTATAACACATATTCGATTTAATTTTGTTTGAATTATTTATAATTCCTTAATTTAGGCAATCCTCTTTGTGGATATTTTTTTATAGTTCATATTTGATTATAATATTGCAATGTTAATATTACAGTCATCAATTTGTTAATTTAGGCAATGATCAACCTTATGTGCTTATAATATTCATTAATTTGTTTTATATTCGTTCTAGATCGACAATCATCATTCTTCATGGCATTGGAAAAATAAACATGATGGATTCCAAGAATGTCTTCCCCAACAAGTTTAACCACTTTAATTACATTCACTTATATTTTAGCTAAATAAATTTATTTTGTTAAATAAATTCTTTTAGTGACAATTGATTTTGTTTAACAATCATTACAGATCAGTTTTCCATATCCTTTATGTGATTGGAAAAATCATAATTTGAAATTGAAACCGTTCATTAAGGACATATGACTTTTCAAATGAAAAACATAGTCAAATATAATGTTTTTTTTGTATAAGTCAATTGGGATGCTTGAATTATTTAACTGTTCTAATAAGCAAATTGTTATTAAATTTAAATACTATCATTCTATTTTTTTATGATTTTCTCTTCTCCTATCTATGTATTTCCCTACCTAATCACATATACATATTTGCAAAAACACGATTTGTGTCATCAATTAATTGCAAATGATCGATTAATAATAAATCAAACAATTAATGGAAAGATAGTTAATTAATAGGTTGATGATATTTTCTTTCTTATTTATTTATTTATGTTGATGTTTAGTTTAACATTCGTATGAGATTCAAGTGATTATCGATAAAGTTGGGTTCTAGCTCTCAATGTATTAGGAGTTATTTTTGTCTATTTGTTTGGTCTAGTTTTCCTGTAAATCATTTTAAACTTGCAATTTTATTTTGCTTTGAGGTTAGTCTAACAATTCACACTAAGTTCATGAATTAAATTTGATTGAGAGAATTCCAACCAAATATCATGCTTTTTCATGAAATTTGATGTTTAGAAAAAAATTTCAATCGTATTTCAAATTCAAGTGATAAAATGGAAGTCCAAACAAAATTTATGGAACTTAAAAACATATTTTATCACACCAAACATCCATAAATAAATCCAATTATAATTTCATGAATTTATTTTGTTAAATGGTGAACCAAATAACACACTTTTTAGGAGTTCTCAAGTTTGGAAAAATTCATTTTCCGCACAAATGTAACAAGCATGTTCTTAGTTTTAAAAATTAATTTGACAATTTCAAAATCATTTACTAAGGCATGTTGATGGAGATGTTTGGTTAAAGTATCACAAGATAAAGTATCATCATCAAAAAGTACATGGTGAATACTTAACCTTTAAGGATTCTAGTGCTTTCCCTTCTTGAAGAAAAATTCCAGCCACTAATGATTGCTTATTTCAATCCCTTTTATGTTTTTCTTTTGAAAAAGTTGATGAGGGGTACCTCCACATCTCCTAAAATTTTTATAACAACAATAAAAGGTTTCTTAATTAGTGGGTTTTCACTCCACTAACTCACTTTTTTCTTTTTGAATTTTTAATTTTTAATTTTTTCAAATGTACAAAACATAAAAATAAAGATGTACAGAAGGAAAAATAAATTTATACAAAAGAGAAAGAAAAATAAATTTATGCACAATTATTTGACTAATGACATATAAATATGAAATGTTCTATTATTAAAGCAATTCCTCGGCAGCTGCGCCAATTTGTTGAAAGCATATTTATGAGAGGTTTTGTTTTCCCCTCTTAACGAATCGTTCCTTAGCATGGTGCCAATTTGTTGAAAGGTTAAATTCCCTCTCATTTTCTCGGTGTGTTCTTAAGTAAGTGAACTCGGTTTTATTCTTTGTTCGTAAATAATCATGTAAATAAGTCATTCCTTCTTTGCCCCATCTCGGCTTTGTTAGAATAAATTCTAACGCCGGTATAATGGTATCGAAGCAATTACCTATTACATAATTATTAAGTATCTTTGAATACCAACTCGGTTTTGTGGAATAAATTCCAACATCGATTTAATGGTATTCTAATATATAAAAGTGATGAATAATTTAGTTGTTAGAAGCAAATAAATAAATAAAGAACAAAAGAATAATAAATTTAGTGAACTTTATTTATTTACTCCATTTCGGGTTCATTTTATTAACAAACTAAACTTTTTCCTTAAGGAAGGTTGGTATTAAAGAATAAATAAAATGCGAAAAGTAAA